>NC_059106.1:79714159-80061098 GCF_020740685.1 Jaculus jaculus
TGCAGATAAGGGACAAGAGAAGGAAAGTCTCTTGTGCAAGGTGACCCAGCCAGTCAGGGGCGAGCTGAGGCTTGAGCAAAGCTTCTCCCAACGCAGATACCTTCTCCATCCACCCCAGGACTCCCGCCTCCCCCCCCCCCCCCCGCCCCATCACCTTCACCACCAGATCTCCTTCTACCAGACATGATGTAGCATCCCAGGTCTTGTCTCACTCTTCACCTGGGAGGTAGAGGCGTGAGGTAGGTGTTATTTGTCCATGAGGAGACCCAGGCTCAGAAAGGTGGAAACCTGCCACCTCCCCTCTCCCCGCCCAGTCACATCACCCTGGAGTGGAAGCGCTGAGACTTGCAACCTGCCCTGACGAGTTCCAGGACTTCAAGGCTGCACACCTGCGCCACCTTCCTTTTCCTCCCGTCCTCACTGAACCTCTCCCCCACACAGCATTATGCTCAGAGCTTCTCCTTTTCCTGCTTTTCGCAACAATCATGAAAAGACAAAAGCAGAGGCTACCAGAAAGGGAGAGAAAGGGGAATGAATGCCTCACAATTTATCAACTTATAAGCAGCGACACTTCAATCTTTCATGGAAATCACAATTCCATTTCTGGTACTGGAGAGATGGCTCGGTGGTTAAAGGTGCTTGCTAGCAAGGCCTGGCAGCCCAGGTTCAATTCCCCACAAAGTGGTGCATGTGTCTGGAGTTTGTTTGCAGAGGCAGAAGGCCCTTGGCATGCCCAGACTCATTCTCTCGGTGTCTTCCTTTTTCTTTCTAATCTCTCTGTCTCAAATAAATAATAATAATATATTTTTAAAGAGGCTGGATAAATGTCTCAGCAGTTAAGGCACTTGCCTGTAAAGCCTAATGACCCCAGTTTAATTCCCTAGTACCCACATAAAGCCAGATTGCACAAAGTGTTGCATGCATTTGGTGTTCATTTGCAGTGGCTGGGGGCCCTGGTGTGCCCATTCTCTCTGTCTCTCTTCTCTCTTTCTGCTTGCAAATAAATTAAAAAAAATATTTTTTTAAAAAATAAAAATTTTAGATAATTTTTAAAAATCCGTTTCTGAACAATGAGCAACAGAAGTATGGCTAGTAAAGAGGATGGTATGTGGCTTGGAACCAAGCTGTCTGAGGTACAGCTAAAAGAAGTGGAAATATTTGACCTGGAGAAAAGTTCATTCAATCAACAAATATGCATGGGGCTCCACCTCTGGGATGCGCATTATGCAAATTGCAGTGGCAGGGAAACAGACCTAACAGACAAGGAAGGCTTCTGCCCTCGGAACCTACGATAGGTGGATAGGATCCATCTCTGCCTGAAATCCCTAAGGAGACTTGGGGAAGAAAAGGTATGGTTCAGTGACAGACTTGAACACTGAGTGGAGGTTGCTGTGTGAACCTTGGGTGGGTAGACTTATTTCTTTCCCCTGAAGAAGGTTTGGACTGCAGAGATGGCTTAGTGGTTAAGGCACTTGCATGCAAAGTCAAAGGACCCAAGTTCCACTCCTCACATAAGCCAACTGCACAAGGTGGTGCATGGGTCTAGAGTTCATTTGCAGAGACTGGAGGCCCTGGCGTGCCAATTCTCTCTCTTTCCCTATCTGCCTCTCTCTCTTCTCAAATAAGAATAAAAATAACCGGGATTCCAGAACTCTGGAGGCAGAGGTAGAAGGATCACTGTGAGTTCAAGGCCACCCTGAGACTTCATAGTAAATTCCAGGTCAGCCCGGGCTAGAGTGAAACCCTACCTTGAAAAAAAAAAGTTTTGATTTTTTTGTTTGTTTGTTTTCTTTTTTTTGTTTGTTTAAATCAGAAAAGAATCCAGTTGTTCCACATAGTGAATTCCAGATCAGCCTGAGCTAGAGTAAAAACCTACTCGAAAAGCCAAAAAAAAAAAAAAAAGAGAGAGAGAGAGAGAGAGACAAAGAAAGAAAAAAGAATCCAGTTGTTGTGGCCAAAAAAAAAACCTACATGTGAAGGGCTGGAGAGATGGCTTAATGGTTAAGCACTTGCCTATGAAGCTTAAGAATCTTGTTTAAGGCTTGATTCCTCAGAACCCATGTAAGCCAGATGCACAAGGGGGCGCACACATCTGAAGTGCCTTTGCAGTGGCTGGAGACCCTGGCGTGCCCATTCTCTATCTATTTGCCTCTTTTCCTCTCTGTCGCTCTCAAACAAATAAATAAAAATAAACAAAGAGCCGGGCATGGTGGCGCATGCCTTTAATCCCAGCACTCGGGAGGCAAAGGTAGGAGGATTGCCGAGAGTTCGAGGCCACCCTGAGACTCCATAGTGAATTCCAGGTCAGCCTGAGCCAGAGTGAGACCCTACCTCAAAAAACCAAAAAAAAAAAAAAAAAAAATAATAATAATAATAATAATAATAAAACTACATGTGAAGAGACAAACTTTGTTTTTATTTTAATATATCATAGAAAAACATTAAAGAGCAGATGCATGGCCAAAAAATAAAATAAAATAAAAACCCTAGAAAGCTGGGCATGGTGGTGCATGCCTTTAATACTAGCACTCAGGAGGCAGAGGTAGGAGGATCACTGTGAATTAGAGGCCAGCCCGGGACTACAGAGTGAATTCCAGGTCAGTCTGAGCTACAGTGAGACTCTACCTTGTACCAAAATCTGCAGCCATACTCTGGACCCCAGTGGCAGCCACACGGTTCTGCCTGTGAACTCTGTGGCACCTATGCCTTCCACTTGACAGAGAAAGGAGATGCCATTCTGTGTCTGTTCCCACTCACTCACACATGTGCACGCGCGCGCACACACACACACACACACACACACACACACACACACTCCCCTATACAGGTTCCTTGTGCTTACCTTCAATTTTACCCTCTCATCTTAGGCCAAGTCCTGGATTTTAGCATCTTCCCTTCCCCCTTTCTTGGGGATCTTTCCTTTCTTCTCCCCCCCCCCCACTCTCTCTCTCACACACACACACACACACAGAGTCTCACACTGTAGTCCTGGCTGGTCTGGGATTCACCATGTAGCTCAACTTCCCAAGTGGTGAGATTACAAGGTATGTACCACCACACCTGGCATTTCTTTCTTTTTTTATTTTAATTTAGTATATAAAGTATTAGCCATGATTATGGCTTTAAAAATTTTTTTTTTATTATTTTCTTGAGAGAAAGAGGCAGAGAGAGAGAAAGAACGGGCACTCGAGAGCCTCTAGTCACTGCAAACAATATATAGACATATGTGCCATCTTGTACATCTGGCTTATGTGGTACTGGGGAATGGAACCTGAGGGTCCTTAGGCTTTACAGGCAAGTGCCTTAACCGCCAAGCCATCACTCCAGCCTTGGCTTCTTCTTGTTTGTTTGTTTGTTTTTCCAGGTAGAGTCATTCTAGCTGAGGCCAACCTGGAACTCACTGTATAGTCCAGGCTGGCTCAAACGCACAGTGATCCTCCTACCCCAGCTTCCTGAGTGCTGGGATTAAAGGTGTGGGCCACCATGCCTGACAATGATGGCATTTTCAAACACAATTTGTTTTAGTTGTTCAAGCCTCTTCATCTCCCGCATCCTCCTGCAGCTCTTCAATTCCCCTTTGTTTCCTTTCCATTTCTATGTCCCAAGTATACTTTTGCCGCCCTGGCCCCTGGGCATCTCTTTTTTCAATATTTATGTCAGAGAGAGAGAGAGAGAGTGAGAGAGGGAGAGAGAGAATGGGCAGACCAGTACCTCTTGCCACTATAAATGAAACTCCAGATAAATGTGCCAGTTTGCATATCTGGCTTTACATTGGTACTAGGGAATCAAACCCAGGTCAATCGAGCACTCCTAACCACTGAGCAATCTCTTCTTACCCTCTCTTGGTCTCCTTTCTAGCTTTTTAGGCTTTATTCTCACTTGCTCCCCACTTTATATACATATGTATAGATACTCCAATCTAGGAGCCACATAGGAGAAAGAGCATGTTATTATGGTCCGAGTTTGTGTCACCTTGTTTAATAACTCTTTTCAGATCCATCCATTTTCTTACAAATTTCATTTTTCTTTACTGTTGAGTAAAATTCCATTGGGTATATATGTACTACATTTTCATTATCCATTCATCTGTTGATGGGCATCTAGGCTGATTGCATTTCCCTGCTATTGTGAATAGAGCTGTAATAAGCATACATGTGCAGCTATCTCTGTAAAAGTCCTTTGGGAACATGCCTAGGTGTGGTAGAGCGGGGTCATGTGACAGTTCTATATCTAACTTCTTGAGAAACCTCCAGACTGATTTCCATAATGACTGTACTAATTTGCACTCCCACTATATAAATTTGCAGTGAATAAGAGTTCCTCTTACCCTACACTCTTGCCAAAATTTGTTGTGTTTTCTTAATTATAGCTATTCTGATTGGAGTGAGATGGTATCTTAAACTGGTTTTAATTTGAATTTCCCTGATGACTAGAGATGTTGAACACATTTTAAAAATATCTATTGGGCTGGATATGGTGGCATACACCTTTAATCCCAGCACTGAGGCCAGTTTGAGACTATGTAGTGAATTCTAGGTCAGCCTGGGCTAGAACAAGACCCTACCTTGAATAATAATAATAAAAAAATCTTATTGGACAACTATGTTTCTTCTTTTGTTTATTATTTATTTATTTATTTGAGAGAGAGAGAGAAATAGGGAGAGAGAGAAGACAGAGGAGAGAGGGAGGGGGAGAGAGGATGGGCAGGCCAGGACTATGTTTCTTCCTTTTAAAAATATTTTATTTATTTATGAGCAGAGAAAGAGAGAGAACATATGGGCACACCATGGCCTCTTGCCATTGCAAATGAATACCAGATGCTTGTGCCACTTTGTGCATCTGGCTTTACATGGGTACTGGGGAATGGAACCTGGGCCTGGATTCTATCAGGTTTTGTAAGCAAGCACCTTTAACGGCTAAGTCGTCTCTCCATACCCTTAATGTTTTCTTGAATTGGGTTTGTGGGCTAGACAGATAGCTTACCAGTTAAGATACTTGCCTGTAAAGCCAAAGAACCCAGGTTCGATTCCCCAGGACCCATGTAAGCGAGATATACAAGTAGGCACATATATCTGGAGTTTGTTTGCAGAGGCCAAATGCCCTGAAACACCCATTCTCTCTCTCCCCACCCCCTTGCCTATTTCTCTCTCCCCCTCTCTCTCTTTCAAATAAATAAATAAAAGTTTAAAAATTAATTTTGTTTGATAAATTTTACATCTAGCAGAAGGGAAGAGGAGGGGGGAAAAAAAGAAATTTTGCCCATATGTTCATTAGGGAGATTAGTCTGTAGTTTTCTTTTCTGTGGTATCTTTATCCAGATTGGGTTATCAGAATAATTCAGGCTTCATAGGATGAATTTAGTAATATTTTTTCTCTTTCTGTTTTGTGAAACAATTTGAGGACTGTGGTAAATAGCGCTTCCTTAAAAATTTGATGAAGCCAGGCATGGTGGTACACGCCTTTAATCCCAGCAATCTGGAGACAGAGATAGGAAGGAGGATTGCTATGAGTTCGAGGGCAGTCTGAGACTACATGGTGAATTCCAGGTCAGTCTGAGCCAGAGTGAGACCCTACCTCAAAAAAAAAAAAAAAAAAAAAAAAAGTTTGATATAGTTATTCAGCTGTGACTTCATCTGGATTTTTCTTTGTAGGAGACTTTTTTGTTTTGTTTGTTTGTTTGTTTTTCTTTTTTTTAAATTTTATTTATTTATTTATTTATTTGAGAGTGACAGACACAGAGAGAAAGACAGATAGAGGGAGATAGAGGGAATGGGCGCGCCAGGGCTTCCAGCCTCTGCAAACGAACTCCAGACGCGTGGGCCCCCTTGTGCATCTGGCTAACGTGGGACCTGGGGAACCAAGCCTCGAACTGGGGTCCTTAGGCTTCACAGGCAAGCGCTTAACCGCTAAGCCATCTCTCCAGCCCTGTTTGTTTGTTTTTCGAGGTAGGGTCTCACTCTAGCTCAGGCTGGCCTGGAATTCACTGTGTAGTCTCAGAGTGGCCTTGAACTCACAGCAATCTTCCTACCTTCGCCTCTCAAGTGCTGGGATTAAAGGTGTGTGACACCATGCCTGGCTGAGATTGTAGAGGCTGTTAATTCTAGCTTCAATCTCATTGCTGGTAATGGGCTTATTTAAGTTCCTTACAACTTCCAGCTTTCATTTTGGTAGGTTACAAGCATTTAGAAATGTATCCACTTCTTAGATCTGGAAAGGATTATACTAAGTGAGGTAACCCAGGCCCAGAAAGCCAAACATGTTCTCTCTCATATGTAGATCCTAGCTGCAAATGTTTAGAGTTGTGTGTGAGTTGGAGTAAAAATCAGTAGCAGAGACTCGTAAGACAGAAAAGGGCTATAAGGGAGGGAGAAGAGGGGAGGATTTAAGGGGATGCTATCAACATTCAAGATGTTGTGAATAAGCCATATGGAAACATTATTATTATGGATAATGGCATATCCAGAAGTTAGAGACCGTTACTATCAAAATTTCAGTGCCAAGAATTGGATACCTTCCAGTGAATTGTTGGCCAGGGAGGTCCCTGATGTCCCCAAAACATTACAGGTCATTGCCAGGGCTCTTGGTTTCCCACTAGAAATATATAGTAAGGCCCTATTGCTGAAGACTCCACATGCTTAGGCTGCAAGGTCACTGAGAAATCAAGCTGGAGCTGAGCTGTAAACCTCCTTCCTCCCTGTAGACCAGCTAACAGAAAACTGGAAAAAGCTGCACTGCATGCAGCTCCATGGGAGACAGAAGTCATCCCTGGAGACAAACAACAGTGGACATTGCAAGCATTAAGTCTGGCCAACCAGGCCAAATGACTGAACGAATGTAATAGTGGCATGCTTGTTATGGGGTAAACCAACTGTTCTGTACTTGGACTACAGGGAAGGAATATATGCCTGGTACTGAAAACCTAATCAAAAGCCTATGGCAGGGAAGATCATGAGTCCTAGGAGTGTAATGCCTGCTCTTATCTGGTTAAATGCATAAATTATGCTTACCAAACTGCCTTGTAAGCACTTGTTTTTTTTTTTTTAATGATAGTATCCTTTTTTTTTTAATATTTTTTGTTCATTATTTATTTATTTATTTGAGAGTGACAGACACAGAGAGAAAGACAGACAGAGGGAGAGAGAGAGAATGGGCACGCCAGGGCTTCCAGCCACTGCAAACGAACTCCAGACGCGTGCGCCCCCTTGTGCATCTGGCTAACATGGGACCTGGGGAACCGAGCCTCGAACCAGGGTCCTTAGGCTTCACAGGCAAGCGCTTAACCACTAAGCCATCTCTCCAGCCCAGCACTTGTTTTTTTAATGTTCATACCAATGTATTAATGCAACTCTCACTTTTGGTTAGAGAAACTTCTCTTTTCAGATGGCAGTGACCCAAAAGGCTCCATAGTGCTGAGAAGAAGGGACAGAGGAGTGCTCAGCACTGAAACATCTCTATCACACCTTCCAAGGCTCAGGGTCCATTGTAGAAGAGGTGCCAGAAAGAATTTCAGAGCCAAGAGAAGGGTAGGACTGCTTATAATATAATTGTTCAGACAGAATTGGCCTTGATATCCATGACCTCATAGTACCTAGCACTACCTTCCCAAGACCCTCATAATAGGAGGAAAAGATGATGACATCAAAATAAAAGAGAGACTAATTAAGAGGGGGAGGAGATATGATGGAGAGTGGATTTGTGAAGAGGAAAGTGGAGGGAAGGGAATTATCATGGGTTATTGTCTGTAATAATGCAAGTTGTCAATAAAAAACGTTTTTAAAAATGAGCCAGGAGTGGGGGTGAATGCCTTTAATCCCAGCATTTGGGAGAGATAGGTAGGAGGATCACCATGAGTTCAAGGCCACCTTGAGACTATCTAGTGAATTCCAGGTCAGCCTGGGCTGGAGCAAGACTCTACCTCAAAAAACCAAAAAAATAATAAATACAAAATTTTTAAAAAGAATAAAAATAAATGTATCCATTTCTTTTAGGTTTTCCAGTTTTTTGGGATATAAGTTTTCAAAATATTCCTTGATGATGTTCTGGATTTCATTGGCATTTGTTGTAACAACCCCCTTTTTGTTAATTTGAGTTTTATCTATCTTTTTGTTGGTTTGGATAAGGGTTTGTCAATCTTGTTAACATTTCCAAGAACCAACTATTTAGTTCTGTGTATTGTTCTTTTTGTTTCTGTTTCATTAATTTCTACCTAAATCTTTATATTATTTCTTGACACCCACAGGGTTTAAGATTGGTTTCTTCTTGTTTTTTTCTGAAGCCTTGAGCTGGGCTTGGTGGTGCACACCTTTAATCCCAACACTTGGGAGGCAGAGGTAGGATGATCACTGTGAGTTTAAGGACAGCCTGAGACTACAAAGTGAATTCCAAGTCAGCCTGGGCTAGAGTGAGACCCTACCTTGAAAAACACAACCAAAACAAAAGGAGAGATCCTTGCAGTTAAGTTGTTTATTAAAGATCTCTTTGATTTTTTTATATTTCTATTTATTCACTTATTTTGTGAGGAGAGAGAAAGAACCTCTAGCTGCTCCAAAGGAACTACATATGCGTATGTGCCTTTGAGCATCTCACTTTATGTTGTCACTGGGGAATTGCACCCATGCTGAAAGGTTTTGCAATTGAGTGCCCTTAGCTACCGAGCCATCTTCTTAGCCCCTCTTTGTTGTTTCTTTTTTGTTGTTGTTGTTTTGTTTTTTTTGTTTTTGGTATTTTAAGGTAGGGTCTAACTCTAGCCCAGACTGACCTGGAATTCACTATGTAGTCTCAGACTGGCCTCAAACTCACAGTGATCCTCCTACCTCAGCCTCCCAAGTGCTGGCATTAAAGGTGTGTGCCACCACGCCTGGCTTCCTCTTTGATTTTCTTAAAATATTTTTTAATTTTATTTATTGATTTGGGAGGGAGGGAAAGAGGAAGAGAAAGAGAGAGAGAAAGAATGGGCATGCCAGGCTAATGTGGGTCCTGGGGAATTGAACCTGGGTCCTTTGGCTTTGCAGGCAAACGTCTTAACCACTAAGCCATCCCTCCAGCCCCCTCTTTGATTTTTTTAATATAAGTGCTTATAGCTATAAACTTTCTTCAGGACTACATTGACTGTGTCCCATAAATCAATCAATCAATCAATCAGTTAATCAATAAAAAGGCCTGTCTAAAATTAAAATGGGAGCTGGGCATTGTGGTATATGCCTTTAGTCCTAGCACTAGGGAGACTGAGATAGGAAGACTGAGTTTGAGGCCAACCTGGGCTAGACTGAGACCCTACCTCAAAACAAAACAAAAGATGAAATAAAGTGGGGTGGGCTAGAGAGATGGCTCAGTGGCTGAGGTGCTTGCCTGCAAAGCCTAAGGAGCCAGGTTCAGTTCTCTAGTACCCATGTAAAGCCAGAGGCACAAGGTATCACATTTGTTTGCAATGGCTAGAGGCCCTGGGTACGTCCGTTCTATCTGCCTCTTTTTCTCTCTCAAATAAATAAAATATTTCAAAATAGTAAAGTGGGGCACTGAAGTCTCCCACCATTATTGCCAGGTCCTGTGTGGCCTGTTCTGCCTTGTGGTGTTTGTTTATGAAGCTGGAAGCTCCCAACATTCAGTGCCCATACAATTGTTACATCTTTCTGATGGATTGTTCCCTGTATTAATATGCAGTGGCTCTCTGTATCTTTCTAATTAGTTTGGAGTTCAAGTCCACTTTATCAGTAGAAGCATAGCTATGGCTGCTTGTCTGTGGCTCTCATTGCTTGGTAGTTTTATTTCCACCCTTTTCTACTCAGTTTTTGGACATCTCTGCTACCTAAGTGTGTTTCATGGAGACAGCAGAGTGATTGTTTGTTAGAGGCAAGGTCTCATTCTAGCCTTGACTGATCTAGAATTTACTCTGTAATCCTAAACTGTCCTTGAACTCACAGTGATCCTCCTGTGTCTGCCTCCCAAGTGCTGGAATTAAAGGCGTGTGCCACCATGCCTGGCATAGTTGCTTTTATTTTTTCTCAGCTTTTCTTTGTTCATCTGTTCCTTTCATGGAGTGTTTTCTACCCTGTGTTCTCATGAATGAGGCTCTCTTCTTCCTCCCTGCAGACCTTTCAGAATCTTCCACATAATTCACTTGGTTGACCTGCATTGTCTTAGTCTGTGTTTGTCTTGAATTATCCACCACTAAAAGAGAACTTTGATGAACATGGCAGTTACTTTCAGGCCTTGGCATATATACTGTTCCATCCTTTTCTGACTTTTAAGGTTGCTGATGAAAGATCAGAGGTTATTCTGATATTCTTTCCTTCTTTTTTCTTTTAAATATTTTTCTTCATTTATTTGTAAGCAGAAAGAGATTGAAGAGAGACAGACAGAGAGACCATGCATGCCTGGGTTTCCAGGCAATTGAATTTCAGATGCACGTACCACCTTGGGTATCTGACTTTATGTGAGTGCTGGGGAGTCAAACTCAGGTTGTTAGGCTTTGCAGGTAAGCGCCTTAACTGCTGAGCCATCTCTCCAGCCCTGCCCTTTCCTTCTTATGTGAATTGGTGTTTTTCCTTTATAGTTTTTAGTATTGTTTCTTTACTTCTGGCTTTTTTCTTCTTCTTCTTCTTCTTCTTTTGGTTTTTGAGGTAGGGTTTCACTGCAGCTAAGGCTAACCTAGAATTCACTATGTAGTCTCAGTGTGGCCTTGAACTCACAGTGATCCTCCTACCTCTGCTTCCCCAGTGTTCTGCTGGGATTAAAGGCATGTACTACCACGCCCAGCTACTTCAAATTTTTGACATCTTTGCTATGGAGCTTGTGGATTCTAAATGCTTCCTGAGTTTGAATGTTGACTTCTGTTTCTAGGTTTGGGAAATTTTATGTTATAATTTCATTAAACAAACTGTCTCTTCCTTTTCTTTTTTGGGGGTCTGGTTTTTGTTTTTGTTTGATTGTTTCTGTTTTTCAAGATAGGGTCTTGATCTAGACCAGGCTGGAATTCACTATGTAGTCTCAGGCTGGCCTTAAACTCATGGTGATCCTCGTACCTCTGCTTCCCCAGTGCTGGGATGAAAGGCGTGTGCCACCACACTTGGCTCTTTCTTTTAAATATATCTCAGCTCCTTGTACCCCATGGATTCTAAAGTTTGGTCTCTTTAAAAAATATATCTACTTATTTGAAAGGAAAGAAAGGGGAGGACAGAGAAGGAGGGAGAGAGAAAGGATGGGTACACAAAGGTCTCTTGCCACTGCAAATGAACTCCAGATGCACACATCATTTTGTGCATCTGCCTTTACATGGGTACTGGTGAATAAAATTCAGGCTTTGCAAGCAACACCTTTAGCTGCTGAGCCATCTCGGCAGACCCTGAGGTTTGGTCTCTTAACTGTATCCCAGATTTCTTGGAAATACTGGATGTATTCTTTTAATTTTTTTTTCTTTATATAGGCCTTAGTGTATTAGTTTCTGGAGTTTGTCCTCCATCCCTGAAATTCATTCTTCTGCATGACCTTGTCTGTTGGTGAAATGCTTGTGAGGTTTTCATTTGACTAATTCTTTCATTTCCAGAGTTTCTCTTTGGTTCTTCTTCAGTGTTTCGATTTCCTTACTGAATCTCCCTATTTATGACTTTTTTTTCCTCCAACTTAATAACTGTTTTGTTGACTTTGGAGATTGTCTTGTTGAGGTCTCGAATACAGTTCTTTAACTTGTTCATCTGCTTGTTTGAGATATTTATAGGATCATTGATCATTTTTCTTCTCAGTGTTTTAGCTTCCATTACAGGGGGAGTTTGGGGGCATGTCAGGGTGGCTCATTGTCTCGTGTTCCTTGAGTTTCTTGGCTGTGTTTTAGGCATCTGTGCTGATGCATGCTCCAGTTAAATCTCTTGCCCCTTTTCCAAGCTTTCTTGGTTGTTGGTTTTGTATAGTAAGAGTCCTCCTATGGGGAATCCCTTCACCAGGAAGCTCGTTACCATACCTTCACTGGTCAAGATCTTCTTCCCCAAACACCCTGAGCTACGTCTTCATGCAGTTCATTCATGGAGATAGTTGATGACATTTGTGGGCGGGATGGCTGAGGCTGCGTTGCTCAGGGGCAGTTACACCCTGTGGGAGACAGTAGCTACACATCTGGGAAGTGCTGAGTTGCATTGACCAGGGACAGTTGCCCACCCTAGAGACAGCTAGGGCTTGTTTAGGGTTGCCTGTCATGGACAGACCAGAGTGGTAGTTGCTGAGTACTCCTTTGTGGGAAAGTCGTGGGTGACGCAGGTTCTATAGGAAAGCATCGGGAGGTTCTGCTGCGTTCCCTCGTCCTGTGTCTCTGGGGCAGCAGCCCACTGGGCGCTGTCGCAGCAGGCATGGAGTCTGATGGGGTGGGAGCTCACGGGTACAGAGAGAAATTACTTTTTGACCCATCTGTTGTGGAGTTCCGCTAGACCCTCTGTTTCTTTGCAGGGGAGGGGCAGTTGAGGTAGGGTCTCATCCTAGCCCAGGCTGACTTGGAACTCACTCTGTAGTCACAGGCTGGCCTCGAACTCACAGTGATCCTCCTACCTCTGCCTCCCAAATGCCCAGCATTACAACCCTCTGTTTCAATAACTACCCTCTTCTCCCTCAAATGTGACGTCTACTGTACCAACTTACACGGAAGTCCTGTCTTTCTTTTAATTCCTTCCTTTCCTTAAATTTTCGTCTCTACTTTTTGTCCAGATTCTTTCTGTTGGCCTATAAGTGTGGTCAAAATACCTTGTTAATGGAAAATAAAAGTCAACTCCATCAACCTCATTTTACTTTTCTGAACCATGGCTGGTCTCCTCAAAGGAGATCTGTCCCTGTGTTCTCACTCTCATTCACCTCTCCTGATGGATTCTGGGAGGAATAGTTGATGTAACCATTATTAAAGGTCCAGCATGATGAGTCCCATCCTATGCACACACCTGGGCAACCATGGCGACAGTTAAGAGAAGAACCATCTTCATCAGCTCCACAGGTGCCCTTTGACCCTTCACAGGAGGCTCTTTCTGTCTCACAGTGAAAATATTCTTGAGCCCGGTGTGGAGGCACACACCTTTATAATCCCAGCACTGGGGAGGGGAGGCAGAGGTACGAGAATCGCTGTGAGTCTGAGACCAGCCTAAGACTATAGAGTGAATTCCAGGTCAGCCTGGGCTACAGTGAAACCCTAAAGCTACATGTCACCAAATCCCATAGGCAGTGTGACTGTTTCTTAGATGTCTCAGAAATGTCTCAACTCCAATCTGCTGGACTCAGAGGCTTGTCTCCCAACCCGCTCCTCCTACAGGAGCCCCCAGTAGCGCGCTCAGCCCAGGGACTTGGCCATTTCCGTCATCCCCTCAGTCATCCTGTCCTCCCCACCTCCTCCATCGTCATCCCTTGAACTCCTTCATCACCCCCACCACCACCATAGCAACAGCTGATCTCCTAATAGCCAACTATACCACTGATGGCCCAGATTTCACCGCCAAGTTGCAGCCAGAGAGATCTTTGCTAAAAGCAAGTAGAATGGTGCATTGCAATCCATCCCCATGTAAAGTATGACAAAGTCAGTAACCCACAACCTGTCGTACAAGATAGCTTTCCCGTCTCCTTTATAGTTTCCCCTTACCCCAGCCCCCTCACTTCTGGGATTCTCCCTACTCTGGCCTTTTGGGGATTCCCCATCCCAGAGTTTTGCATATTCAGAACGTCCCTCCTGTTTATGCTTCAGATATTGGCTCAACAACCACTTCCTCAGAGAAGCCCTCCTTGACTTATCCTGTCCCATCGTCACAAAGGACTTGGTGTTTCCTTTTGCAGTCTGCCATGGCTATGATGTGATTGGCCCAGATGCTTGTTTTCTTTATCATTCCTGTCCTATACTGAGTTCCTAGGGAAGCAACTGAGTCTATTTTTGCTCACCAGAGTAGCCCCAATGTCTGACCTTGTGGGCCTGGCCCCTAGCTTTAGTCATAGTGGACTGTGAATTTAATGAACATCTGAGTGTCTACTGTGAGCCATTCTTTTCTAATATTCAGCTGCATCTATTATCCATACCCTGTTTTTGTTCAAGGTAGGATTTCACTCTAGCCCAGGCTGACCTGGAATTCACTATATAGTCTCAGGGTGGCCTCGAACTCATGGCGATCCTCCTGCCTCTGCCTTCTGAGTGCTGAGATTAAAGGTGTGTGCCATCACGCCTGACAATTTTTAAAAATATATTTTATTTACTTATCAACAAGCAGACAAAGGGGGTGAGTAATGGGCATGCCAGAGCCTCCTGCCACAGCAAATAAGCTCGAAATGCATATGCCACTTTGTGCATTTGGCTTTATGTGGGAAATGGGGAAGTGAACCCAGGCCATCAAGCTTTGCAAGCAAGCATCTCTAACCACTGGGATATCTGTCCAGTAGCCTCCACCATAACCAATTTTGGCAGGTGGATGTTTTGCTCTTTTTTGCTTGTTTTTGTTTTTGTCAAAGTAGGGTCTCATTCTACCCCAGACTGACCTGGAACTCACTCTAATTATAGGCTAGCCTCGAACCTACAGTGATCCACCTACCTCAGCCTCCTGAGTGCTGGGATTAAAGGCATGTACTACCATGCCCAGGTATTTTGCTCTTTATAGATATTATCTGGGTTCAGAGAAGCTAGAAAAAAAAAAAAAAAAGAATTGCCCCTGATCACACAGCTGGAAGGCATTGAGCCTGAGCAAGAACCAAACCAGAGTTCTTGTCAGCTTCCTCTGCTACCTGGAAAGGGAGATGGAACATTTTCATAACCATGCTATGCTCTGCGTGCAGACACATGCACAAGAGGCTCTTCCAGCACTGGCTCAGCTCCCCCCACCCCAGAATCTGCCCATGAAGTGGGCAGTCCAGGCTTTCCCACATGCCCTGAGATACAGAATGAATGAACAGCACCCAGTTACTCAGCAGAACCAAGCTTCTCACCTGGGGCGCCACAGCTTTCTCCACAGCACCAGGCACGATAGAACAGGCCAGGGGATGCATAGCCAGGATGCCATGGGATCATTACCCCCCACCACTGCTGCTGAAGGACTCAGCCTGCTCTGGGGCCTCTTTTCTGGTTCACACTTGCCACCCTGAGTCATCTTGTCTTTGAGAAATGCTCGAACCTGGAACTGCTCTTTTGACCCATGACCCTGGCCTCAGGGAGAGTCTATACTCAAAGGAAAAACAAGGGTAGGAGCCATTCCATGCTCCATCCCTAGGGCCAACTTAAGGAAGCTCAGGGTCAAGATGGGACGTGGCAGCCTGTTCCTGAAGCCAACTTTCCACCCAAGCTTAAAAATAAAGCTGTCTGGCTGGGCGTGGTGACGCACACCTTTAATCTCAGCACTTGGGAGGCAGAGCTAAGAGGATCACTTGAGTTCGAGGCCAGTTTAAGACTACATAGTGAATTCCAAGACACCCTGGGTTAGAACGAGGCCCTGCCTCAAAAACTAGCTAACTAACTAAATAACTAACTAACTAAATAAATAAATAAATAAACTGTCTGGTTCTAAGGTATTTGTTTAAGGACAGCTTGTGTCAGCCACCATCTTCCTCCCAGGGCACAGGGTGGAAACATGAGCGAGGGAGTGGAGAGTGCCAGGTACACACATGCTCTGGCAGAAGCAGCCAGTATCCAGCTGGACCTGAGCCAAGATCCCTTGGGCACTGGAGCTGCCATGGCCTGAGCTGCCTGTCTACCTGTCTGCCTGTCTACCTGTCTTGGAGGCAGGAGAATCATGTCACTGCAGTGGCCTGTGCAAGGGGTGAAGTTCTTCAAAAGGTATCGCCTGGTCAGCTAGATGCTTCATGGAATGGACACCCTGCCTCCCTGAGCTTCCCTGGGGAGGGTCCATCGGAGCCACTGGAGTGTTCTCTACAAGCCAAAGCCCATGTCATTTGAGATCCCGAGCCATGTTTCTCAAGTGATCTACAATTCATCTCAGACCCGGCTTTTTAGACCATGTTTAGCTTCTTTCTCATTGTTGGGACAAAAGCAGCTGATGGGAGGAGAGCGTTTGATTTATAGTCTCCACAGAAAGCTCCACGGTGGCAGGAAAAGCAAGGCATGAGCAGAGGCCGGACATCACCTCTGCCGCAGCAGGTAGGAAACAGCAGCGGGAGAGTGAGCCCAATCCTGGCAAGGGGGAGCTGGCTATAACACCCCTAAGCCTGCCCCTAGAAACACACCTCCTCCAGCAAGTGTCCACATCACAAATTGCCCCCAGCTGGGAACCAAGCATTCAAAACACATGAGTTTATGGACACACTCTGACTCAAACCACCATAGGCCACAATCGTTAGATGTCACAGCAATGTCAAATTTTTATAGCAAAGTGACTCCAAGCTTGACTTAATTCACTGTGAACTAGATAGGTATGGCCCATGGACCACATGTTAAACACCACAAAAATAGAGGACTAAAATAGAGTTAAGAGTTGGGACAATAAGTGGAGAGACCCAGAATGAGAAAGACCCAGTGTGCTGCCCCGGGGGAACATGGGGTGCAGATAATGACACCTGTATTCAAATCCTGCCAGACCAGCTGCACTGGCTGTAATGACCTTGGCTAAGACCTGCTTGCTGAACCTCCATTTCTTTAATATTCTTTTTAATATTTATTTTTATTTATTTGACAGAGAGCAAGAGGGAAGGAGAGAAAGAATGGGCCCGCCAGGGCCTTCAACCACTGCAAACAAACTCCAGCTCCAGGCGCATGCAGCCCCTTGTGCATCTGGCTAACGTGGGTCCTGGGGAATCGAACCTGGATCCTTTGGCTTTACAGGCAAGCACCTTAACCACTAAGCAATCCCTCCAGCCCTGAACCTCCATTTCTTTATCTGGAAAGTGGGGTATTCCCAGTGTCTGGACAAAGACACTCTCTGACTTTCTTTTAGGTCTGACTGTGATGACCCTTCCCTTGGCTTCAGGACTGGGTATTCAACCTAGCGTAGCCCATTAGTGGACTCAGTACCTTCACTAGATAACTGGTCAGGAAGTAAACACCTGCCCTGATGCTGAATACCCCACATGCTGGGGATGCAGGCCACTGAGAAATCAAGCTGGAGCTGAGCTGGAAACCTCCTCCCTGTTGACGAGCTGTCAGAATGCTAGAAAGAGCTATGCAGCATGCAGCCTTTTGGGAGGGAGAAGTCATCAATGATGTTAAACAGCAGTGGACCCTACAAGCCTTTAGGATGGCCAGCCAGGCCAAAGGTGCCAATTGGTACAATAATGATTTGTTTGTTATAGGGAAACCAACTCTTCTCTGATTGGACTGGAGGTCTGCCCATAGGAGGGAATACATGCCTGGTACTGAAAACCTAATGCAAAGTCTATGGCCTAGGAGGTTACAAGTTCTATGGACGTAATGCCTGCTGTTGTCTGGCTAAGTGCATATATTATGTTCATCAAACTGCCCTCTAGGCATGTTTTTGTGTTTATGTTTATGCCCATATATTAATGCTACTCTCACTTTTGGTTAGAGAAGCTTCTCTTGTCAGTTGGCACTGACCACTGGGATGACTCAAAAGGCACCATAGTGCTGAGAAGTGACAGAGGAGAGTGTTCAGCACTGAGACATCTCTATCACACCCTTCAAGGCTCAGGGTCAATTGCAGAAGAGGTGGCAAAAGAATGTAAGAGCTGGGGCTGGAGAGATAGCTCAGCAGTTAAGGTGCTTGTCTGCAAAGTCTAGCAACCTGAGTTCGATTCCTCAGTGCCCACATAAAGCCAGATGCGCAAAGTGCCACATGCATCTGGAATCCATTTGCAGTGGCAAGAGACCCTCGTGTGCCATTCTTCCTGTCTCTGTTCTCTATACCTCTCTCTCTGCTTACAAATAAATAATTTTTTTAAAAAAAGAATTTAAGAGCCAAAGGAAGGGTAGAACTGTGTACAGTACTGTCTTACAGACACAAAATGCCTTGATATTCATGACCTCACAGTGCCTGACTTTTCCTACACAGACCTTCATAACGGAAGGGAAAATGTGATGACATCAAAATAGAAGAGAGGGCTGGAGAGATGGCTCAGTGAATAAAGGTGCTTGTTTGCACAGTCTTAGAACCCAGATTCAATGCCCCAATACCCACGTAAATCCAGATGCATCTGAATTTTGTTTACAGTAACTTGAGGCCCTGGTATGCACATTCTCTCCCTCCCTCTCTCTTTCTCTTTCCCTCTCCCCTCTGTCTCCCTCTGCTTGCAAATTTTTTTAAAAATTTAAAAATAATTTTAAAAAGAAGAAAAGAAAGAGAGAAAGAAAAATGCAAGGGCTGGAGAAATGGCTCAATGGTTAAAGGCACTTGTTTGCAAGGCCTGACAACCCTGGTTTGATTCCCCAGTGCCCACATAAAGCCAGATGCACAAGGTGGCGCATCCATCTGGAATTCATTTGCAGTGGCTAGAGGCCCTGGTGTGCCCATTCTCCCTCTCTCTCTCTCTCTCTCTCTCACTCTCTCTCTCTCTCTCTCTCTCAGAAATAAATAAATAAATATTTTGAGAGCCTTAGATGTTAAGGTGCTTGCCTGTGAAGCCCAAGAACCCAGGTTCCATTCCTCAATACCCATGTAAGCCAGGTGCACAGGGCGGCACATGGTGGTGCACCCTCTCTCCCTCTCTCTAATAAATAAATAGAAATCAAAATAATTTTAAATAGTTTTTAATGCAGAGGAAGTGGCGCCAAGAATTGGAAACAATGTGTGAGCCCCTAGATCCAGGAGAGCTGAGGGCTGAACTGATCTAAAGAGCTTTCAACTGGATACGATGTATCTTTCACATCTTCAGTTTATCACCTGCTACCAAAAACGTCTTCATACAGCTATGGTGTGGTGAGTTCATATGTGAAGAGGGCTCACCACCGTGTCTGACGCAGCTCAGCCACTCTATAGGTGGGTGCTATCTCTCATCATTATCTTTACCACAGTATTCACTGGTGTAGACCAGCCAAAATCGTCATCCTCAACAAGTTCTCCATCTGTGAAGGGATGTGCGTCAGAGCGCCCAGTCCTTGTAACAGCCAGGGGGAACTAGGTAGGGTCAGCCACACAGGACCAACCGAGGCCATAGAACTCAGGAAGAACTCCTACCATCCCTCCCCTTCTCCCTGCCACAGTCCTGATGACACTGTTAATTTCCTGCCTTTGGCCTCCCTGCTGGCACCTGCATACAGAACACGCAAGGTAAGGAAGCAGAGACCAAGCAGGGTGTGGGTGGGAGTTCACACCTGGAATCCTGGCAATTAGAGCACTGAGGCAGGTCGACTGCCCCGAGTTCAAGGTCAGACTAAGAGTAAGCCGGTCTCAAAATAAATAAATAAAATCGAAGAAACAAAAGAAGCCTAGCACGGTGGCTTATGCCTTTAATCCCAGCACTCAGGAGGCAGAGGTAGGAGAATAGCAATGAGTTCAAGACCACTCTGAGAGTACACTGAATTGCAGGCCAGCCTGGGCTAAAGCGAGACCCTATCTTGAAAAACAAACAAACAAAAAAGAAACGAAAGACACAAGAACCATCTATGTGACTTTGGAAAGCTAATTCATGACTCTAGGCCTTAGTGTCACCTGTGGAAGGGGGATGCTATCCATCTCTGATTCAGCACAGCCATGAACAGACATGATTTGAGGAGCTTAAAATGCTGGGCCAGTGCCCGGGTTTGTTGCTGGCAGTTTACTGATTTTTCCCGAGGCCATATGACATATGCAAGCAGATAAGATGCAGTGAAAGGGCTTTGTCAAAATAAGCTGTCTCCACTTACCAACTGTGTGACATTTTGTCCATGGCCCAGAGTCCTTACTTCCTCACTTACAAAAGGATCATAAGAGCACTTTTTTTTTGTCACAGTGGTGACAAAGCAGATAAAGCACGCTATATACCACATAGTAGGTACTTTAAAACTGGAGTTGATGGGGGAGGGGAGGGAAATACCATGGTTTGTTGTCTGCAAGTATAGACGTTATCAATAAAAAATATATATGTTTTAAAACCTGGATTTTAGAAGTTGAGGAGATGGCCCAGTGGCTAAAGTGCTTGACAACATGAGTTCTGATCCTCTCACCACCCATGTAAAACACAAGCAATCCCAGCACTGGGAAGGCAGAGACAGGGAGATCCTTAGGGTTTTTTGGCTAAGCTAGTGTAGTGTGAGACCTTGTCTGAAAAAATAAGGTTGGGCTGGAGAGATGGCTTAACAGTTACAGTGCTTGCCTGTGAAGCCTAAGGACCCAGGTTCAATTCTCCAGTACCCACGTAAGCCAGATACACAAGGTGGAGCATGCATCTGGAGTGCGTTTGCAGTGGCTGGAGGCCTTGATGCTCTCGAATGCATTGTCTATTATCTGTCTATCTATCTGTCTGTATATCTGTCTATCTATCATCTATGTATCATGTCTATCTGACTCTTCGTCTCTCAAATAATAAATAAAAAAAATATTTTTAAAAATATATTGGAAGGGAGGGAATTACCATGGGATATTGTTTACAGTTATGAAAGTTGTCAATAAAATAAATGAATAAAAATATTTTTGAAAAAACTAGACTGGAGGGCTAGGCATGGTAGCATACAACTTTAATTCTGGCACTCGGGAGGCAGAGGTTGGAGGACTGCTGTGAATTCAAGACCAGCCTGAGACTCCATAGTGAATTCCAGGTCAGCTTTGGCTAGAGAGACCCTACCTTGAAAATGAATGAATAAATAAATAAATAAGTTTGGGGACTGGGGAGATGGTTCAATGGTTAATGGCATTTGCTTGCAAAGCCTGTTGGCTTAGGTTCAATTCCTCAGACAAGTGTTTGTTTTCAGCAGCAAGAGACCCTGGGGTATCCATACACACACACTCATGCGCATAAATAAATAACTTTTTAAGAAATTAGGTAGAAGCCAGGCATGGTGGCATATGCCTTTAATCTCAGCACTCGGGAGGCAGAGGTTCCATTACCATGAATTCAAGGCCAGCCTGAGACTATAGTGAATTCCAGGAAGTAAATAAAAAAGGTGGAAGCAAGGACCAACCTCATCCCAAACACAATAAAGTAAGGTCAGGGAGCTGGCTCAGTGGTTAAAGGCACTTGCTTGCAAAACCTGCTGGCCCAATTCCCCAGTACCCAAGTAAAGTAAGATACACAAAGTGGCATATGCATCTGGAGTTTGTAGTGGCAGAAGGCCAGCCATGCCTATATTCTTTCTCTCTGTCTGCCTCTCTCTCTCTCTCTCTCTCTCTCTCTCTCTCTCAAATAAATAAATAGGGGCTGGAGAGGTGGCATTTTCCTGCAAAGCCTAACAAGCCCAGTTCAATTCCCCATTACCTATATAAAACCAGATGCTCAAAGTGGCACACGCATCTGGAGTTCATCTGCAGTGGCTGGAGGCCCTGGCGTGCCCATTCTCTCTTCTCTCTCTCTCTCTCTCTCTCTCTGCTTGCAAATAAATAAATAAACAATTTTTGTTTTATTTTATAATTTGAGAGCAACAAAGAGAGAATGGGCCTCCAGCCACTGCAAACGAACTCCAGAGGCATGCGCCACCTTGTGCATCTGGCTTACGTGGGTATTGGGGAGTCAAGCCTTGAACCGGGGTCCTTAGCCTTCATAGGCAAGTGCTTAACCACTAAGCCATCTCTCCAGCCCTACATAAATATTTTTTAAAAGACTCTCGTAGGGACTGTTGGGCTCCCATGGTCCCTTGTCAGCTTTAATGAGACTGACGCGCTACCTACTGCGCTAACGAGGCACCCTTCTCAGCTTTTAGTCGCCCTACCCAGAAGCCCTTGGTCCTTCCTAAAATCTCCAGATTTGGTGATGTGTCTCTGTGTGCACCCTGATCCTTTCTCGCCTCTTTTAGGAGAGCTTCTCTGGTTGTGGCAGCGGTACCCCCCACAGGGATGGGCAGCGCTCGGTATCTAGCAAGTTAATGCCTCTGGGAGCAATCTTCAACCATTGCTTGGACAATGATGCCAAGGGTCGAGGGATAAGAACTTGAACTTCCTGCCCCTGTGTAGGACAATTCTGAGATGTGAGCGGGGCGTGGTGGCGCTTGCCTTTAATCTCAGCATTTGGGAGGCAGAGGTAGAAGGGTCACCATGAGTTCAAGGCCAGCCTGGCTAGAGCAAAACTCTACCTCAAAAAAAAAAAAAAAAAAAAAAAAAATTCTGAGATGTGTTCTACACAGTCCCTGAGAGGGATTCCCCAAGGGGCTGAGCCCCAACTCCCCAAGGGATAACTTCTTCACTGTGCTTCCTGGGAACATCTTCCCAAATGAGGCACGTGCGCCTAAGTCCTCCATTCAGCATCTGGTTTGCGACGGACTCCAACTAGCACACTTCCTTCTCGTTTTCCCCTTTTTTTGTGGGGGGGGGGCGGAGGGGTGAGGGAGTTTTGTTTGTTTTTTCCGAGGTAGGGTCTGTCTAGCCCAGGCTGACCTGGAATTTACCACGTAGTGTCAGGATGGCCTGGAACTTACAGCGGTCCTCTTACCTCCACATCCAGAGTGCTAAGATTAAAGGTGTGTGCCACCACATCCTTTTGCTGTCGGTTTTTTTTATTATTATTATTATTTATTAATTTATTTTAGAGATAGAAAGACACGCACAGAGAGAGGGAATGGGCATGCTAGCCACTGCAATTGAATTTCAGACGCATGCACTGCCTTGTCCATCTGACGTTATATGGGTCCTAAGAAATTGAACCAGAACCCCTTTGGCTTTGCAGGCAAGCACCTTAACTGCTAAGCCATCTGTCCAGCCCTGTTTATTTTTTAAAAATATTTTATTTATTTGAGAGAGACAGAAACAGTGAAAGACAGAATGGGCATGCCAGGGACTCTAGCCACGGCAAACAAACTCCAGACACATGTGCCACCTTGTGTATCTGGCTAATGTGGGTCCTGGGAAATGGAACCTGGGTCCTTTGGCTTTGTAGGCAAGCACCTTAACCACTAAACCATCTTTCCAGCCCCTGCCTTCTTTTTTTTTTTTAAAAAAAAAAAATAAGATATTTTTAAAGCATTTTATGTTTATTTATTTATTTGACAGAGAAAGAGGGAGAGTGAGAGATAGAATGGGCATGCCAGGGCCTCCAGCCACTGCAAATGAACTCCAGACACGTGCATCTGGCTAACGTGGATTCTGGGGAATTGAACCTGGGTCCTTTGGCTCTGCTGGCAAATGCCTTAACCGCTAAGCCATCCCTCCAGCCTTGACTTCCTTTTTTTTAATGCTTCAGTTTTTAAATTTTATTTTATAATTTCACACATGTATATAATGCATTTTGATAATATCACCCTCCATTACCCTCTCTTTTCTCAGTACTTCCTCCTAACTAGTCCCCTTCCTACTTTCCTGTCTTTTTATTTTTTTATTTTCTTTTTGTGATCCACTGAGTTAAATTAGGGATACTTCGAACTCACAGTGATCCTCCTACCTCTGCCTCCTGTGTGCTGGATTAAAGGTGTGCTCCACCACACCTGGCTAGGGATGCTTGCATGGGCATTGCTGAGCCATCTTCCCCGGCCCAACTCCTCTGCTTTTGTTAACCAGTTACCCCATGACTATAGCAGATCTTAACATTAGTCAGACTGCTCCAGCTCTGGGATCTTATACTCCAGTGATCCCTGGATTTCTGACTCCCTGCAGGATCAAGGTCACCTGCCACCCAGTCCCCATCGGTCAGCTAATCTGGGCAGACCTAATCTACTTACTCCCTACTGCTGATCTTTCTCCCAGCCTCACAGTCACTTGCCCCCACCATGTATGAAACCCATTCATTCACTCTCTCTCTTTCTCTCTTCCTCACAACACCCATAGCCTCTGCCTGTGGTCTGAGAAGAAGTATAAAAAAATTAAGGGTATTCACAGGAGTAATTATTGTTGGACTCTTGTCTCTATCACCATTCACTGTGTGACCCTGGGCAAAATACACAACTTTTTGGCCTGCTGTAGCCAATGAAAAAGAGAAAAATAATAAGGCTGAAGTCATGGCTTAGCAGTTAAGGCACTTACCTGCAAAGCCAAAGAACCCAGGTTCAATTCCCCAGGACCCATATAAGCCAGACATACAAGGTGGCACATGCATCTGGAGTTCATTTGCAGCAGTAGGTGGCCCTGGTGCACTAATTCACTCATTCTCTCTCTCTCTCTCTCTCTCTCTCTCTCTCAAATAAATAAAGAAAGAATATATATACATATATATTTGAGGGGTGTCAAGATAGGGTATCACTCTAGCTCATGCTGACCTGGAATTCCTTATGTAGTCTCAGGGTGGCCTTGAACTCATGGTGATCTTCCTACCTCTGCCTCCCGAATGCTGGGATTAAAGGTATGCACCACCATGCCTGGCTGAAGAAAATATTTTTTAAAAAGAGAAATAAAGCATAGTGCTCAGATTGAAGGTTCAATTTTTTTGTTTTTCAAAGTAGGATCTTGCTCTAGCCAAGGATATGTAGTCTCAGGGTAGACTTGAACTCACAGCATTCTTCCTGCTTCTGCCGAGTGCTGGGGTTAAAGGTGTGTGCCACCATGCCTGGCCAAAGGTTCAAATTTTAAATGTCAAAGAAGCAACAACCTGAAGCAAAGTTTATATGGATATTGTTTTTCTGTTCTTTTCTCTCTTTTTTAAAAATATTTTTGTTTATTTGCAAGCAGAGCAAGACAGACAGAGAAAGAGTGTGAGAGAGAGAATGGGCATGCCAGGGCCTCTAACCACTAGACAAACTCCAGATGCATGCACCACTTTGTACATTTGGCTTTGCATGGGTTCTGGGGAACTGACCAGTCTTTAGGCTTTGCAGACAAGTGCCTTAACCACTGAGCAATCTCTCCAGCCTGATTCTGCTTTTCTGACTGCCTGCTTCACTAGGTGTTGGGGAAAAAATAATGGAATAATGCCTAGAAGGCACTTAGAATTACCCCTGGCACAGAACTTGTTTACCTTAAGTCAGTTTACCACTATTGTGAGTACTATATTAGCTTTCTAGGGTTGCCATCACAAATTGCCACCAATTGTGAGGCTTAAAATAAGAAGAATGGGCTGGGCATGGTGGCACACAGCTTTTTTTTTTTTTTTTTTTAAATTTTTATTAACATTTTCCATGATTATAAAATATATCCCATGGTAATTCCCTCCCTCCCCACCCCCACACTTTCCCGTTTGAAATTCCATTCTCAATCATATTACCTCCCCATTACAATCATTGTAATTACATATATACAATATCAACCTATTAAGTATCCTCCTCCCTTCCTTTCTCCACCCTTTATGTCTCCTTTTCAGCTTACTGGCCTCTGCTACTAAGTATTTTCATTCTCACACAGAAGCCCAGTCATCTGTAGCTAGGATCCCCATATGAGGGAGAACATGTGGCGCTTGGCTTTCTGGGCCTGGGTTACCTGACTTAGTATAATACTTTCCAGGTCCATCCATTTTTCTGCAAATTTCATAACTTCATTTTTCTTTACCGCTGAGTAGAACTCCATTGTATAAATGTACCACATCTTCATTATCCACTCATCTGTTGAGGGACATCTAGGCTGGTTCCATTTCCCAGCTATTATAAATTGAGCAGCAATAAACATGGTTGAGCATGTACTTCTAAGGAAATGAGATGAATCCTTTGGATATATGCCTAGGAGTGCTATAGCTGGGTCATATGGTAGATCAATCTCTAGCTGCTTTAGGAACCTCCACACTGTTTTCCACAATGGCTGGACCAGATTGCATTCCCACCAGCAGTGCAGAAGGGTTCCTTTTTTTCCACATCCCCGCCAACATTTATGATCATTTGTTTTCATGATGGTGGCCAATCTGACAGGAGTGAGATGGAATCTCAATGTAGTTTTAATCTGCATTTCCCTGATGACTAGTGACGTAGAACATTTTTTTAGGTGCTTATATGCCATTCGTATTTCTTCCTTTGAGAACTCTCTATTTAGCTCCTTAGCCCATTTTTTGATTGGCCTGTTTGATTCCTTATTAGTTAACTTTTTGAGTTCTTTGTATATCCTAGATATTAATCCTTTATCAGATATATAGCTGGCGAAGATTTTTTCCCATTCTGTAGGTTGCCTCTTTGCTTTTTTCACTGTGTCCTTTGCGGTGCAAAATCTTTGTAATTTCATTAGGTCCCAGTGGTTAATCTGTGGTTTTATTGCCTGAGCAATTGGGGTTGTATTTAGAAAGTCTTTGCCAAGACCAATATGTTGGAGGGTTTCCCCTACTTTTTCCTCTAGCAGTTTCAAAGTTTCCGGTCTGATGTTAAGATCTTTAATCCATTTGGACTTAATTCTTGTGCATGGCGAGAGAGAAGAATCTATTTTCATCCTTCTGCAGATATTTATCCAGTTTTCAAAACACCATTTGCTGAAGAGGCTGTCTCTTCTCCAATGAGTATTTTTGGCATTTTTATCGAATATCAGGTGGCTATAGCTACTTGGGCTTACATCTGGGTCCTCTATTCTGTTCCACTGATCTACATGTCTGTTTTTGTGCCAGTACCATGCTGTTTTTGTTACTATGGCTCTGTAGTATAGGTTAAAATCAGGTATGGTGATACCACCAGCCTCTTTTTTGTTGCTCAGTATTATTTTAGATATTCGAGGTTTTTTATGATTCCAAATGAATTTTTGGATTGTTTTTTCTATTTCCATGAAGAAAGCCTTTGGAATTTTGATAGGGATTGCATTAAATGTGTAGATTGCTTTAGGTAAGATTGCCATTTTCACGATATTGATTCTTCCAATCCAGGAACAAGGGATGTTTCTCCACTTTCTAGTGTCTTCTGCAATTTCTCGCTTGAGTGTCTTAAAGTTCTCATTGTATAGATTCTTTACTTCCTTAGTTAGGTTTATTCCAAGGTATTTTATTTTTTTTGATGCAATTGTGAATGGGAGTGATTCTCTGATTTCATCCTCTGTGTGTTTGTTGTTAGCATATATGAAGGCTACTGATTTCTGTGTATTTATTTTGTATCCTGCTACATGGCTGTAGGTTTTGATCAGCTCTAACAGTTTGCTAGTAGAGTCTTTAGGGTCCTTTATGTATAGAATCATGTCATCTGCAAATAATGATAACTTGATTTCTTCCTTTCCAATTTGTATCCCTTTTATGTGTGTCTCTTGCCTTATTGCTATGGCTAAGGGCACACAGCTTTAATCCCAGCACTCAGGAGACAGAGGTAGGAAGATCATTGTGAGTTCAAGGCCATCTTGAGACTACAAAATGAATTCCAGGTCATCCTGGGCTAGAATGAGACCTTATCTCAAGAAGAAGAAAGAAAAGAAGAAGGAGGAAGACTGGAAATATGGCTTAGTGGTCAAGGCACTTGCCTGCAAAGCCAAAGGACCTTGGATTGATTCCCCAGGACCCATGTAAGCCAGATGCACAAGATGCCACATGTGGCTGGAGTTCATCTGCAGCAGCTAGAGGCCCTAGCATACCCATAATAATCTCTTTCTATCTGCCTCTCTCTGTGTCTCACTCTTGCCCTCTCAAATAAATAAATTTAAATATTAAAAAAACACGCAAGAAGAACAAATTTTCTTACAGCTCGAAAGGCCAGAAGTCTGAAATGAAGGTGAAGTCTGAAGTGACGGCTCCTTCTGAGGCTCTGGCAATCTATTCCATACCTGCATCTTAGCTCCTGGAGGTGACCAGCAATTCTGGAGTCCCCCTCTGAGGCTCCCTACTCAGCCTTGGTCTCTGTGTACCTATGACCTTCTCCTCTAAGTCTAGTCTCCAAATTCCTTTTCAACTTGTTCATATCAGCCTTTAAAAAAATTAGAAGGAGCAGGGCATGGTGGTGCACACCTTTAATCTCAGCACTTAGAAGGCAGAGGTAGGAGGACTGCTGTGAGTTTGAAGCCACCCTGAAACTACATAGTAAATTCCAGGTCAGCCTGGGCTAGAGTGAAACTCTACCTCAAAAAACAAAACAAACAAAACAAAAGTAGAAAGAGAATTAGAGAATGGGTGTGCCAGGGTCTCCTGCCACTGCAAATGAATTCCTGACCTATGCACCACTTTGTGTGTCTGGCTCTAAGTGGGTACTGGGGACTCAAACCCTGGCCAACAGGTTTTATAAGCAAATGCCTGTAACCACTGAGCCGTGTGTGTGTGTGTGTGTGTGTGTGTGTGTGTGTGTGTGTGTGTGTGTGTATACACTGCTGCTGCAATCTAATGTTTGTTAGGCTTTATGTGGGTGGATGGGGAATCAAACCCAGGCCAACAGGCTCTCTCCTATAAAAATAAAATCATAAAAACACCAAAAAACAAAAAAACTCTCTGCGCACTTTTAGTTTGGAATTCAGATCTGCTCCCAGTAGCAAGATTCTGGAAAAAAAAATTAGTTAAAACTGGGTGTTGTGGAGCACACCTTTCATTCCAGCACTCAGGAGGCTGGGGTGGGAAGATCACTGTGAGTTCCAGGTCAGCCTGGGCTAGATATTGATACCCTGCTTTGAAAAAAAAAAAAAAAGTTAAAGAATATAGGCCGGGGCTAGAACTCAATAAAGTAATTACTTAGCAAGCACAAAGCCTTGGGTTGGCTTCTCAGAACTGCATAAACTGGGCATAGTGATATATGCCACAATCCCAGCACTGGAAAGGTAGAGGCAAGATGGTCAAGGTTATCAACAGCTACATAATGAGTCTGAGAGCAATATGGACTACATGTGACCGTCTCAGAAGGGCAGGGGGCAGGTTCAGGAGGTGACTCAGTGGATGAAGTGCTTGCTGCACAAGCATGAGGATCAGAGTTCAGATCCCCAGTGCCCAGTAAATGTTGAGTGGCTATGGAAGCTCACCTGTACGCCCAGCACTCTGCAGGGAGCAACAGGGGACTCTCCAGGATGATCTGGCTAGCCAAGTCAGCAAGAAACCCTGCCTCAGTAAACAAAACAGAGAGCAATCAAGGAAAACACTCCACATAAACCTCTGGCCTACACACGCATGTGCACCCACACATATGTGAACACACATGCATACCACATACATACAATACAGTGTCTACTTAAAAGATTGTAGCCAAGGCCTGTAATCTCATCCACTCTGGAGGTTGAGGCAGGAGGATCTCCAGTTCAAGGCCAGTCTTTGAAACTTAGTAAGATCTTGACCCCAAGTAAAAAGTTTTGCAAAAGTGGGGGGGGGAGCTGAGGAGATGGCTTAGCAGTTAAGGCATTTGCCTGCGAAGCCTAAGGACCCCAATTCAATTCCCCAGGACCCATGTAAGCCAGATGCACAAGGGAGCGCATGCATCTGGAGTTCGTTTGCAGTGGCTGGAGGTCCTGATGCACCCGTTCTCTCTTTCTCTAGGCCTCTTTCTCTGTCTCTCCCTCTCTCAAATAAATAAATGAGTTTATAAAAAAAGAAAAGATGGGATATAGTTCAGTGGGAGAGTTTACCTGGCATGTGCAAGGTGCTAGGTTCAACCCCCAGGGCCTGATTAATTAATTAATTTTTTAAAATTAAGAAATGGGAGAGCCTTGAGTCTCTAGGGGGAAAAGAGAGACGGTAGAGGCAGGGAAGACCTTACACATGTGTAGGAAATGAGCAAGGTATTGCAGCACACACCTGGAACCCCAACACTTGGGAGCCTGAGACAGAAGAATTGCTACAAGTTTAATGTCAGCCAAGACAACATAGCCAAATTCTGTCAAACAAACAAACACACAAAAAGGCTACAGGGATGGCTCAGTGTTGAGGGCATTTGCCTGCAAAGCCTAACAACCCAAGTTCAATTCCTCAGTAACTCCACGAAGCCATGTGCACAGTGGTACATGCAACTGGAGTTCCTTTGCAGTGGCTAGAGGCCCTGGCACACCCATTCTCTCTGCCTGTCTCTCTCCTCTCTATCTCTGCTTGCAAATAAATAAAAATATATTTTTTAAAAAATCAGCCAGGTATGGTGGCACACACCTTTAATCCTAGCACTCAAGTGACTGAGATAGGAGGATCACTAAGGGTTTGAGGCCAGCCTGGGGCTGGCTCCAGAGTGAGTTCCAGGTCAGCCTGGGCTACAGTAAGACTCTGCCTCAAGAAAAAGAAAAATTTATAGGAAATAGAGTGAGAAGCTGGCTCCAGAACAGAGTCATCATCAATCAATCAGGGCTGAATAGCTGACTCAACAAGGGCCAGGCTGGGCCCGCCACAGAGCGAGTCAGAACAGACAATTGCTGCAGGAGAGAAGCCAGAGCCAAGGAGCCACCAAGACGAGAGAAAACATCACTGGCCAAGCTCCGGTGGAAGAACCTCAGACTTAAAAGGCTGAATCAGAGACTATTCACTGAGGAGATCATAAATCATTCCTCAGTCGCTGGAAGCTGGAAGACTGCTGCAGGGCAGGCAGAACTAGGGTGCCCCCCCAGGCCAAACCCAGAAAGTCCTCGGGATTATTGAAGAACATACATGTTCTTAGGATGCTCCTCAGAGGTCCCAGATGAGGAAGCAGGAATCCTCCGGCTCCTGGCAAGTAGAGACAGTCCCTGAGGGCCCCCAGAAACAAGCACTTTTAGTATTTTGTTTCTGGTTTTTGTTGTTTGTTTGCTTGCTTTTTAAATATTTTATTTGTTTATTTGTTTATTTAAGAGAGAGAAAGAGGCACACAGAGAGAGAATAGGCATGCCAGGGCTTCCAGCCACTGCAAAGGAACTCCAGGTGCTTGCGCCCTGTCGTGCATCTGGCTTGTGGTCCTGGAGAATCAAACTGGGGTCCTTTGGCTTTGCAGACAAACACCTTAACCGCTAAGCCATCTCTCCAGGTCCTGTTTGTTTGTTTTTTTGGGAGAGGGTCTCACTCTAGCCCAGGCTGACCTGGAATTCACTATGTAGTCTCAGGGTGGACTTGAACTCATGGCGATCCTCCTACCCCTGACTCCTAAGTGCTGGGGTTAAAGGGGTGCGCCACCACGCCCAGTACAGACATTTTTTAAATTATTTATTAATTAATTTATTTTTTAATTATTTATTAAGCTGGGCGTGGTGGCGCACCCCTTTAATCCCAGAATTTGGGAGGCAAGGGTAGGAGGATCGCCATGAGTTCAAGGCCACCCTGAGACTACATAGTGAATTCCAGATCAGCCCGGACTACAGTGAAACCCTATCTCAAAAAACAAAAAACAAAAAGACAAAATTATTTATTTGCAAGCAGGGAGAGATAGACAGAAGAGAGACACAGAGAGAATAGGCTTGCCAGGGCCTCCAGCTGCTACAAACAAACTCCAGATGCATGTGCCACTGGCTTACGTGGATATTAGGGAATCCAATCCCAATTGTTAGGTGTGGCAGGCAAGCACCTTTACAACTGGGACATCTCTCCAGCACAGGAACTTTTTTTGTTTTTTCGAGGTAGGGTCTCACTCTAGTCCAGGCTGACCTGGAATTCACTATGTAGTCTCAGGGTGGTCTTGAACTCATGGCGATCCTCCTACCCCTGCCTCCCAAGTACTGGGATTAAAGGCGTATGCCACAATGCCCGGTACCCAAGAACTTTTTATTTTCTTGTTCCCTTTCACTCTTCTCTGGACCTTTGTGAAATGAGTGTGTCACCTCCTGGCTCTTTCAAGACCCTTTCCACGGGGCCTGTTGCTCTCCCTTGGGTGGGTGCTGGCCCTTCTGATCTCCACTCCACGCACCAGCCTGTGGTGTCCAGACCTAGGCTTCTGCCCAGCTGTCTCTCCCGAGTTCCAGATTCACACATCAAGCTGTCTGATGCATCTGGACAGCCCACCGCATCTAGAACCTAACTGAAACTAGGTTCAGCTCTCCCTCAAGTTGGTCCTCATCCTGGGCCCCTACTCAGAGATTGCCACTCCAGGCTGTAACCTGCCTCTGCCTCTCTCCCAGTGACTTGCCAATAGCCAAGAGCCTTCTGTCACTTTGGCCTCCAAAGCCCCTCATGACAGCTTCCTGCTCTTCCTCTCAGACCTGCTCCCATGTGTTCCTGGTACCCGCTCCTGCCAGGCCTTGCTGCCTGCCTGTCTTCTCCGGTCCAGCTCTAACCTGACACTCTAATCTTCCTGCTCAGCTCTTTCAGGATGGCGGCTGCTTCTCCACCTCTGTTAGTAAAGCAGGGATGGCATTCAAGACCTTTCCTGACCTGACCCTGCCCTGTTCTTCAGCTCATTTCCCCTTTTGGTCTAACCTACTCCTCCTTCCCATCCATCAGCCTAAGGCCAGCACAGATGTCTGCTTCTGCAGGAAGCTCTCCTGCCAACTTCCCAAGGAGCTGACCCTTCCACGTGTGATTTTCTTAGTCTCCTTAATCGTGCCATTCACTTGAGAGGATGCTTAGCTGCCTGCTTGTGTAGCCAGGCCACGCAGAGATCTGTCTGGGTCTCCAGGGATGAGCCCAGGAGCTGGTTCATGCTCTGCTTGCTCTCATTCGTGTGTGCTGACTTGTCACTGCATATAATCCATCATCTGCCACAGTTTGCATTTTACTTATCTGTTACTCTGTTACATTCACCCCCTCTTTTTGTTTGTTTGTTTGTTTTGCTTTTTGAGATACAATCTCGCTGTAGCCCAGGCTGACTTGGAATTCACTATGGTCTCAGGCTGGCCTCAAACTCACAGAGATCCTCAGCCTCCCAAGTGCTGTGATTAAAGGTGTGCGCCACCATACCAGTCATTTTGAGCCAACTGTATGTCAGAGTGAAGGTGCCAGGTATGGTGGCGTACACCTTTAATCTCAACACTGGGAGGCTAAGGTAGGAGGATCATGAGTTCGAGGCCAGCCTGAGACTACATAGTGAATTCCAGGTCAGCCTGGGCTACAGTGAGACTTTACCTCAAAACCAACAAATGTCTTTCAACAAATAAGAGTTTTGCTCACCTTTGCATTTTTTGACATGGAATCTTATTTCTCAAATGACTGCCCTTGGCCAAAGGTTAGACTTAAACACGGTACTTTTTGTTGTGTATTTTGGACACAGGGCCTCACACTGTAGCCTGGCTGCCCTCAGACCTGCAGTGCTCTTCCTGACTCAGCCTCCCAAGTGCCAGGATCTCAGGTTTGAGCCACCATACCCAGCTAAGTAAGTGGTGCTTATTAGGCATTGCTGAACAGTTCTCTAAACAACCTGGGCTAAGGGCTGGGAAGAGCTGACTTAGCAGTCAAAGGCACTTCCTTACAAAGCCTGATGGCTTTGATCCCATTCCTCAGAACCCAGAAAAAGCCATATGCAAGAAGTGGCACATTTATCTGGAGTTTTTGCAGTGGCAGGAGGGCCTGATGTGGCTATACTTTCTCTCTCTCTCATAAATAACTAAAATATTTTTTAAAAAACAAAAACCTGTGTTGACCATTGCTATTACATTTGTGTAGTTTCCTGCAACACTGCCAGCACTAGATTTTACTGTTTTTGTTCATAGTTTCCACTTTAACAGGCATATAGGGGGTGGAAAGATTGCTTGGTGGTTAAGGTGCCTGCCTGCAGAGTCTAAGAACCTGGGTTTGATTCCCTAGTACCCTTGTGAAGCCAGATGCACACAGGGGCACATGCATCTGAAGTCCCTTTGCAGTGGCAATAGGCCCTGATGTGCCCATTCTCTCACTCTCTCTGCCTCTCTCTCTCTCTCTCCTTCTCTCTCTCCTTGCAAATAAAGAAATTTAAAAGGCATGTAGAGGCCAGGCGTGGTGGCACATGCCTTTAATCCCAGCACTTGGGAGGCAGAAGTAGGAGGATCACCATGAGGCTAAAGTGAGACCCTACCTCGAAAAATCAATAAATAAATAAATGGCATGTAGAAGCGACATAGTGTCTTCCTTCAAGAAGTCTTCTCCTTGGTCATAGAGAAGAATTTGGTAGGGTATGAGTAGCAGAGGGGACTATGATGGAGGTCTAATCCAGTCCAGGCTGGGAGGTTCAATGAAAACTTCGTAAAGGAGATGCCACCTAGGTCAGACCTATCAGCGTGGTGTTCTCTGCTGCCTCCTCTCTTCTGACCATCCTCACTTGCACACTAGATTTCCAACCTTCCTCTCTACCTTCTCCCTAGCCTTTGTTCATCTGCTATGCTGGTCAAGTCCTGGACAGATAAGCCACAGAGACACTGGAGCTCACAGGAAGCACACAGCTAGAAGCCAGCTCTATGTGACCATCTCTCCCGGCTATTGGTGCTGAGAAGACAGGGAAGAAAGAAGATAGTTTCTATGAACAATTTGCATGGCAAACCCAATGGAAGGACTGTTCAGCCATTACCTCACTCACTACAACCCCCAGGGGTCAGTAAAGGCAGCTCCAAACTACAAAAAAAGGAGGAAAAGTGTCACCCCAAGAGTATAGACAACCTCCTTAAGTCCACACTGCAGAACAAGAGAGAGACCCAGACGGCCCAGCAACATAGATTCTCACCGCTAGCTAGACAGGCCTTCCCACCTCAACCTCCAGACACACTCATCTCAGAGGGAGCATGCTGACTCCACAGGCCTAGGGGCCAGATTATGTTCCCAGTCATACCTCATTCAGCTGTCAAATTCCTGAGCCTGACAGGGCCTTAATAGAGGAAATCAAGCCAAAATGGGATCTTCAGGGTGATCCCCAATCCATTCTGACTGGAGTTCTTATGAAAAAGAGAAACTGACCCAGACAGAAACATGCATGAAGGAAAGGAGATGCGAGGAAACGCAAGAAGCAACAAGACTGAGAGCCCGGGGGCCGGCAGCAGCTAGGAGAGGCCTGGACAGATCCTCCTCCCACAGCCCGGGGGGAGCAACCTGCCAACACCTTGATCTCCGGCTCCCAGCCTCCAGAGCTGTGAGAACACACATTTCTGTTGTTTAAGCCACCCAGTTTATAGTATTCCATTCCCAGTAAATGGTCACAAAGGGAAAACTGCTGCCCAGCCCCAAAGCAAGTCATCCTGAAGGCAGTTTGGAACAAATGACTTTTGTGATTCAATGTGTATAATTTTTCTTAAAGAAAACTGAAAAAAGTGGGGTGTGGTGGCACACAATTTAGGCAGAGGTAAGGAGGATCACCTTGAGATCGAGGCCAGCATGAGGCTACAGAGTAAGTTCTAGGTCAGCCTGGGCTACAGTAAGACTCTACCTCAAAAATAAATAAATAAATAAAACTGGGAAAAGGTCAGAAATCATAAAGAAGACCATTAAAAAACACTTGTCAGCTGGGCGTGGTAGTGCATGCCTTTAATCCCAGCACTGGAAGGCAGAGGTCGGAGGATCACCGTGAGTTTGAGGTCACCCCGAGACTGCATAGTGAATTCCAGGTCAGCCTGGACTAGAGCGAGATCCTACCAATAAATAAATAAATAAATACATGACCTTTCACTTCAGTGTATTTTGGTAAATGTTCCTTGAAGTTATTGTATTTTATTTTATTTTATGGTTTTGGTTGTTATTTTCCGTATGCAGCTGCTAGACTCTTCCTCTGTGGGCTGCTGCAAGTCTTGAATGAAAGCCTGAGTAAAGTTCTTAGCTTTAAGTCCAGCACCCAATTCTGTACTATGCATGGTAGATGTTACGCAAATTTATATAGACATTGTATAAAATGAGAGTCATGCTGTTTTATAACTTCCTCTTTTCACCTACCAGCTTATCTGGAGTATTTCCTCATATATTAATAATCTTCCAAAGTGTGCTGTTTCGTTTTTGTATAGCCTTCCATATCTGAATGTGGCATAATCTACTTACCCAATGCCCTTTCACTGAATATTTATGCAATCACCAATTTTTTCACAGTTATACATAAGGCTGGGCTAAATCTTTGATTTGGGAATACTAAATAGAGTTGCTAAATCAAACAGTGACTAAATCAAAACATAACCCGTGTAAAGCTTTTGTACAGACTTCAATAGTCCTGCTGAGAGGCTATGCAATTCACCTCTCTGGCCGGGAGATAGGGGCTCACTTCCCCACACCTCACCAACATCTGCTGTTTTGCCTATTATTGTTTTGACCAGTTCTGGAGAGAGGAAACCCTAGAATCTCCTTTTCATTTGTACTTTGGGACTTCTAATGTTTTTACAAGGTTTTTGTATTTCTTCAGTGAACTACGTTAATCATCCTCTGCCCGTTTTGTCCACTGGTCAGTTCCTCTCATTGTTACCGGTTTAGCAGACTTGAAAGGGCAGCTGCAGATGGGCGCCCATGGCAGCTTCCTCCCCGCCCTTCTGACCCTCCTCCTCCCACTTTCCCATCCTCCAGAGCTTTCCTTTGCTCTCCAGGGAACCTTTGTCATTCAAACTGGCCCCTGCCTCCTAGGGCCCTGGGAAAGTCATCTCTCTCCGCCCTCTCCACCTTTTGCTACTTTCCCTCCGAGCCCCACATTCCTGCAGTTTTCTCCACCACTCCCCACGCCCTGCACGTCTTCCCTCCAAATTCTTCAAGGAGGCTTAAGGCCACTGGGGACCCAGACTGACCTACCCCTGGAATCCTACCCCACCCTGTTCAGGGCCTGAAAGAGGGAGGTTCAGAGGAGCAGTAGTCCCTGGAGAAGACCTAGAAGAGAAAACCAAGAGTGTGTGATGGGAAAAAAAAACACCTACCTGGTGTCTTGATGTCATTCTAGGATAGAGCTTAAGTCTCAGGTCAGCCACGGAGCACGCTGTCACCACACCACCTTGTAGATTACAGTGAGCAAGAAATGCAACATTAAATGGAGAGCATCAGGAACACAGGTCACCACAAGGCTCTGGCAAGCAGCACTGCTTCTCTAGGGCAGGTGGCCTTTGGAAGGACTGGTTTGACTTGTGTCTTAACCGGCAGATGGAGGCCTAGGGAGATGGCTCAGCAGTTAAAGGCACTTGTTTGCAAAGCCTTCCGGCCCAGGTTCGATTTTCCCTGTACCCACATAAACCCAGATGTGCAAGGTGTCTGGAGTTCATGTGCAGTGACAAGAGGCCCTGGTGTGCCCATTCTCTCTCCTTGCAAATGACTTTTTGTTGTTTTGTTTTTCAACGTAGGGTCTTAGTCTAGCCCAGGCTGACCTGGAACTCACAATGTAGTCTCAGGGTGGCCTCGAACTCATGGTGATCCTCCTACCTCTGCTTCCTGAGCGCTGGGATTAAAAACGTGTGCCACTGTGCCAGGCTCTTGATTTTTTTTTTAAAGAGTAGCAGATGGAACAGCCTAGGCAAGACTGGGAAACAGAGTCCTGGTATGCTGTTCAACTGGGTGTGGTCAGGAAAATCAAGGGTCCATAGAGGCTGAAGACCTGCCTTAGTAGAACCAGTGTTGGGGACTGAGAGGGAAGCTCAGACAACAGCTCAGTGTTTCCCACTGAAGACTTCAGGAGGATAGTCCAGCCAGCGCCAGAATGCCACCCAGTCTAGATCTGGGAGGGAGGCAAGCCTGGACCAGATAGATCAGAGCAAAGGGCACCTCCGGGGGGGGGGGGGGTGACTAAAACTGGGTGTCAGAGCCCTTCCCAGAAGCAGCCTTTGAGCTGGGCCTTGGGGTGCAAGCCTATGAGGCAGGGGAGGAAGTGTAGAAAAAGCAGACATAGCATGCAGAGGGTCGCCTAAACCCAGAATGTGGCTCTACTGGGGGTGCCAAGCACCAAGGCCTGGACCCCTAAATCCGAAGTGGGGCCAGGAGCGCCAGAAACCGGTTTCATAAAGATGGTCTGCATGCAGGAAGGAGGCGGCAGCCCCGGGCAGAGACGCGCAGGAGGGGGCGGGGGAGGCAGCGGAAGGCCCCGCGCCCCCCATCGCCCCCTCCGCCTCGCGCCCCGCCCCGCCCCGCCCCCGCGGGCCGCCGCACGTAGCGCTCGTAGGCTCGGAGCCTCAGGGCAGGTAACAAAGCGGCCAGTGTGGGTCGGCGCCGGGGAGGGTCTGCAACCTGCTGTTGGGGGCTGGGCCCCCAAGGAGGCGGGGTGGGTGGGGTGAGGATGGAGCTGGATCTTTCCCGCCAGGTCTCCGTCCCCTCCCCTCAATTCCCATCCCGGGAAGGCGCCACGGTCCTCACGTGCCAGGTGGGATGGCCCAGACTGGGAAAGACATGGGCAGCTCATCCCTGTTACACTGGGCAGGGGGGACCGTACTTGGCCTTGCTCCGTCAGCACCCCCACTCGGCAGCCCCAAGCCTGTGGGTGGAATCCGATGTACGTGCGCGGTCCAGGTGCTCTCTGCGGAATGTCTTATCTGGGAGACCCCAGGAGTCTGCTTGGATGCACGGGTTTCTAAGCGGCTCTTTACACAAGGATTTTAAAGCCTTAGCCCTAACAAAGGAATAGGAAGGGATGGCGCTGATGAAGCTAGGGTTTGACCCACACCTCCCTAAGCTATCCATGGCGACACACATAGACGACCCCAAACACGACATCCACGCAGCGCCTATCTGTAGATCTGCTGCGCTTGCCTGACCCCACAAACGTGCAGGACGCTCCGCTGCTCCCCACCTGCAAGATCCTCTCCAGGAAAGAATTCTAGAAGAACCCTTTGGACCCTTTGTCCTCGGTGGGGTGGGAAGGGGCAATCCAGGGGAGGACAAAGACACTTTAGGAGGGAAGGTCCACCGGCCTAGGGGTGGCTGCCCTTCTCCAGGGCCCCACAGCGTAGCCTATAGCAGAGGGACCTCCCTTCCCCCCACCTAAGCCAGAGGACCACCCAGGATAGGCTTGCTGGCCTGCCAGAGAAGGCAGAGGAGCTAAATTACTACCTCCGGTCCCAGCTGAGGGATGGGAGTGTCAGGAGGTATTGGCTGCCTCTGTATGGTAGGGGACCCTGGTGGCTGATAGCTGTGATCTGGGCCCTTCAGGTTCTGACTATCTTTATTGTTTTGAAGCCTGTCTAGGAAGAGGGGTCCAAGTGTCTGCTCTTTCCCCTACCCTTGCAGCCTGGCCTAGAGTCCCCATTCTTGGAAGGAAGAGAAGTTCTGAGATGCCACACAGCCTGGGCTGTGTTAGCTCTCTAGCTAACCGTCTGGGTTAGCTAGAGAGGCTTCAGAGGAGACCCAGGTCCTAGGAGTCCTCCAGAGGCGTCCAGGCCACTAAGCAATTCATACACGCAGATGCAAATTCAGGCCTGCACCCCAGGTGCTCAGGGCTCAAGACCTGGGCTTGGAGAGGAAAGGACACCCCACCACCACCATCATCACCACCACCAACACACAGGGCTGAAAAACAAAGGCGTGGAGTAAATGAGTGTATGACATCACAGGCCATGGATGCATTTGAAAAGATGTCCTCTGCCTGAGCATGCTGGGGATGTGGTCAGGCCATTGCCTCCTTTGGAGCCGGGACACCCTGTGTTTAGCTCTGGGGTCACTGCCGAGCATCTCCCCACTGAGCCAGAGCTCTCTCTGCATGGGTGCTTTGCTGTCAGGCTAGGTTCCTTCCTAGATCCTCCTCTGACCGACTTTCCTATGGTTCAGTTATTTGTCTCGCAACCACACTAAAGTAGACATGTGGGTGAGAAAGGCAAAGGAGATTTATTGAGAAAAAGGTGGAAAAGCCCTAAAGCCTGGGCAAGCACTCTTAGGACCTGTGGGCATCCAAAGAAGAGAAAGAAGTGGGGGGAGGGGTTAAACTTTCTGAGTGGGAGCTCAGAGAAGCAGACAGGCTCAGCAGTGAGCATGTGGGAGCTATTGCAAGCAATGAGATAGGGGTTTGGGAGGGGTACAGAACATTATCTCATTAAGGGTTTTATAACTATTCAGCCTCTTTAACATGTCTAGATGAGAAGTTGTCTCTTGATCATCTCTTATTTTCAAATTTTTATTAACAACTTCCATGATTATAAAAAATATCCCATGGTAATACCCTCCTCCCCCCCCCCACTTTCCCCTTTGAAACTCCATTCTCCATCATTAGCCCTCCCCATCTCAATCAGTCTCTTTTATTTTGATGTCATGATCTTTTCCTTCTCTTATGATGTAGATAGTGTCAGGCACTGTGGGGTCATGGATATCCAGGCCATTTTGTGTCTGGAGGAGCATGTTGTAAGGAGTCCTACCCTTCCTTTGGCTCTTACATTCTTTCTGCCACCTCTTTCACATTAGATCCTGAGCCTTGGAAGGTGTGATAGAGATGTTACAATACTGAGAACTCTGGTCACTTCTTTCCAGCACCATGATACCTTCTGAGTTGTCCCAAGGTCACTGCCATCTTGAAAGAGAAGATTCTCTACCAAAAGTGAGAGTAGCATTAATATAAGGGTATGAACATTAAGAGAAGTGCTTACTGGGCAGTTTGATAAGCATAGTATATACATTTAGCCAGACAGCAGCAGCTCTTACACCCCTAGGGCTCATGACTACCCCTGTTGTAGGTTTTCAGTTTCAGGGATGTATCCCTCCCATGGAGCGGGCCTCCAGTCCAATTAGAGGGCAGTTGGTTTCCACCATGATAGATGTGCCACTATTGCACCTGTTGGCTCATTTGGCATAGCTGGCCAATTATAAGGCTAGCAGTGTCCACTGTTGTCTCTTGGTCATCTCTTTTTAAAAAAAAAAAATATTTATTTATGAGAGACAGAGAGAAAGAGAGAATGGGCACACCAGGGCCTCCAGCCACTGCATAGGAACTCCAGACACATGTGCCCCCTTGTGCATCTGGCTTATGTGGGTCCTGGGGAATCAAACCCAGGTACTTAGTCTTCGCAGGCGAATGCCATAACTGCTAAGCCATTTCCCCAGTCCCCTGTTAGTCATCTCTTGATCAGGTGAGTGATTGTTGTGCCTCCACCCTCCTCCGGCCATGACCTCCATGCCACTGGCCTCGACAGTAGGGGCAGAACACACAAGGACAAAAGACAAAATCTGATTTGAAGGCAAGCCTGGCCACCTCCTGACTGGGTGTTCTTAGACAATCCCTCCCTCCAAGTTTCATTTGTAAACCAAAGAAAAAACACCTTCATGGGTTGCAGGATTGGGGTCACGTGAAGTACTGCTTCTTCCCCTCACTTCCTCCCACCACCCATACCCCCCAGGCTCTGCCCTACCCCTCCCTGCACCTGCCCTTACAACAGCAGTGCCCCAAGGGCAGGAGCTGGTCTCTTTGATCTCTCAGTGGCCGCTATCATCCAACATGGTCCAGCACAGGGTCAAGCACAGGGCAGTGGAAAGCAATATGTGTTGAATGGCGATGAGTGAAAACATTTTCTGAACCAGAGGGTGATTCAGAGAGGGCTTTTGTTCACTGGATGTTAAAACACCCAGGCTCAGGACTTGAATCCTCTCTTACTACAAGTTCACTGAATCCCCCACTTGGCAGATAAAGAAAGAGAGGCCCAGAATGTAAAACAGGGCCAGACAGAGATCACTCCCAAAGATGGTCTTACCGGGGCCCCCAACTGAAGACCCCTAACCTCCAGGGAAGAAGGGCTTGCCAGTTATCTCCATCAAGCCATTCTAGTCAAGAACTTGCTATGGAGCCCAGGCTGGTCTCAAACTCACACCTTGCCCTCTCCCCGCCTCCCTCAAACACTGCTACACTCTTATCAGACCATACATAGCTTCTTTCCCCCATGCCTCTTGCTATTTCAGACCAGGAAAGACCAGCACATGGAGATCCTGTCTTCTTCCTTCTGGTGACCACTTTCCCGAAGAGCACTAAGAGCCACGAGCACATGGGGTGTCTTGAAGGCCAAAGACAGGGCTGCCATAGAGGCACTCTGAGCGTGCACTCGGTGTGGAAGGCGTGGAAGGGGGAGGCTATGGAAGCAGTCCATGTGGGTGCAAACTGCTGCCTTCACTGTGGGTTTCCCAGCAGAGCTCAAGCCAGTGGAATGGGCTTGGACTTCAGAGCCAGACATCGGACATGCACTAGCCAGGTGAGGTACTCGGGCAAGTTAATTCATTTGTAGGCCTTAGTTTCCTCATCTATAATACAGGAATACTAATTCCTACCAATAGACCAGTTGAGATAATTCAGTGAGAATGTTAGCAGAAAGTGTCTGACTCCAGAGTAGGACTACAGTGTTGTCTTCCCTCTGTCCTTCCTCTCTCCCTCTTCCTTCCCTCTGATGTCATTGTCCTCAGCCTCCTCCCTCCTCTAGCTTCCCCGCTCTGCTCCCAAGATGAAATGAGGGAAGAATCCTGCCTGTTGCCGTTCCCACACAGTCCCAAGGCCACTATTAGGAGGGTGATACTAGCCGGGCGTGGTGGCGCACGCCTTTAGTTCCAGCACTTGGGAGGCAGAGGTAGGAGGATCGCCGTGAGCTCAAGACCACCCTGAGACTACATAGTGAATTCCAGGTCAGCCTCAGCTAGAGTGAAACCCTGCCTCAAAAAAATCAAAAAGAAAAAGGAGGGTGATACTTGGAAGGGATGAGGTCTGTGGTAGGCTAAAACTGGCATCTGGGAAGAAGCCACATCAAATCTTTGCAACCTGGGCTGTTAACCTTATGTGACAAAAGATGTGACTAAGTGAAGGACCTCAAAAAGGTGGGGGGAAGGGCTGGAGAGATGGCTTAGCGGTTAAGCGCTTGCCTGTGAAGCCTAAGGACCCCGGTTCGAGGCTCGGTTCCCCAGGTCCCACGTTAGCCAGATGCACAAGGGGGCGCACGCGTCTGGAGTTCGTTTGCAGAGGCTGGTAGCCCTGGCGCGCCCATTCTCTCCCTCTCCCTCTATCTGTCTTTCTCTCTGTGTCTGTCGCTCTCAAATAAATAAATTAAAAAAAAAAAAAAGGTGGGGGGAGGAGGAGCTTATCCTGAATTGTCCAAGTAGGCCCTGGCAAGAGAGAGGAGAGAAGACAGGCATATGTAGAGGAGAAGGGTCTGTGAAGACAGGAGCCGAGACTGGAGCCATGTGGCCACAAGCCATGGAACACCTGCAGTCCATCCATTTTCCTTTCTTTCGTTCTTTTCTTTTTCTTTCTTTCTTTCTTTCTTTCTTTCTTTCTTTCTTTCTTTCTTTCTTTCTTTCTTTCTTTCTTTCTTTTTTGAGGTAAGGTCTCACTGTAGCCCAGGCTGACCTGGAATTCACTATGCAGCCCCAAACTGACCTGGAACTCAGAGTCATCCTCTGCATCCAGAGTGCTGGGATTAAAGACATGCATTTCTATGAAAGGCACCCATTGGTGGTAATTTATTACAGCAGTCACAGACACTAAGACAGGTCTATTGATTTTGGCACCAAATCAGCCAGTCTCCTGCCTCTATATTTCTCACCTCCTGGCCAAACCTAGACTTAGGCCCCAGGAACTCAGCCACTAAAGCCCTAAAGGCTGAATCTGGTGGGCTGGGACATCTGTGTCAGGACAAAGGGAAATTTCGGTTCCATCCCCTGAAGATTTGCTGGAAGAAATTGCCATTAAATAGGAGTAAAAACTTACTAGCATGCACAAGGAACAACGCCATAGCAAGGGGAAATCAGAGGACGAGCAGCCCAATGCGAATCAGAGGTTTAAACCATCTCCTTTTCCTACTGGGCAGGAAAGAAGGACAAATATGGACCATTTTTAGCAGCACAGTAAATGAATTTTAGGGGTACAAAATGTCTTGGGGCAAAGTCTCCGGGTCTGGAGAACAGACAATGGGTTGTAACTTGTTCTGGGGACAATGGTGTATGACAAAAGGCCATCTTGCAGTACTGAGGGCTCCTCTTCCTGCAGATAGGAGTTTATGGACCTCTCTGGTTAGTAAAATTTCATAAGCACACTGGAGGCAATTGTGTTCCTCTTTTTGTTGATGGGGTCAGGTTGATAAAAACTTTATAGAAAGCCTCTCCCTGTGCCGAGAGGGGCCAGAAACAGGGAAGGCGAGACCTTGGTTAGGGGAACATTCTAAGACCTCTCGACGTGGCCAAGCGCTGGTCTGAATTCCAGGGTTTGCTGCCCACAAGCTGCTCCCTCAGAGTCCCAGCTCCCTCCTGCGCCAGGCCCGACGTACCTGCCAAAGCACAGCTTCCTTGCCTCCCAGACCCCAGGTGGAAGTAGGGGCAGGCCATGCCAACTGGGGCCAAATACTAGCTGAAGTGGAGAAAAACCACCCACAGGGAAGTCAGGAGGCCTATATTTACATCTGTCAAGTCACTTAACCTCTCTGGATGAGTGTTCTCCCCTGCCCAAGGCCATGATTGTGTGTGTGTGTGTGTGTGTGTGTGTGTGTGTGTGTGTGTGTGTGGTGTGTTTGGTGGGTCCTGTGAGCTCTAATTAAATAAGCAAGGGAAAGAACAGCAGGGTGTGGAAGAGAGATCATCAGAGTCAAAGGGGAAAAATGTTCAGTCCTGTAAGTAGGATTTGCTTTTCTCTCACAGACTGAACGGATGAGGAAACAGCAAACCTCAAGGACTGGGAGGAGTGAGGGGTCAGGGCGAGGTCTGCATGAGAGGTATCCATCACTGAGAGAGTCAGCCCAAGGAGAGGGCTTTGTAACTCCCATTGCCCAAGGGGGTATATTTAAGCCGTGAACCCTGTCCTCTGGTCTGAATGTTTGTGTCTCAAAGCCATGCATTGAAATCCTTAGCCTCTGGTGGCAACTATTAGGTGGTGAGGCCTTTGGGAAGTGATTAGGGCATGAGAGCTGTTTGGAATCTGTGTCCTCCAAGATTCCAGAATGTTAGCTAGCTCCCACCTCCAGGTGAGGGTGCCACCAGAAGATGCTGTTGACGATTCAGGAAACAGGCCAGCACTGGACCCTGGCTCTGCCGCCACCTTGATCTTGGACTTCCGAACTGGAACTATATATATTAAAGTTCTTCTTTATTTATTTTTTTAACTTTTTTTTTTTTAATTATTTATTTATTTATTTGAGAGCGACAGACACAGAGAGAAAGACAGATAGAGGGGGAGAGAGAGAATGGGCGCGCCAGGGCCTCCAGCCTCTGCAAACGAACTCCAGACGCGTGCGCCCCCTTGTGCATCTGGCTAACGTGGGACCTGGGGAACCGAGCCGCGAACCGGGGTCCTTAGGCTTCACAGGCAAGCGCTTAACCGCTAAGCCATCTCTCCAGCCCCTATTTTTTTAACTTTAAAAAAAAATGTATTTATTTATTTATTTATTTATTTGAGAGAGAGAGAGAGAGACAGTGGGCATGTCAGGGTCTCCAGCCACTGCAAACGAACTCCAGATGCCTGTGCCACTTTGTGCTCCTGGTTTTACATGGGTCCTGGGGAATCGAAACTGGGTCCTTTGCCTTTGATGGCAAGCACCTTAACTACTAAGCCATCTCTCCAGTCCTATTTTTTTTTTAACTTTTTATTGACAACTTCCATAATTATAGACAAAAAACCATGCTGGTTTCCTTCCCCACTCCATTCTAATTTCTTCTTTTAATATATTTAGTATTGTTTACTTATTTGAGAGTAAGAGAGAGGGGAAGGTAGAGAGAGAAAGCAAGCAGGGTGCACCAGGGCCTCTCGCCACTGCAAACTCCAGATGCATGGGCCACCTTGTTGTACATCTGGCTTACATGGGCACTGGGGAATTTAACTGGGTCCTTAAGCTTCACAGGCAAGCACCTTAACTACTAAGCCATCTCTCAAGCCCTAATTTATTTATTTATTATTTTGTTTTGTTTTTTGAGGTACAGTCTCATTCTGGCCCAGGCTGACCTGGAATTCACTCTAGAGTCTCAGGATGTCCTTGAACTCACAATGATCCTCCTATCTCTGTCTCCCAAGTGCTGGGATTAAAGGCATGAACCACCATACCCTGCCCTAATTTCTTTTTTAAAAAATATTTTTTATTGGCCCAGGTGTGGTAGTGCATGCCTTTAATCCTAGCATTCAGGAGGCAGAGGTAGGAAGATCACTGTGAGTTTGAGGCCAGCCTGAGACTCCAGAGTGAGTTTCAGGTCAGCCTGGGCTAGAGTGAAATCCTACCTCAAAATAACAACCAATGTTTATTAATTTATTCAAGAGAGAGACAGAAAGAGGAATAGAGAGGCTATGGGCATGCCAGGGCTTCTTGTCACTGCAAAAGAACTCCAGACACATTTGCCACTTTGCGAGTCTGTTTTACATGAGTATTAGGGAATTGAACCCAGGGCAATAGGCATTGAAAGTAAGTGCCTTTGACTACAGAGCCATCTCCCCAGCCCTTCATGTTTAATTTCTGTTGCTTACAAGCCAGCAGTTTGCACAGATTATGTTCCCTAAGGACAAAGCCAACTAGACAAAGGGAGACCTAACCTTGGCTGCCTGACAACCAGTGATCTGGAAGGAAAAAATGAGATAGGCCAAACCAGATTCTCCTCCCTGAGAACTTGAACTGGCAAAAATATGGTAGGAAAATGGAAGTAAAGAATCATGAAGAGATCCAAAGACCTGAGCCCTTTCAAGCCAGTGTCTGAGCAGAGAAACTAAGGAAGTAAATTAGTATCCAGTGCATGAGGTGAAGAAAACAGATGAAGACATTTGTAAAAGAGATCAGCCAGGTGTAGTGGCACACACCTTTAATCCCAGCTCTCAGGAGGCTGGGTAGAAGGATCACTATGAGTCCCAGATCAGCCTGGGCTAGAGTGAGACCCTGACTCAAGAAAAAAAGAAGTCATATGAAGGACTTTTATTTAGAATATATTAAAAAACTCAATAATGAGAAAATATCCAAAGAACACTAAATCAGACTGTTAACAGGCCCTCTTGTAGCTCAGAGAACTTTGCAGATGAGAGAGCAGAAAGACTGTAAGAGCCACAGAGTGGTAGGAATATCCCGAGGCATGGTACCCACATAGAATGAGACCTTCATGACCCCACAGGAATAGCAACAACTCCTCAGAGGAAGGACCTCAGGGAAAAAGGAACAGGAGTATGGGGGGGGGGGTCAGGTGATCTAGAGTTAAACCTTTTTTTAAAAAAAATACAATTAATCAAAGGAGAAAGTTGGGGGGAGAGGGAGGGAATTAGCATGGGATATTTTTTATAATCATGGAAAATGCTAATAAAAATTTAAAAAAATAAAAAAACAAAAAAATACAATTAAAAAATAATTTATTTATTTATTTGACAGAGAAAGGCAAAGAGAGAGAGAGAGAGTGAGAGAGAAAGGGAAGGGGCATGCCAGGGCCTCCAGCTGTTGCAAACGAACTCCAGATACATGCACCACCTTGTGCATCTGGCTTACGTGGGACCTGGGGAATTGAACCAGGGTCCTTTGGTTTTACAGGCAAGTGCCTTAACCATCCCTCCAGACCTAGAGTTTAACCTTTTATAAAATATAAATTAAAATTAAAAAATTTTAAGCTGAGTATGGTGGCACACACCTTTAATCCCTGCACTCGGGAGGCAGAGGTAGAAGGATTGCTGTGAGTTCGAGGCCACCCCAAGAACTACATAGTGAATTCCAGGTCAACCTGGGCTAGAGCAAGACCTTGTCTCAAAAAACAAAGAAAAAAATTAAAGAAAATATTCATTTTTTTCTTTATATGTGTATATATGTGCTTGTTTGCATAAGTTTTCCTATCTGTGACCCACAGTGTGTGTGTGTGTGTGTGTGTGTGTGTGTGTGTGTGTGTGTGTGTGTGTGTGTAAGTCAGAGGACAACCTTTGATATCAGTCATGGCTTTCCACTTTGAGACAAGTTCTCTTTCTTGTTCTCTGTTGTATGTGCTGGCCCTGGCCATGAACTTCTGAGGACCCTCCTGCCTCTGCCTCCATCACCCCAGAAGAGTCTGGGATTACAGATACCTGCTACTGCGTCTGCTTTATGTAGGTTTTGTAGATCCAAACTCTGGTCCTTAAACGTGCACAACGTGGACTTTACCCACTGCACACCTCCAGCCCCACAACTTTTTTAAGTAAGCAAAAGAACTGAACAGATACTGCACCAAAGAAGACACATGAATGACCAAGTGCATAAAAAATTAACAGCACTAAGGCTGGAGAGATGGCTCAGGGGTTGAAGGTGCTTGCTTGCAAAGCCTGATGGTCCAGGTTCAATTCCACCATACCCACATAAAACCAGATACACAAAATGGTGTATAAATCTGGAGTTCATTTGCAGTGGCTAGAGGTCCTGGTGTGACTTTCCCCCCTCTGTGTCTGTCTGCATGCAAATAAATAAATAAATAAAGATTTAAAAAGAAGAAAAGATTTAGGCTGGGGAGATTGCTCAGCAGTTAAATGCACTTGCCTGCAATGCCTAACGACCCAAATTCAATTCCCTAGTACCCGTGTAAGACCAGATACATACATCTGGAGTTTGTTTGCAGTGGCAGGAGGCCCTGACACACCTGTTTTCTCTATCTGTCTTTCAGTCTTTTTCTCTCAAATAAACACATAAAAATATTTTAATATATTTTATTTGTTTATTTATGTGAGAGAGAAAGAGGCAGAGAAAGAGAGAGAGAGAGAGAGAGAATGGGCATGCCAGTACTTCCAGCCACTGCAAACAAACTCCAGACGCATGCGCCCCCTTTTGCATCTGGCTTACATGGGTCCTGGAGAATCGAACCAGGGTCCTTTGGCTTTGCAGGCAAATGCTTTAACTGCTAAGCAGTCTCTCAAGCCCCAATAAAAATATTTTTAGGGCTGGTGAGATGACTTAGAGGTTAAGGCACTTGCCTGCAAAGCCTAACAACTTGAGTTTGATTCATCAGTACCCATGTAAAGCCAGATGCACAAGATGGCACATGTGTCTGGAGTTCATTTGCAATGGCTGGAGGCCCCAGTGTGCCCTTTTTCTCTCTCTTGCTATATTTGCCCAATTAGGTGTCTAGGACATACATATAGGTTATAATATTTGTGCACTTAGAGATTACCTAGTAAAGATCTAAGCCTGACATGGTAGCTCACACTTTTTTTTTCAATTTTTATTAACATTTTCCATGACTATAAAAAATATCCCATGGTAATATCCTCCCTCCCCACACTTTCCCCCTTGAAATTCCATTCTCCATCATATCCCCTCCCCTTCTCAATCAGTCTCTTTTATTTTGTGTTTTTGGTTTTTTTTTTGGTTTTTCGAGGTAGGGTTTCACTCTAGCCCAGGCTGACCTGGAATTCACTATGTAGTCTCAGGGTGCTCTCTTTTATTTTGATGTCATGATCTTTTCCTCCTTTTATGATGGTCATGTGAAGGTAGTGTCAGGAACTATGAGGTCATGGATATCCAGGCCATTTTATGTCTGGAGGGAGCACGCTGGAAGGAGTCCTACCCTTCCTTTGGCTCTTACATTCTTTCTGCCACCTCTTCTGCATTAGACCCTGAGCCTTGGAAGTGTGATCAAGATATTACTCAGTATTCCAGTCACTTCTTTCCAGCACCATGATACCTTCTGAGTCATCCCAAGGTCACTGCCATCTGAAAAGAGAAGATTCTCTACCAAAAGTGAGATAGCATTAATATAAGGGTATAAATATTAAACGAAGTGCTTACTGGGCAGTTTGATAAGCATGGTATATACATTTATCCAGACATCAGCAGATGTTACACCTCTAGGGCTCATGACTACCCCTGTTTTAAGTTTTCAGTATCAGGGATGTACTCCCTCCCATGGAGCGGGCCTCCAGTCCAATTGGAGGGCAGTTGGTTTCCACCATGACAGATGTGCCACTATTGCACCCTTTGGCTCATTTGGCCTGGCTAGCCAATTATAAGGCTTGCAGTGTCCACTGTTGAGTATCTTAACTGGTGGTATCTCTTTCTCCCATTGAACTACATGTAGAATGGCTTCTTCCAGCTTTCTGTCAGCTGGTCTACATGGAAGAGGTTATCAGCTTAGTTCCAGCAGGATTTCTCAGTGGCCTTGCAGCCCAAGTATGTGGAGTCTTCAGCAATAGGGTCTTACCATCTATTCCTGGTGGGAAACCAAGGACCTCGTCAATGGCCTATAATGTTTTGGGGGCATCAGGGACCTCCTTGGCCAACAATTCACTGGAGGTATCCCATCCCTGGCACTGAGAATTTTCTAACAACGATCTATGGCTCCTGAGAGTTCCGTTGTCCGTAACTGGAGGATTCCATATGATTTATTTGTATCCTTCTAGATTTTGATTAGCCCTCCCTCCACCTTTCCTTTACTCAATCTCTTCCCCTGACCTCACTTTGGGCCTTTTCACCCCTGTTAATCTATTCTTCTACTTAACATATAAATAATACCAACCTATTAAGTACCCTCCTCCCTTTCTTTCTTTTCCCTTTATATCTCCTTTTTAACTTACTGGCCTCTGCTACTGAGTTTTTTTTTCCTTCCCACGCATAAGCCCAGTCAATTGTAGCTAGGATACACATATGAGAGAGAACATACGGCACTTGGCTTTCTGGGCCTGGGTTACCTCACTTAGTATAATCCTTTCCAGATCCATCCATGGTAGCTCACACTTTTAATCCTAGTATTTAGGAGGATGAGAGAAGAGCGTGGCTATGAGTTTGAAGCCAGCCTGGGCTAGGGCAACATCCTGCCCCAAAATAAAATAAAACAAAATATGACTGGAGAGATGGCTCAGCAGTTGAGATGCTTGCCTGTGAAGCCTAAGGACCCAGGTTAGATTCCCCAGGACCCACGTAAGCCAGATGCACAAGGTGGCGCATGTGTCTGGTGTTTGTTTGCAGTGGCTGGAGGCCCTAGTGCACCTATTCTCTCTCATTCACTCACTTTCTGTCTCTCTCCCCCTACAGTAAATAAATAAATAAATAAATAAATAAATAAATTATTTAAAATAAATAAATAAATCAAAGTAAAACATGATAAAATTAAAAAGCTATCCAGCTGGTCACAGATTTTGTTCTGGGTGTAAAGCACTTAAAAATCTTTATGTTGATTGGCACTTTTGTCATCTAGAGACTGTGATATCAGGTCACAGACAAATGGGTCTTCCGCTGGTTAGGGAGGGATTGAATTTCCCCACATTTGTGTCCCCACTGCCTGTACCTCATCAGGCCTATTGTGAGTAGGCTGTTGATAATACCTCTGGGATTTCCCTTTGTGCCCCATGCATATTCTTACACTAATGCCCCTCTGACTGAGTCAGTCAGCGCAAATGGCCAGTCTTTGTTTTTGCCACTAAAGCTCTTCATTAGAAAACGGTCAGAGGTCAGAGTTCCAGTTTGTGACTAAGGGTTAGATTAAGGCTGGATTTAGATTCTGGTCATGGCAGATTGAATTCAGACTACTCCTCAAACTGTGTCTAATACACACATAGTAAGTGGTCAAATGCATAAAGGGAAGAAAACTGGCTCAAACAAGAGGAATGTTCCTTGGTTTCAGGTGGCTAAGACCATGCCATCAAGAACAGGGAAGTGGCTTTCCCAGGTGTGCTCTGACCTCATGCTGGCTTCTGACCATTCTGGCTAAAGGACTACTTGTCTCTCCTGGTACCATCCCTCAAAAGTGTCTCCCTATTAGCAGCCATGGGGGAAAAAAAGGAGAGGCCAGTTCTCTTTCTCGTGACTACTAGAAAAAGTCTCCCTGCTTTTTCTTGGCTCTGATTTGCTTTCAGGGCAACCCTGGACACAAGGCTGTAGACCGGGGGTGGGATATATGGACTGGCTGGTCCTGGAGAGCAAGCTTCTTGCGTATAGACATGAATCAGAAGCTCTGGCTCCAAATATTATGGGTGGGACCATGGAATGGTATTGTGTTGAAGAGTCCCAGGGGCTGGAGAGATGGTTCAGCAGTTAAAGGTGCTTGCTTGCAAAGCCTGATTGCCTGGATTGGATGCCTCAGTACCCATGTAAAGCCAGACACACACACATATGTCTGGAGTTTGTTTGTGAAGTCAGGGGTCCCTGGTGCGCCCATTCTATGCTCTCTCTTCATAAGTAAAACTTAAAAAAAAAAAAAAAAGAGTTCCAGTTAGCTGCCATATTGACGAATAAGAATGCCCAACCTACTAGATCAAGGTGATCCTCCAGGAAGGGCATTGCAGCCCTGGCAGCGTGGCACTTACCACTGGCCACGTGCAGTCTCGTGCCTCACCCCAAACACGCATTTTCCTGAAACAGCGCTATGTCCCTCAGACATATTCAGGTAATTCTCGGGCGAGTCTTGGTACGAGCTCATCCTTCTGTCTCCCTCCCCTATGCAGGGGGCTCCTACCCAGCCCACAAGACCCAACTGCAATACTGCTTCCTCTTGGGCAGCTGTCTCTGTGCACCCAGCCCGAGAGGACTCTTCTTCAGGGTGAGTCTCCCAGTGCCTCCCACCACCCTGGAGCCCTGCACTCTGCCCTATAATTATTTGGTGATGCTTATGCCAGTTTGCTGCTTTCTGTAAGTCTCCCCAGATGGCAGTGACGGTGATGACAATGGTGATGAAGAAAGATGGTGGTGGGGACAGTGGATGACCGCAACAGTAGCAAAATGTGAGTCTGCTGTCCATGTCTACGTATGCGGCTAGACCTCTTCGTCTTTGCCTCGGTCCTGTGAAGTACAAGGTAATATTATTTTTTAAATGCTTTAATTTATATATTTATTTGCAAGGAGAGTGAAAATGAGAATAGGTGTGCCAAGGCTTCCTGCCACTGCAAACAAACTCCAGATGCACACACCACTTTGGGCATCTGGCTTGACGTGGGTACTGGGGTATTGAACACAGGCTGTCAAGTTTTGCAAATAAGCACCTTTGTTTAACCTCTGAGCCATCTCTCCAGCCCTATCTTTTAAAATATTTACTTCTTTTGAAAATATTTTATTTATTTGAGAGAGAGAGAGAGAATGGGCACACCAGAGCCTCCAGCCACTACAAATGAACTACACATGCCACCCTGTGCATCTGGCTTACATGGGCATTGGGGGACTCCTTAGGCTTCGCAGGCAAGCGCCTTAACTCCTAAGCCATCTCTCCAGCTCAATATTTTATTTATTTATTTATTTATTTAGACAGACAGACAGAAAGAAAGAGGTCAACGGGGAGAGAGAGAGAGAGCATGGGTGCACCAGGGCCTCCTGCCACTATAAATGACCTCCAGACCCACGTGTCACTTTATGCATCTGGCTTTATATAGGTACTAGGGAATCAAACCTGGGCCACCAGGCTTTGAAAGCAAGTGCCTTTAACTGCTGAGCCATCTCTCCAGCTCCCCCGGGTCCTTTACTATCAAGCCCTTTGCAAGCAGGACACTAGAGATCAGAGTGTCATTTGCCTAAACAAACACACTACCCTCAGGAGAAGCACAGCCATTATTTGCATGGTTTGCCAAAGCCTGACTGCAGGCTGCACACTCCCACACGGTCCTTGCCTAAACCTCTGCTAAGTAATCCGAAGCCAAGTGCTTATCATTTTTTTCCATGGCCCTAGGATCTGGGTTGTTTCCAGTTTTTAACTATTACAAGTAAAGTTACTATAAATATTCTTATATGAGCTATTTGTAATTGCTTCAGTTTCCCTCAGATAAATAATTTGGAGTGCAATAGCTGGGTCGTATAAAGGTGTTTAACGTCTAAAGACCTTCTCAAACTTTTGCCAAAGCAAGTATGCCTTTTCCCAAGCTCCAGCATACATGAGAATTGCAGTGCCCACATCTTTCCCAACCTTTGACATGATCAGTCTTTTTTTCTTTTTGAGACATAGTCTTTTATAAAAAATAAAATATTTGCAAACACACACAGAGAGAGGGAAAGAGACAGACAGAGACAGAGAGAGAGAGAGGGAGAGAAGAAAGATAAACAAAAAGAATGGGCATGCAATGGCCTCCAGCAACTGCAAATGAACTCCAGATGCATGCACCACTTTGTGCATCTGGCTTACATGGGTACGGGGGAGTCAAACCCTGGCCAGCAAGCTTTGCAAGCAAGTGCCTTTCAGAGCTAAGCCATCTCCCCAGCCTGAGGCAGTCTTACTATAGCCCAGGCTGAGCTAGAGCTCACTCCTTAGCTTCCAAAGTGCTGGGATTAAAGGCATGAGCCATTGCACTTGGCATGACCAGTCTGTTTAGTTCTGGGTACTCTAAAAAAAAAGTGCAGTTGTGTCACATTCTAGTGTTTGAAATTTTACTTAGTATGTACGTATGTGTGTATGTATGTACATATGTCAGGGGCCGCTGGGACCACTTGCCACTGCAAATGAACACCAGCTACTTGTACCACCTTATGCATCTGGTTTAAGTGAGTGGCTTACGAATTAAACCAGGTTAGCAGGCTTTGCAAGCAAGTACCTTTAACTGCTAAGCCATCTATCCAGCCCCACCTTCTAGTTTTAGTTTGCAATTTTTTACAAACTATGATATTGTCCTTTTTTAATGCCCTTATTAGTAACTGATAATACTTTTGTCTTTTTTTTTTTTTTTTTTTTTTGCGGTAGGGTCTCACTCTAGCCCATGCTGACCTGGAATTCATTATGTAGTCTCAGGGCAGCCTTGAACTCACAGCGATCCTCCTACCTCTGCCTCTCGAGTACTGGGATTAAAGGCATGTGCCACCAAGCCTGGCTCTTTCACTTTTTTATTCACTTTCCTAGCAGTGCTTTTTTTTTTTTTTTTGTTTTGTTTTTCCTTTGTTTTTTCAAGGTAGGGTGTGACTCTAGCCCAGGCTGACCTGGAATTCACTATGTAGTCTTAGGGTAGCCTTGAATTCATGGCAATCCTTTTAACTCTGCCTCCCAAATGCTGGGATTAAAGGCATTCCACCTAGCCTAGCCTTAGCAATGTCTTTCTAAGAATAGGAAGGTTTTTTGTTCTTATATTTTTAATTTTTTGTTTATTTTTATTTATTTATTTGATAGTGACAGACAGAGAGAGAAAGAGAGGGAGAGAATGGGCATGCCAGGGCTTCCAGCCACTGCAAATGAACTCCAGATGCCTGCGCATCTTGTGCATCTGGTTTACATGGGTACTGGGGAATCAAGCCTGAAACTGGGGTCCTTAGGCTTCACAGGCAAGCACTTAACCGCTAAGCCATCTCTCCAGCCAGAGTAGTAAGTTTTATGTTATTTAAAAAACACCTTTATTTATTTATTTTCAAGCAGAGAGAAATGAGAGAGAGAATGGGCATACCAGGGCCTCCAGCTGCTGCAAAAGAACTCCAGATGCATGTGCCATCTGTACATCTGACTTTACATAGGTACATAGGTACATAGGTACTGAGAAACTGAACCCAGGTGATTAGGCTTTGCAGGCAAGTACCTTAACCGCTGAGTCAACTCTCCAGACCCAATTAAAAAAAAATATATATATATATATATATGTGTGTGTGTATATATATGTACATATATATATACATACATATATATATACATATATATATATTCTTTTTTTTTTTTGGTTTTTTGAGGTAGGGTCTCATTCTAGCCCAGGCTGGCCTGGAATTCACTATGGAGTCTCAGGGTGGCCTCAAACTCACCACAATCCTCCTACCTCTGCCTCCTGAGTGCTGGGATTAAAGGCATATGCCGTTATGCCCAGTCCAAATATTTTTATTTATTTATTTGAGAGAGAGAAAAAGAGGCAGAGAGGGAGAGAGAGAGAGAATGGGCACACCAGCTCCAGCTGCTGCCAACAAACTCCAGATGCATGTGCCACCTTGTGCATCTGGCTTACATGGGTCCTAGGGAATTGAACCTAGGTCCTTTGGCTTTGTAGGCAAGCACCTTAACCACTAAGCCATCTCTCTAGCTCTTTTTTTATATTTAATTTAATTAATTTATTATTTATTTATAAGGGAAAAAATGGACAAGTCAGGGCCTCCAGCCACTGCAAACAAACTTCAGACATATGCACCACCATGTGCATTTGGCTTACATACATTTTGGGGAGTCAGACCTGGGTCTTTAGGCTTCTCAGGCAAGCACCTTAACTGCTAAAGCAATCTCTCCAGCCCCAGGTTTTAAAAAATATTTATTTACATATGCATAGGAACACAATACCATGGTGCTTTATAAACTGTAGTTAGTGCTGAAACCACTGTCTTAAAACTAAATTTAAAATTGCTACATGCCAGCTGGGCATGGTGGTGCAAATTTTTAATCCCAGCACTCTTGGGAGGCAGAGGTAGAAGGATCACTGTGAGTCCGAGGCCAGCCTGAGACTACATAGTGAACTCCAGGTCAGCCCATGAGATAAACCAAAAAAAAATTGCCACATACCCTCTCCCTTAAAATGACTGACTGATGCTCCCACATCTTATAACCTGCAACCCTAGGGGTGATACCAACAATCCCAATGAGGGAGGGCCCTCAGCAGAATGGGAGCAGGGAGAAGGGAAATGATGGTACTAACATATGATGTGTCCAGATAAATTTCTACTTAATAAAAAAATAAAAGGCTGGGAAAAAAATATTTATTTGCAAGCAGAGAGAAATAGAAGAGAGATAAACAGAAAAATGGGCACACCAGGGCCTCTAGCTGCTGCAAATGCTCTCCAGATGCATGTGCCACTTTATGCCTCTGGCTTTATGTGGGTATTGGGGAATCAAACCTGGATCATTATGCTTTGCAGGCAAACTTCTTAACCATTGAGCCATCTTTCCAGTTCCACACCTGTTTTAAGCTTTATAAGATCAAATTTACCTATTTTCTTTTTTTTTTTTTGAGAATGTGCTAATTTATCTCAGCAATATTGTATCAGCCAGCTTGGTTTACAGATCTTACATATATTTATTTATTTACCCATTTTGAGAGAGAAAGTGGGAGACATAGAAAGACAGATAAAGAGAATGGGCACACCAGGGCTTCCAGATTCTGCCAATGAACTCTAGATACATACACCCCTTGTGCATCTGGCTCTACATGGATACTAAGGAATCAAACCTGGGTCCTAAGGAAGTGCCTTAACCTCTAAGCCATCTCCCCAGCCCTAATGTCTTACATATATTTTATCAGATTTGTCTCTAAATATGCCTTTAATCCCAGGGCTTGGGAGGCAGAGATAGGAAGATCAGCCACGTGTTCGAGGCCACCCCGAGACTACATAGTGAGTTCCAGGTCAGCTGGACTAGAGTGAGACCCCATTTCAAAAAACAAACACTCCCTATAGACCAGCCAACTGAAAGCTGGCAAAAGCTGCATTGCATGCAGCCCTATGGGAGACAGAAGTCATCAGTGGTGAAAACAGTAGACATTGGAAGACTCAAGTTTGGCCCGACAGGCCAAATGTCCGAACAGGTACAATAGTGGCATGTCTGCTCTGTAGGAAACCAACTGCTCTCTAATTGGACTAAAGGCCTGCTCTATGGGAGGGAATACATGCCTGGTACTGAAAACCTAATCTAAAGCCTATGGCAGGGAGGTCATGTGCCTTAGGGCATAAAGCCTGCTCTTGTCTGTCTAAATGCATATTTTATGCTCACCAAACTGCCTTGTAAGAACTACACTTAATGTTCATGTTCATATACTAATGCTACTCTCACTTTTGGTTAGAGAAGCTTCTCTTTTCAGATTGTGGTGACCACTGGGATGACCCAAAAGGCAACATAATGCTGGGAAGTGACAGAGGAGTGTCCAGCACTGAAACATCTCTATCACACCCTCCAAGGCTCAGGGTCCATTGTGGAAGAGGTGGTGGAAAGAATGTAAGAGCCAAAGGAAGGGTACCATTCCTTACAATGCAACTGTACAAACAGAAATTGGCCTTGATATCCATGACCTCACAGTACCTAGCAATACCTTCATAATACCTCATAGTAGGAGAAAAAGACGATGACATCAAAATAAAGGAGAGGCAAACCAAGGAGAGAGGGGATATAATGGAGAGGAGTTGTGAAGGGGAAAGTGGGGGAGGGGAGGGAATTATCATAGTTTATTGTCTGTAAGTATAGTTGTCAATAAACTATCAAGAGAAAGGAAGGAAGGAAGGAAGGAAGGAAGGAAGGAAGGAAGGAAGGAAGGAAGGAAGGAAGGAAGGAAGGAAGGAAGGAAGGAAGGAAGGAAGGAAGGGAGGGAAAACAGCCCGGTGTAGTGGCGCATGCCTTTAATCCCAGGACTTGGGAGGCAGAGGTAGGAGGATCACAGTGAGTTCGAGGCCACCCTGAGACTCCATAGTGAATTCCAGGTCAGCCTGGACCAGAGTGAGACCCTACCTCAAAAAAATATAGAAAGAAAGAAAGACAAACAAACAAAAAAATGCATTTATTTGTGTCGGGGGGAGGGGACACCAGGGCTTCTTGTCACTGCAAACAAACAGCAGACACTTGCATCACTTTGTGAATCTGTTTTATGTGGGTGGCTTGGAAATTGAACCCAAGCCAGAAGGTTTTGCAATTAAGTGCCTTTAGCCATTGATCCATCATTTCCCATCACCCACATTCACAATTCTTTTCTTTTCTTCTGTTTTTGTTTTTCTAGGCTGACCTGGAATTCACTTTATAGTCTCAGGGTGGCCTTGAACTCACAGTGATTCCCCTACTAAAGCCTCAGCACTGGGGCTAAAGGCAGAGCACCATACCAGACTTCATTTTCATTATTTTTTCAAGTGTGTGTGTGTGTGTGTGTGTGTACACGCGCGCGCGGGCACACGCGCTAAGGTCTCTTGCTGTTGGAAATGAATGTCCATCTAGCTTTCCATGGGTAGCTGGGGAGTTGAGCTCTGTGCTGGCAGGTTTTGCAAGCCAGCCTCTTTAACTGCTGAGCCATCTCCCTCATGTGGATTAGGAGCAAGACAGCGGTCTCTAATAAGTAGCTAGGCCAAAAAACGATGAGCAAGTTGGGAGCTCCAGTCAGTTCCAGTCTCCTCCAGGATGGCTGAAAACAGCAAGCTCCTAATCCTTCCTCTGCCACAGGTCACTGTTTCTTTCCTCACCAACCAATCAGCTTCCTCGCTACACACCTGAGTCTGGTGAAGGTTCCCTCCAGTTGGATGCCTGATTCATATACATGGGCCTGAGCGGCAGGTGAGAGACCCTTCCCCATCAGGCTTCTGAGATTTCTATTCCCCAGGTGAAGGGGATTCTTCCCTGGTCTTTTCCGCCTCCCTGTTCCTCTTTCCTGATTGTTTCTTTGCTCCTGTTTTCACCCTGTCCTTAATAAATTCTCATAGCTTAGGTTTTTCTGTTTTTCAAATCAGGACAAGGATCTGAAGTTTGAGTTCACCAACCTAGGAGTCTCCTACATCATTATGAGCGCTAGTCTCTCTCAGAGTATCAGCCTCACAACAACCTCAGCCCCTTATTTTATTTATTCATTTATTATTTATTTATGAGATAGAAAGAAACAAATTAAGACAGAAAATGCACACCCCAGGGACTCCAGCCGCTGCAGACAAACTCCAGAGTATTTGCCACTTTGTGCATTTGGCTAATGTGGGTACTGGGGAATTAAATCTGAGTCCTTAAACTTCACAAGCAGGCTCCTTAACCACTCAGCCATTTCTCCAGACTTCATTTTTATTTTTTAAAAAATATTTATTTAGGGCTGGAGAGATGGCTTAGCGGTTAAGCGCTTGCCTGTGAAGCCTAAGGACCCCGGTTCAAGGCTCGGCTCCCCAGGTCCCACGTTAGCCAGATGCACAAGGGGGCGCACGCATCTGGAGTTCGTTTGCAGAGGCTGGAAGCCCTGGCACGCCCATTCTCTCTCTCTCCCTCTATCTGTCTTTCTCTCTGTGTGTGACGCTCTCAAATAAATAAATAAAAATTTAAAATATATATATATTTATTTAGGGCTGGAGAGATAGCTCAGCAGTTAATGGCATTTGTTTCTTTCTGCTTATAGATAAAAACAGTTTTAGGGCTGGAGAAATGGCTCAGAAATCAAAGATGTTTGCTTGCAAAGCCTACTGGTGTGGGTTTGATTCCCCAGTACCCAGGTAAAGCCAGATGCACAAAACAGTGCATGCTTCTGGAGTTGGTTTGCAGTGGCTAGAGGCCCTGTTGTACCCATTCTCTTTCTCTCCTTCCTTCTTTCTCTCTCTCTCTCTCTCTGCTTGCAAATAAATAGGTAAAATATTTAAAAATTCTAACAAAAATATTTATTTGCAGGGTCTCTTGTCACTACAAACAAATACCCATCCTGTTTTACCCAATGTCTGGGGAATTACACCTAGGCTGGCAGGTTTTGCAAGCAAGCACCTTTAATCATGGACCCATGTCCCTAGCCCATTATTTTCATTTGCTACAAAACATTCAATTTCAGCTTGTTTGTTGCTAGTGCATATAGAAACAATTGAGTTTTGTGTGTTGATCATGTTGCCTGCATCCTTACTAAACTAATTAGTTTTAATTGCTTTTTTGTGGATCCCATAGAATTTTCATTAAGCAATCATGTCATGTATGAATAAAGATAATTTCACTTCTTTTCCAATCATAGTTACCTTTTGTTTCTTTTTCACATTTTAAATTTTACACTAACATTGAGGAGATAGCTCAGCAGTTAAAGACACTTGTTTGAAAAGCCTACTGGCCCAGTTCAATTCCCTAGCAACCATGTAAAGCCAAGTGCATAAAATGGCACATACGTCTGGAGTTCATTTGCAGTGGCAGGATGCCCTGCTGTGCCCACACACACATTCTCTCTCTCTCTCTTTTTCCCTCCCCCTCTCTCTTTCAATAAATAAATAAATAAAAATATTTTTAAGGTGCTGGAGATATGGTCCAGTAGTTAAAAGTGCTTTCCTGTAAAACCTGAGGACCTAGATTCAGTTCCCCGGACTCACATAAAGACAGATGCACAAGGTACCACATGTGTCTGGAGTTCTTTTGCAGTGGCTAGAGGCCCTGACATGCCTGGCATAGGTACTGGGGAATTGAACTTGGGTCCTTAGACTTTGCAGGCAAGCATCTTAACCACTAAGCCATCTCTCCAGCCCAAAATATTGGGGTTTTAGAAGTCTTTTTTCTGTTTCTTTTCTTTTTGGGGGTGGGAGGCATTGAAACGGGTTCTTACTCTAGGGCACGCTGACCTGGAACTCATGGCAATCCTTCTATCTCAGCCTCTCCAGTGCTAGGATAAAAGGCATGTGCCACTCCTCACAGAATGTTCCATCTTTTGTTGAGTTTCTACAACTGTGTCTTCAGGTTTGCTCAGCCTCTCCTCTCCCTCCCTTCCTCCCTCTCCCTCCCCCCCCCCCGTGTGTGTTTGTGTGTGTGTGTGTGTGTGTGTGTGTGTGTGTGTAGGTTTTTTTGACTTAGGGTCTCATTCTAGCCCAGGCTATCTGGAATTCACTATGAAATCTTGGGATGGCCTTGAACTCATGGCGATCTTCCCACCTCTGCCTCCCAAGTGTTGGGATTAAAGGCATGCACCACCACGCCCGGCTTGCCTCTATATTTTTAAAAATACATTTATTTATTTGCAAGGAGAGAGAGAAAGAGAGAGAGAGAAAGGGTGTGCCAGGGCCTCCAGCCATTGCAAACAAACTCCAGATGCATGTGCTACCTTATGCATCTGGCTAACATGGGTACTAGGGAATTGAACCAGGGTCCTTAGGCTTCACAGGCAAATGCCTTAACCACTGAGCCATCTTCCTAGCCCCCTCTTTATTTTATTTTTATTTTTTATATTTTGATTTAATTTAATTAATTTATTTGAGAGGCAGAGAGAATGGATATGCCAGGGCCATCAGCCACTGCAAACGAATTCCAGATGCATGTGCCATCTTGCACATCTGGCTTACGTGGGTTCTGAGGAATCAAACCTGAGTTCTTAGGCTTTGCAGGCAAATGCCTTAACTGCTAAGCCATCTCTCCAGCCTCCCCTGTTTGTTTTTGAGACAGGCAAGCACCTTAACTTAACCACTAAACCATCTCTCCAGACCCCCTTTTTTTTAATTTTCATTTTTCAAGGTAGGGTTTCTATTCACTCTAGCCCAGGCTGACCTAGAACTCACTGTGTAGTCTCAAGGTGGCCTCAAATACACAGTGAACCTCCTACCTCTGCCTCCCAAGTGCTGGGATTAAAGGCCTGTGCCACCACACCCAGCTCACCAGCCCCTCTTTTTGAGACAGTAGTTCGCTAGGTCTCCTAGGTTGGTGGCTTGGGACTTGCCAAGGAGGCAAAGCCCTTGATCTCCCTGCCTTTGCCCTCCCAAGTGCTGGGATCATAGGCATGAGCTATCATTTTTTGTGTCTGACTTACGTGGGTACATTGGGAATTGAACCTGGGCTTACAGGTCTTGAAAGCAAACACCTTCAACTACCGAGCCATCTTCCTGATCAACACTAATTCTTAATCTAGCATAGAGGCATGGTTACAGGGCGAACTATTGCCCTAAAATTGGAGAAGCATATGGATCAATACAGAGTCAGATAGAGTCTACGGCCATACCACCCTGAATTCGCCTGATCTCGTCTGATCTCAGAAGCTAAGCAGGATTAAGCCTGGTTAATGCTTGGATGGGAGAATCAGATATAGAGAACTTTCAGGGCAAAAACTCATAAGCAGAAGACAGCAAGGTGGTGCATGCCTGTAATTCCAGCACTTTGGGAGGCTGGGGCAATAGGATTAGAAAGTTCAGGGTCATCCTCAGGTACATAGTGAGTTTGAGACTCTGACTCAAAAAACTGAAAAGGAAAAGCTGGGCATGGTGGCACATGCCTTTAATCCCAGCACTGGCGAGGCAGTTGTAGGAGGATCACTGTGACTTTGAGGCCAGCCTGGAACTACAGTGTGAGTTCCTTGAAAATACCAAAAAAAAAAAATAAAATAAAATAAATAAATAAATAAAGGAGAAGGGCTGGAGAGATGATTTAGTGGTTAAGGGACTTGCCTGCAAAGCTCAAGGACCCACATTAGATTTCCCAGTGACCACATAAAACCAGATGCACAAGGTGGCACATACGTATGTGTCGGAGTTCATTTGCTAGTGGCCCAGTTGTGCTCATTCCCTCTCTTTCTCTCTCTCTCTCCCCATCCCTCTTTATCTCTCTCTCTTTCCAGTAAATAAGCAAAAAAAAAAAAAAAAAAATTAAAGAGAGGGCTGGAGAGATGGCACAGTGGTCAAAGGTGCTTGCTTACAAAGCCTGATGGCCCAGGTTTGATGTGGGTTCTGGTGAGTACCCACATAAAGCCAGATGCACAAAGTGGCATGTATATCTGGTGTGAGCATACACACACATACACATGGAAATAAATAAAAGTGTTGTTTAAATGACCATGATTAATATACTAAGGGTACACAAGGCAACATCCAAACACAAAAGAGTAATTCAAGCAGAGAGATGGAAGTTCTGCGACAGAACTTAAAAAATGAGCCAGCCAAGCCAAGTATTATCTACTAACTAGATTTCTCCACATCTGTATAATATACTATATGTATTTGTGGTGTTGGGGTTATAGAGATTTTAGAGTGTCTAATGTGTATTTTCAAACAAATTTATGGCAATTAAAATGTTTGGAGACAAGGGTATCACATTTAAGTTTGTAAAAATCTTTTTAATTCTACTGTGTCATTAAGATGCTTTGTGTGGGCTGGAGAGATGGCTTAGCGGTTAAGCGCTTGCCTGTGAAGCCTAAGGACCCCGGTTCGAGGCTCGGTTCCCCAGGTCCCACGTTAGCCAGATGCACTAGGGGGCGCACGCGTCTGGAGTTCGTTTGCAGAGGCTGGAAGCCCTGGCGCGCCCATTCTCTCTCTCTCCCTCTGTCTGTCTTTCTCTCTGTCTTTCGCTCTCAAATAAATAAATAAATAAATAATTAAAAAAAAAATGAGCCAGCCAGACAAGGTGGTGCGTGTTCGTAATCCCAAGCACTGGGGAGGCAGAGGCAGGAGGATCAGCAGTTCAAAACCAATAAGAGCTTCATAGCTAGTTCCAGGTCAGCCTGCATTATATAGCAAGGTCCTGGTATTGTGTGTGTGTGTGTGTGTGTGTGTGTGTGTGTATGTGTGCTGCTGTTGTTGTTTTGTTCTGTTTTGCTTGGCATGGTCTCACTCTAGCTCAGGCCAGCTTTGAACTCATGGAGATCCTTGACCCTCAGCTTCCCAAATGCTGGAGCTAAAGACTTGCACCACCACACCCAGCTAAGTCTTTTCTTTTTTTTTTTTTTTTCCTCAAGGTAGGGTCTCACTCTAGCCCAGGCTGACTATTCACTATGTAGTCTCAGGGTGGCCTCAAACTCATGGCGATCCTCCTACCTCTGTCTCCCGAGTACTGGTATTAAAGTCTTGAGCCACCATGGCTGGACTTTTTTTTTAATTTGCACGCAGAGAGAGAGATAGAAGAGAGACAGAGAGAATGGGTGTGCCAGGGCATCCAGCTGCTGCAAATGAACTCTAAATGCATGAGCCACCTTGTGCATCTGGTGTTGCATGGGTACTGGGGAATTGAACCTTGGTCCATTGGCTTTGCAGGCAAGTGCTTTAACTGCTAAGCCATCTCTCCAGCCCCATTCTACCTTTTTCTATAGGTAACTTGCTGCTTTCATTTAAAATTTTATTTTCCTTTCTTTAGTCTTACTTGATCTGACAACAATTTGTTAGATAATAATAATTATAATAATAATAATGTATTTATGAGGGGCTGGGGATGTAACTCAGTGATAAAGTGCTTGCCTAGAATGAGTAATGCATGGGGTTCAAGTCCTAGTTCTAATAACAACAAAAACAAAGACCAAAACAAACAAAAAATCTCTATGTGTAAGTAAAATGAATGCGTGGGGGGGGGGTGCAGGATGTTAGGAAGGAGGAACTAGGGATATTTTGTGTCAAAGTCGCCTCTTATCTGAAAGGAAGAATATGTTCCAAGGCACCCAGTGGATACCTGAGACCAAGGATGGTAATGAACTCTATATCCAAGCATTGCAATACTGTTACAGATGCTCTGATAACCAAAATGGCCATTGAGTGACTAACAAGCAGGAAGCACACAGGCTGTAGAGATGCTGGACAAATTTCTCAGCTGGGATAGGGAAGAACTCATGTAGTTCAGGCTGGCCTCCAGCCCATGATGATCTTCCTGCCTCAGCCTCTTGAATGTTGGGAGTAAAGGTATGAGCCACATGCCTATCTTATCCTCCTTTTCCTTCTATAGGTAAGTTTTTTTTTTCAATTTTATTTATTTATTTGACAGAGAAAGAGAGAGAGATGGGCACACCAGGTTCTCCAACCACTATAAACAAACTCCAGATGTGTGCACCCCCTTGTGCATCTGGCTAACATGGGTCCTGGGGAATCGAACCTGGATCTTTCAGCTTTGCAGGCAAATGCCTTAACTGCTGAGCCATCCCTCCAACCCTATAGGTAAAAGTTTAAATCTCTGCTGTTATTCAAGATAAGCATGAGATACTATCACAAGACCCAGAATAGCATGAAATTTTTAAAAATTATGAATTGTTTGTTTTTGGAAATTTTCACTTAATAATTTTGGTCTGTGATTGATAACTGAAATAGCAGAAAGCAAAACCATGGGTAAGGAGAGTCTGATGAATTATGAAGCAGGATAGAGCCATTTTAAAGTTATACAGTCATGGGCTGGCAGACCACCTTATCGGATGATGATAGTGACATGGTAGCTATCGTAGTGTGTATACAGATAACGTGACCTCACATAACCATGGAATCACCTAATGGTGTCTTTCTCAGAATATATTCCTCTTATAAAGTGGTACATTATGGTATAAGTATGTTTTAAATTTTAGAGCAATAATTTAACAAAAAGTATAGTATTCTGAGAAAAGATTGAAAATAGAATCATAGCTGGGTGTGGTGGTCCACGCCTTTAAGCCCAGCACTCAAGAGGGAGAGGTAGGAGGATCGCCATGAGTTCGAGGCCACTGTGAGACTACATAGTAAATTCCAGGTCAGCCTGGACTAAAGTGAGACCCTAACTTGAAAAAAAGAAAGAAAGAAAGAAAGAAAGAAAGAAAGAAAGAAAGAGAAAATAGAATCATATAAAGTGCTTAACTAGGATCACAAAAGGCAGAAAAAGAATGTTGAGGGCTACAGAGATGGCTCAGGGATTAAGGCACTGGCCAGCAAAATTTAACAACCTGGGTTCAGTTCCCTAGCACCTACATAAAGCCAGATGCACAGAGTGGGACATGCGTCTGGAGTTCGTTTGCAGTGGCTAGAGGTTCTGGTGTGCCCATTCTCCCTCTCTATCTGTCTCTCTCGCTGTCTTTTTTAAAGTAAATACTAACCAACATCTTGCCATGTGTGGTGTTGCACTCCTTTAATCCCAGAACTCAGGAAGGTGGAGGTAGGAGATTGCTATGAATTTGAGGCCAGCCTGAGACTAAATAGTGAATTTCAGGTCACCCCGGCTAGAGCGAGACCCGACCTCTACGCAAGCCAGACTCACAGTGATGCAAGCGCACGAGATTGCACAAGCACAAAAGGGGACATACATCTGGAGTTTGAGTGCAGTGGCTGGTGGCCCTGGCATGCCGATTCTCTCTCTCACACACACCTTTGCATAAAAGAATGCAGTCTGTTGGGCTTGCCTCAAAATAGAAAGGGAGAGAGAGAAAAGAAAACATACCACCTTTCATGTATATGCATAGAGAGTTAAAATGTAAGGACATAAAAGGCAGGCGTGGTGGCGCATGCCTTTAATCCCAGCACTTGGGAGGTAGAGGTAGGAGGATCGCCGTGAGTTCGAGGCCACCCTGAGACTACAGAGTAAATTCCAGGTCAGCCTGGCTAGTGTGAGAGCCTACTTTGAAAAACAACAACAACAAAAATAAAGTAAGGACATAACTAACAGAAGGGGGTTAGGGCTATAACTCAGTTGGTAGATGCATGCCTTGCATGTAGGAACCCCTGAGTTTGATCCCCCAGCACAGTATCAACTGAGTGTGGTGGTGCATATCTGTTATCGCTCAGTACTCATGAGGTGGAAGCAGGAGGGTCAGAGGTCATCTTCAGCCACATAGCAAGTTCTAGGCCAACCTAGGCTACATAAGGCACGAGACTCTGTCTCAAAAAAAAAAAAAAAAAAGAAAAGAAAAGAAAAAGAAAAAGAAAGAAAGAAAGGAAAAGAAAAGAACTCCAAGGAGAAATAGATGAATCTATAACCATACTCAGAGACTGTAATAAATAGACCTCTTATCAGAAATGGACAGACCCAGGAGACAGAGCATCAGGAAGAAGTTAGGGGCAGGAGGGATGCTCAGTGGTTAAGGCGCTTGTCTGCAAAGCCTAAGGCCCCAGGTTCTATTACCCAATACCCATGTAAAACCATATGCATAAGATGACATATACATCTGGAGTTTGTTTGTAGTAGCTAGAGGCCCTGGCATGCCCATTCTCTCTATGTGCCTCTTTTTCTCTTTCTCAAATGAAAGAAAGAAAGAAGAAAAAAGGAAGGAAGAAAGGAAGGGAGGGAGGGAGGGAGGGGGAAGAAGGAAGGAAGGAAGGAAGAAAGAAAGGAACTTAGGTCATTTTAGCAGTACCATAAATGAACTGGACATACTTGGTGTTTAAAGACATTCCATCCAACAATAGCAGAACACACATTCTTCTCGCACTAACATGCATCATTTGCTAAGGTTGGGCCACATGTTGGGCTATAAAACACAGCTTAACAAATGTAAAATAACAGAAATGATACAGTACCTGCTCTCTGGCCATAATGGAATTAAGCTAAAATAACAATAGCAGAAAGACAGCTGGAAAATCCCCAAATATTTGGAAATTAAGCAACATACTTCTAAATACCAGTTGGCTCAAAGAAAGAAAAATAGAAAAGTTTAATATATTTTGAACTAACTAAAGGGAAAGCACATCAGTACATGATAGCCAGTACTGCTGTCTTTCTTTGGATTTTTATTGTATTTTATTGTTTTTTTTTTTTTTTTTCAAGGTAGGGTCTCACTGTAGCCCGGGCTGACCTGGAATTCAACATGTAGTCTCAGGCTGCCCTTGAACTCACAGCGATCCTCCTACCTCTGCCTCCCAGGTACTGGGATTAAGGGAGTGCGCCACCACACTCAGCCGCCTCCTCTGTTATCCTTAGACCTCCCCCTGTAGCCACAGCCCTGCCCCAGTAGTCAGGGATGAGCTCACTGAGGTCATCACACCTTGGACCACCCAGGTCCCAGCCCTTCAGTCTAGCTAAGTTACTGCATTTTTGGCCTTCCCAACTGTCATTGCTCCAAGGTCTTAGCATATCTTTGGCTGAAGTCCATCTGAGTTCTCACAGGTACAGAAGAAAGTTAAGGGAGCCAGCGTAGTAATCCTGCCATGCAACCAGTCAGCTGCTCAGGGCTGAGAGGCGCATCTGTGCCGAGGCAGTGGAGGCAGGCCCCAGCACTGCTGACCGAAGATGCCTGTGCTGAGCAAGGTGACATCGTGAGGACTCAGTGACCCCTCAAATCTCCTTCCCATTGTTAAGATTTAGGGGATTTTTGACATTCTCTCTCTCTCTCTCTTTTTTTTTTTTTTTTTTGTTGTTGTTTTTTTGAGGTAGGGTCTCACTCTAGCCCAGGCTGACCTGGAATTTGCTATATAGTCTCAGGGTGGCCTCGAACTCACGGCGATCCTCCTACCTCTGCCTCCCGAGTGCTGGGATTAAAGGCGTGTGCCACCACACCCGGCATTTGACATTCTCTATCACTTAAATTTTTTAAATTTATTTGAGGGGGAGAGAAAGAAGCAGCCAGAGGGTTGGGGTAGAGACAGAATGTGCCCACCAGGGCCTCTAGGCACTGTAAACAAACTCCAGATGCATGTGGCACCTTGTGCATCTGGCTTACATAGGGAAATGGAGAATTGAACCTGGGTCCTTAGGCTTCACAGGCAAGCACTTAACTGCTAAGCCATCTATCTCTCCAGCCCCTCTATCATTTTTAGAACTGTGATCCATAGGCTAGAATATCCCAAAGTTCTTGTCTCTAAGATTTTGATTTGAATGTTCTGAGTTTCCCATTTGTTTGTTTTTTGGTCTCTTGAAATAGAGTCTAGCCATGTGGCCCTGGCTGGCCTCAAACTCAAGACCCCACCCCCACCCCCGCCTCAAACTTGTGAGTACCAGGATGATAGTCATGAACCATCACACTTTGCAATCCTCAGACTTTATGTTAGTATGATGGCAAATACGAAGTCATTATCTAGCTAGAATTGTTCTTACAGGAACTACATTGTTGGGGAAAATGCCTTGATAGGGACTTTGAAGGAAGATTCCACAACACACTTGGCTAGTCAAAGCCTAATTTCCTGTCAGGCATGGTGATACAACGTGCCTTTCATCCCAGCACTCAAGAGAATGTGGGAGAATCCTGTGAGTTTGAGGCCAGCCTGGTACTGTAGAGTAAGTTCCAGATCAGCTCGGGCTAGAGGGAGAGACCCTGCTCAATCAACAACAACAAAAACCTCACCTTAGTGCTGAGAATAAGGGACTGTTGAGTGCTCAACACCAGGTGAGACATCCTTATCACTCCCTCCAAGGCCCAAGGAGTGTTGCAGAAGAGGGAGCAGGAAAGATGTAAAAGCCAGAGGATGGGGAGTCATTCTGGGGATTGCTGTCTTTGGACATGACGTGGTCATTGTATTCATGAGGGGTTGCCTGCCCAAGATGTGCACAAGGTTGAGCCCATCATGCCAGGTATCGTGGCACATGCCTTTAATCCCAACACTCAAAAGGCCGAGGGAAAGAATCTCAGAACATTCAAGGCCAGCCTGAGCTAATGTGTTCCAGATCCGCCTAAACTAGAGTGAGATCCTCCTTCAAAAACAAAACAAAGATGGAAGTGGTGACACACGCCTTTGATCCCAGCACTCGGGTGGCAGAGGTAGGAGGATTGCCATGAGTTGGAGGCTACCCTGAGACTACATAGTGAATTCCAGCCTTGAAAAACCAAACCAAACAAAACAAAACGAAAACAAGCCAGGCATAGTGGCACATGCCTTTGACCCAGTTCTCAGGAGGCAGAGGTAGGAGGATCACCATGAATTCAAGGCCACCCTGAGACTACATAGTGAATTCCAGGTCAGCCTGGGTTAAAGCAAGACCCTACCTTGGGAAAAAAAAAAAAGATTGAGCCCATCAGTATTTCATTTTGGATGGTGGAGGAGCACTTGAGGCCCTTCCCCCTCCCCCCTCCCCGAGGAGCTAATGGCAATTGCTGGGAGAGCAAGAGACATACTGGTAAATTGCATGTGCTCTGGTAACTAGCCCCCATCCATGCTCGTGCAAGCAATTCTAATTCAACTCAATCCCCTCCCCTCTCTCATAGATACAAGGACAACAGCATAGGAAAGGGACTAGCTAGGAAGAAAGGTTGCAGTGGGAGGGTGAAGGGGAAGGGAGAAGAGAAGGTAATGGGAGATGACTATAATAAAAAAAAAATATATATATATACACATACTTGCCATAAAATTGTAAATTAAAAAGTTGAGGGGCTGCAGAGATGGTTTAGCGGCTAAGGCACTTGCCAGCAAAACCAAAGGACCCAGGCTTGATTCCCCAGTACCCAGGCAAAGTCAGATGCACAAGGTCGTGCATATGTCTGGAGTTCATTTGCAGTGACTAGAGACCCTGGCATACCCATTCTCTCTCTCTCTCTCTCTCTCTTTTTCCCCCTTCAGTAAATAAATAAACAATAATAATAATAAAGTTGAAAACCAAGAAAAAATTGTCAACAAAAGTTGGAAAACAATACAAAAAGAATGCTTGGGGGCTGGAGAGATGGCTTAGCAGTTAAGCGCTTGCCTGTGAAGCCTAAGGACCCCGGTTCGAGGCTCGGTTCCCCAGGTCCCACGTTAGCCAGATGCACAAGGGGGCGCACGCGTCTGGAGTTCGTTTGCAGAGGCTGGAAGCCCTGGCGCGCCCATTCTCTCTCTCTCCCTCTACCTGTCTTTCTGTCTGTGTCTGTTGCTCTCAAATAAATAAATAAAAAAAATTTAAAAAAAAAAGAATGCTTGGGGGAGTAGTTGGAGTTTTGTGTGTGAAATCCAAGAGCAGTTTCATTACAGTCAGGTCAGTGTGGTCCAGGACACAGTGAACATGTCTTGCTGGAGACAGGGATTATATGGGGTAAGTGTGAGCCTCTTGGGATTTAGTAGGCTTCTGTGGGAAAAAATAGGATTTTCCCATGTGGTGATGCAAGTCAGATGGTATTAAGAGATTCCAGTCAGGGCTGGAGAGATGGCTTAGCGGTTAAGCGCTTGCCTGTGAAGCCTAAGGACCCCGGTTCAAGGCTCGGTTCCCCAGGTCCCACGTTAGCCAGATGCACAAGGGGGCGCACGCGTCTGGAGTTCGTTTGCAGAGGCTGGAAGCCCTGGCGCGCCCATTCTCTCTCTCTCCCTCTATCTGTCTTTCTCTCTGTGTCTGTCACTCTCAAATAAACAAGTAAATAAATTAAAAAAAAAAAAAGAGATTCCAGTCATAGCCAGGTCTATCTAAGAGGCACTCTCTAGAGACGTACAGTATACAACACCAGCAACTAAGTGTGACAGCCCTGGGCCCTCAAGCATTAGAAGAAACTTCACTTTGATTTAAAGGAATAGGGAAATCCTCCCTGCTTCTGCCCTCTCTAGCCAACACTTAGGTTCTATGTTTCATTTATTTTTTTAAATAATTTTTTATTTTGGAGAGAGAATAGATGCACTAGGGCCTCTAGTTGCTACAAATAAACTCCAGTTATATGCACCACTTTGTGCATCTGGCTTTATATGTGTATGGCTGGTCAACTTTCATAAGCAAGTGCCTTTAACTGCTGGGCTATCTCCCTAGTCGCCCCCCCCTTTTTTTTAGTTACTTATTGATTTATTTATTTCTGGAAAATCAATATCTTCTTTCTTTTTAAATGTTTTTTTACTTATTTCTTTTTCTATTGACAACTTCCATAATTGTAAACAATATCCCATGGTAACTCCCTTCCTTCCTCCCACTTTCCCCTTTGAAACTCCATTCTTCATCATATCCCCTCACCCTCTCAACCAGTCTCTCTTTTATTTTGAAGTCATCATCTTTTCCTCCTCTTATGATGATCTTGTATAGGTAGTGTCAGGCACTGTGAGGTCATGGATATCCAGGCCATTTTGTGTCTGGAGGAGCATGTTGTAAGGAGTCCTACCCTGCCTTTGGCTCTTACATTCTTTCGGCCACCTCTTCAGCAATGGACCCTGAGCCTTGGAAGGTGTGATAGAGATATTTCAGTGCTGACCACTCCTCTGTCACTTCTTCTCAGCACCATGGTGCCTTCTGAGTCATCCCAAGGTCGCTGCCATCTGAAAAAAGGAGAGAAGGTTGTCTAACCAAAAGTGAGAGTAGCATTAATATATGGGTATGAACATTAAGAGAAGTGCTTACCAGACAGTTTGGTGAGCATAGTATATACATTTAGCCTGACATCAGCAGCTGTTACACCCCTGGGGCTCATGACTACCCTGTGGTAGGTATTCAGTATCAGGGATGTATTCCCTCCTATGGAGCAGGACTCCAGTCCAATTAGAGGGCAGATGGTTTCCCACATAACAGACATGCCACTATTGCACCTGTTGGCTCATTTGGCCTGGCTGGCCAAATTTAAGGCTTTCAGTGTCCACTATTGAGTATCTGCACTTGTCATTCCTCTCTTTCCCATTGAACTGCATGCAGCATAACTTTTTCCAGCTTTCTGTCAGCTGGTCTACATGGAGGTCAGCTCCAGCAGGACTTCTCAGTAACCATGTAGCTCAAGTATGTGGAGTCTTCAGCAATAGGGTCTTACCATCTATTCCTGGTAGGAAACCAAGGGCCTCAGCAATGGCCTGTAATGTTTTGGGGACATTAGGGACCTCACTGGCCAACAACTCACTGGAATGTATACCATCCCTGGCACTGAAAATTTTCTAATAACAATCTATAGTTTCTGAGTATTCCATTGTCCAAAAAAGTAGGTTTCTATATGGCTTATTTATATCCTCTTAGATTTTGATTAGCCCTTTCTCTACCTTTCCTTTATTCAGTCTCTTCCTCTGACCTCACTTAGGCCTTTCACCCTCATTAATCTATTCTTCTACTTACATATATACAATACCATCCTATACCCCCTCCCTCCCTTTCTATTCCCTTTATATCTCCTTTCTAGCTTACTGGCTTCTGCTACTGAGTTTTATTCCTACTCACATAGAAGTCCAATCATTTGTAGCTAGGATCCACATATGAGAGAGAACACTTGACATTTGGCTTACTTATTTTTTGGAGAGAGTGAGAGAGACAGAGAGAGAGAGAAAGAGAAAGATAAAAAGAGAGAGAGAATTGGCATGCCAGGGCCTCAACTATAATCGAACTCCAGGTGCTTGTGCCACCTCATGGGCATGTGTGACCTTGCACTTGCCTCACCTTTTGTGTGTCTGGCTTAAGTGAGACCTGGAAAAAGATGGAACATGGGTCCTTAGGCTTTGCAGGCAAGTGACTTAACCACTAAGCCATCTCTGCGTTTTACTTAGGCACTGTTTAACATTCTAAGGACCTAGGATTCTGCAGTCCTTTGACTCCAAGAATTCAGAAATATTATAAGATTATTCAATTCTGTGGTGATAAGCACCAGCATAGCTAATACCCACTGTTTGCCACATTCAGGTCCCACGTACTTTACATGTTTCGATCTCACTTCTTTTGTTGTTGTTGTTTTATTAAGGTAGGGTCTCACTCTAGCCCATACTGACCTGGAACCCACTCTGTAGTTCCAAGCTGGCCTTGAACTCACAGTGACCCTCCTATATCTGCCTCCCAAATGCTGGTATTAAAGGTGTGTGCCACCATGCCTGGGAAGGCCCATGTTTCCATTGCCAACCCTGTGAGATACACTTATCTTCTGTACACTCATACCCTCCATGTTGCAGATGGGTATACTGCATCACTGAGTCAGGTTCCCAGCACAGAATGACACTATCAGGACTGACGCCAGATGATCTGCCCATCTCCCCTCTATCCCTGACATTCCAACTAATATCTCCCAGCTGGATCCTTACATCCCTTCATTGTTTCCAGCTGAGGCCCCAGAAACTCGGGGCCGACCCACACTCTTGTATCCAGCATTGAGATGCATTATGTTGTGTTGAGCTGCACTTTGCCCTACTGTGTGCAACAAGCTGTTGTATAGAGTGTGTTTGTCCCCATTAATCTGGGAACTTTTCTGGTGTGGGGACTGAATCTGAGCCAACCTCAAAGCCCAGCTCTCAGTCCAGGGACAGGCACATTGAGGATGCTTAAGGGCGTATTGACTGGATCAGTGACTGGTTGGCCAACAGACAGCAGCACATGGGCTCTGGTGTCCCAGATCATCCTGGGCTTGCACGCTGAGGGGACTGGAAAAGGGGGCGCACTTCTGAAGACATCTGAGCAGGTTCAGCCAAGCCAGAGCTGGTCTTCGCCAGGAGCAGGACAGATTCAAGCCCCAGGTCTGGAGCCCAGGGTAACTGGAAGCCTGACAGGAGACTCCAGTGAGGGAGGCCGCACAGCATGGAAATGTCCCCAGGTGCCAGTGACTCATCTTTTCCAACAGCCACAAAGGATAGAAGGGCAGGGTGATACTGTGTAGAAGTCAGGTGTCCTCAGTTCCCTGCCTTGTAGCTTTTTCCTTCAGGGCCCCATCTGATATCCCACCTGGCCATGGAAGCTCTTCTCCAGAACTTGACTTCACCCTGGTTCCCAAGTGTAGGCTGGGGTCCTACAGTGACCCTTTCACAGACCCAAGTGCATATGTCTTTGAGCATCTTCAAGCCAAAGAGTCCAAGGGCTCCTGCCAGTCCCAGCTGCCCTCAATGGGACCAGCTCTGCAGCCCAGCTGTCTGCTCCAACACCGAGCCTCCACCAAGACTGGCTCACGTCGCTGGTCCTCTTTGCCGGCTGCTCTGCCTGGCCTTGCATCACACTCATTCTTCATCCAATTTCCACATGACTATTCTAAAATGCCATGGGCGCTCTGTCCCTTCCCCGCAGTCCCCCAGTGGCTGCCCATTGCCTAAGGCAGAAAGTTTCAGGTCTTCATCCCAGCAGGCAAGACCCTTCACAGACTTCCCTGATGGGCCTTCCAGCCTCCAGTCCCTCTGTACCCTTGAACCTCACCTGTGCTCCACTCTGAAAACCACCAGCCACACCTTTGTGCTTTTGCCCTTAATGCTCTTTCTGTGTGACATGCTCCCCTTAAGTTCCTGCTCATCCTTCCACCAGCCTTCCATTGGTTACACACTGGTTTTATAAGATCCTGCACACAACTACCTGGTGGCACTAATGATGTTGTATTACACTTGCTTGGTTATGTTGTCTATTTTTTTTTAATTATTTATTTATTTATTTGAGAGCGACAGACACAGAGAGAAAGACAGATAGAGGGAGAGAGAGAGAATGGGCGCGCCAGGGCTACCAGCCTCTGCAAACGAACTCCAGATGCGTGCGCCCCCTTGTGCATCTGGCTAACGTGGGACCTGGGGAACCGAGCCTCGAACCAGGGTCCTTAGGCTTCACAGGCAAGCGCTTAACCGCTAAGCCGTCTCTCCAGCCCTGTTGTCTATTTTTTAATTTTGGTATTTACAGGTGTGTGTGTGTGAGAGAGAGAGAGTATACTATGGGTACTCCAGCCACTACAAACAGACTCTAGATATATGCACCACATTGTGGTTTCACATGGGTGCTGGGGAATTGAACCCAGGTCTTTAGGCTTGACAAGCAAGTGCCGTTAATCACTGAACAGTTTCTCCAGCTCTTCCTTATGTTGTTTCCCCACTCAACTAAGAACCCCATGTGAGACTATTTTGTCACCATTTAACTGATGTCCAACTCTTGGTCTTTTTTATGTCAGATAAAAGAAGGAAGAATGAATGAAAGGTAATTAGTGAGTGAAAGAGACGCGGTGACTGTGGGTCAGTTTGGAGTGGGTAAGGAACCCTGATTTAAGAACAGAGAAAATGTGAAGACACAGCTGGTTCCAAGAGGGAGATGAGGAAGCTGCCTAGGAGTAAGAGCATCCGGCCTCGGCCTGGGCCCTCTGCGGGGTCCATCCTGTACCTGAGCTGTATGCTCTGAAATCCCCGGAATCCTTGTCATTTCCTCATGTTTATTATTTCTACTACCCCTGTGAGGAAATGATCCTTGACCCTGCCCTGGGGAAGAGCCACTCTCAGACCCTACTCAAGGAAGGCTAGATGGGCCAGGGGTGGGAGGTTGACTGCACAGTTTGCTCCCACTCTCGCCAAGGGACCCTTCTAGCAGGTCCTGGAAATTAGGCCAATGACGCCTAAGCCAGGGCAGGAGCAGAGGTTGGGGGGAGGGGCACTAGTAATCTTTAGGGCCTAGAGGCCGGACCACTGGACTCTGATGCAGGTACTTGACCTCCTTGGCTGGCTTTCCCGTCCCAGCCCCCCACCCACCCACCCTGTACTTAGCCACATTTCTGATAATGGAGCATTTCATGCTCAGGGGAGCTAAGGGAATGAGGTCTGACTGAAAGCTCTGGGGGGATGGGGAAATAATTACTACTTAGCTCACAATAGTACCCCTGTGGCCCTAGATGGGCCTAGCTTATAGTGGAGGAGACAGAAACAATGGAAAGAAGGAGAGAGGAAAGGCAGAAAGGAAGAAGGAAGGAAGGAAGGAAAGCAGGTTGGTTGTCCGTCCCTACAGAGGTGTGCAGAGAAGTATCTCCCGGGCTGGCCTGGCAGTAAACGTGAGCATCAGAGTGTGAGACTCCCTGGGGAAGAGCGGGAAGCGAACACCAGCATCTCCTCTGTCCATTCCTCATGCGTGAGCAAGCTCTCGATTCAGATCCTGGAGGTTTGAGCCAGGCGTGTCAGTGGGCATTCACCTTTGTAGACACTCTGCCATGGCAGGGGTCTTCAACCTAGTAGGCATCAGGATTGCCTAAGGGTAGAGATTAAGAGCAAAAGAGCTTCCTTTGCAGATGGGTAGTTAGGGACACAGGCCCAGAACACAGAAGCCACCTTGCCCCAGCGAGACCAGAAGACAAATCGAGACTCAAGATAGTGATCAGAAAGAGATTCCTGTTCTATGGTTTTTATTTTAAAGGTTGTTTGTTTGTTTGTTTGTTTATTGAGAGAGAGAGAATGAACACACCAAGGCCTCTTTCCACTGCTGCAAACAAACCTCAGGTGCGTGCATCACTGGGAAGTTGAACCCAGGGATGGCAGGCTGTCTTTGCAAGCAAGCAACTTGAACCACGGAGCCCTCCATGCAGCCCCAGCTTCTTGTCTCTTCCTCTTTCACAGGCTTTTCCCCTACCCAATGGGTCTTTCTGAGTTGGAATCAAGATTCTCCCTTTATATTTAGACTTAACCAGTGAAGTTTATCCCACTTGGATGCCTAATTTACATCTGTAGGTTATAAGAAAACTCAGTCCAAGTCACTACCTGCTTGGGACCTCTCCCAGCTCAGGAGCTTTTCTGCTTATTTTTCTAAAATCAATCCCATTTTTCCTTTTAAATTTTAAAATATTTTATTTATTTGTAATCAGAGAGAGAGAAATGAGTCCATCAGGGCCTTCTGCCACTGCAACCAAACTCCAGATGCATGCAGCTCTCTGCATCTGGCTTCACACAGGCATTGGGGAGTTGAGCCAGGACTGAAAAAGGCCTTGAAAGCCAGCATCCTTAGCCAAGGAACCATCTCTCCAGCCCACACAGAAGGGTAGATTAAGAGAGTTAAAATAAATCTTTCTTAACTTACCCTTCTGTGTGTGTATACGTGCCAATTCTTTGCAAGTCATAATAAAAACAAGCATGAGAGCCACTGCCTTGGGGAGTTCTGGTGACCATTGAGTGTCCAGCACGTTAACCCCTAAGCTAGGCCCAACAAGAGCTGAGAAAGGTCCTGTCACTATCAAAACTAGGAACACTAGGAAGTTTTAAAAAGTGATGATTCCTGGATTTCACCTGAGATCTATTGGCTGAAAATATTGCTGGATCGGACCAGAAACTGACGCTTTTGAAAGTGGCCCAAGGGAGAATTGCTATATTAATGTGTAGGAACTGCCCACCTACTAGATCAAATTTAAACCTCCAGCAAGGCATTCCCAACCACTTGAAATCGGGACCCAGTGCACACAATCCACCCCCACCACTATCACCCTGTAGTCTTGCTTCTCGCCCTAAGCACATTGCTTCATGAAAGGGTTCCCTGTTCCTCAGACACATTCAAGTTCCCTTGCTACCAACACTTCACATGAGTGATCTCTCTCTTCTCCACTCCTCGCCTAGGGATTACCACTCATCTTGCAAGGCCCCAGCTAAGATGCTGCCTCCTCTGGACGGCCTTCCCCAACCTCCACTCCATGTAGCCCGGCAGAACTCCTCTCTGTGAGTCTCCCAGTGCCTCCCATTCCTCTGTATTGCGGCCCCTGTCACTCACCCTGCATCCCAGCATCTGCCGGTCTGCCCATAATTATTTAATGCTGCCTGTGCCAGTTTGCACAGGCTGCTTTGTGTCAGCCTTCCTAGAGTCCTTTGAAGCAGTCCGGGATGACAGTGGTGATGATGACAGTGCCAAGTGGCGGTATGACTAGACTAGTAAGGACTTCCTGGGTGAAATGCCTCTCCTAGACTTACGTGTGCTGCGTGCCCGCTTCAACCTCCCAACGCTGCGGGGAGATGGCGCTTTCACTTATTTGCTTGTGTGTGACTGTGCGGAGGGGACGGGGCGAGGGACATGCCACTGCTCCTACCGCTGCAAACGAACACCAGTGCGGGCACCTCTTACTCGTGTGTGTATGTGTGGCTGAAGAATTGAACCTGGGCTAGAAGGCTTTCCAAGCCAGCACCTTTAACCTTTAACTGCTGAGCCATCTCCCTAGCCCCCAAGGTTGGTTCTTTTTTTTTTTTTTTTAATCAAGTGAGGACTTTGAGACCCACAGGGGTGAGTTTACTTACCCTAGGGTCACACAGCAGGTGACGAGAGCCAGGGCCTAAGCTAGGCTGTATTCCGGTGCCCACTGGATTTTGGTCCGTTTACAGATGGAGGAGCCGCGGGGAAATCATTAGCCCCAAATCACCATTCTCATGAGTAGCAGCTGGAGTTTGCAACTAAGCACCTCTGACCCTGAGGCTGCCCGCTCCCATATGTCCCTTGCTTAAACCTTTGCTAAGTTGACCTGGGCCAGCACCCCACAAACACACCGCATTCCTGGCCTATCCAGACTCTTCTTCTCTCCCCAGAGTCCTCAGGGATTTGCTTCCTCCTCTTCCCCACCCAGCTTCCCCTCTGACCTCACTCCCTACCCATCCTGCCCCACCTTGATTCCCTGGCTGAGGTCACTGTTTCCTTGGCAGGCAGGGATCCAGCAACACTTGAGCTTTTCTGTCAGTTCCTACTGGCATTCCAGACCTACCGACCTGGACAAGGCAAAGGAAGGCACCAGCTTCCTTCCCTCCCCAGGCCTCAGTTTCTCCATCAAAAAGGTGAAGTGTGAAACTAGATGTACAAAGTGAAACATGCATCTGGAGTTGGTTTGCAGTAGCAAAAGGTTCTGGCGTTGCCCATTCGTTCTCTCCCGCTCTCTCTCTGCTTACAGATAAATAATTATTTCTTGGACTGGAAGATGGCTTAGCAGTTAAGGCATTTGCCTTCAAAGTCTAAGGACCCTGGTTCGATTCCCCAGGACCCACATAAGCCAGATGCACAAGAGGCCACATGCGTCTGGAGTTCATCTGCAGTGGCTGGAGGCCCTGGTGCGCTCATTCTCTCTTTCTCTCTGCCTCTTCCTCTCTCTCTCAAATAAATAAATAAATAAATAAATAAATAAATAAATAAATAAATAAATATTTCTTTAAACAGGTGTAGAATGGCTCAGTGGATAGAGTGCTTGCTGCACAAACATGACTACCCAGGCTTGGCACCTGAGCACCCAAACCAGATGCTTGGCAGGTGTTTGGAATCCCAGCCATGCCCATGCATAAGGGAGGCCTAGACAGAAGAATCCATTAGAAGCTGGGGGCAAGGAGGGACAGTGGTGGTGGTGAACAAGAGACTCTGCCTCAAGCAGGGTGTGGTAGTACACGTCTCTAACCCCAGCACTCAGGAGGCAGAGGTAGAAGGATCACCATGAGTTCGAGGCCAGCCTGAGACTACAGAGTGAATTCTAAGTCAGCCTGGGCTAGAGTGAGACCCTACCCTGGGGGGGGTTGAGACTCTGCCTCAAAAAAGGTGGAAGGCGAGGACCAATACCCTAATGTACTCTGCCCTCCACATGCACACTGTGACACCCACGCCAATACTCACACCAAATAAATATTTTTAAAATGTTTTATTTATGTATTTATAAGCAGGGATGGGGGAAGAGAGAGAGAGAGAATGAGCATACCAAGGCCTCTAGTCACTGCGTGCTCCACTTTGTGCATCTAGCTTTACATGGGTACTGGGGAATCAAACCAGTGTCATTAGGCTTTGCAGGCAAGGCCTTAACCACTGGGAAATCTCCCCAGCCCTAAAGAAATATTTTTCAAAAGGTGAATAGCTCTGTGCCGGCTGCTTATCAAGGCTGAGAGGAGACCATGATGAGATAACGGACACAGGCAGGGTACATGGTAGGCCCTCCCTGAGCAGTTAGGAAGTGAGGATCTCACCTTAGCCAGGTAACCCTGGCTGGTTATCTAGCCTCTCCAGGACCCATCTAGGGTACCGAGATCATAGTAGTATGTTCCACACAGGGTGACATGAGAGCTGAAGGCTGACAACGATGGCACGCAGTTACAGGGTACCTAGCACAGGACAGCCTCTGTGGAATCAGACTCCTGTAGGAAGCTCACAGCTCCAAAGTGGGTTTGCTGCCCAGCCATCTTGTCCACTGAGATTGGCTCTACTTCATTACCCAATGGGTGACAGGAGGTTCCCAACATGGAATTGCAATTGCAGTTGCTCTTGAACTCTAAGCAGGTAGAGTAACCTTCATCTTCTCTGTGTGTGCCATCTAGTCCTCACAAAGCCTGCCAGGGAGTTTGCCAGGGCTTTGACTCCAAACAGACCTGAGTGCATTTCCAACTCTGCTGCTCCACTTGCCAAGGGAGTGCAGGCAAATCATTTCCCTTCTCTGGGCTTCACTTAGCACATCTTCAAAGTGAGCAAGATACTCCTAACCCTTGAGGGTCACTTGGAAGATCACAAGAAGTGTCAGGCACAGGCTGAGCATGGTGGCGCACACCTTAAATCCCAGCACTCAGGAGGTTGAGGTAGGAGGGTTGCCATAAGTTCGACGCCAGCTTGGAGCTACAGAATGAGGTCCAGGTCAGCCTGGGCTGGAGTGAGATCCTGCCTGGAAAAAATAAATAAATAAATAAGAAATAAAAGAAGTGCCAGGCACAGAGGAAGTACATTATAGTCCTTAAAGTCCCTCATTTCTAGACAAAGAAGAGATTGAGGTTCAGACAAGCTCCATTGTTCATTTGACAGTGAGGAAGAACCAGGCAGAATACAGGAGCTTGACGTGCATTCCAGAAAGCACCCTCCAGTTCATGAGATTTTTTTCCCCCTTCGTTTTATTTTATTATTTTTTTATTTGCAAGCACAGAGTTTCTGTCTCACACACACACACACACACACACACACACACACATACAGAGAGAGAGAGAGAGAGAGAGAGAGAGAGAGAGGGAGGAAGGGAGGGAGAGAGGGGGGGATGGGCACGCCAGAGCCTTCAGCCACTGCAAACGAACTCCAGATACAGGTGCCACTTTGTGCATCTGGCTTTATGTGGGTACTGGGGAACCAAATTCAGGTCAGCAGGCTTTGCATCTAAGTGCCTTAACTGCTGAGCCTTCTCTCCTGCTGTGTGAGTGTGTGTGTGTGTGTGTGTGTGTGTGTGTGTGTGTGTGTGTGTGTGTTGCTGGGGATCAAATCCATAGCCTCATGCATGCTAGACACAACCACTCCACCACTACTGAGCCCTATCCCCAGATCATGAGTCTATGAGGTCATAAAACAAAGAATGACCAATATCAGGGACTTGCACTATATAACCGTGTTATGTTCTCATTAGTCATAGCTGACCTGCCCAGATATAGCCCAGATCCTCCATACTGGGTCAGAGGAAACAATCACAGTCAGAGGGGTGTGGCTAGCTGTGTGCCTTGTGTCTAACCAGAAGGTCCACAGACACAGGGCAGGAAACCAGTGGGCTTGTCCCAATATGGCACATTGAAGACAGTGACTTTAGGCCCACTTCCAGTAGCTTGGCTGCCAGCACTAGGCTCTGATTTCCCAGTCTGTGTTCCTGAGCATCACACTGCCTTGGCCTTGCTGATACCTGAGGGCTGTCTTAGAGGACTGGGGAGATGGCTCAGTGGTTAATGGCACTGGTTGTAAAGCCTGTCAGCTAGTGTTCAATTCCACAATACCCATGTATAGCCAGCTGCAGAAAGTGGTGCATGTACCCGGAGTTCATCTGACGGGACAAGAGGCCCTGGCACGCCCATTCTCAGTCTCTCTCTCTCTCTTTAAAAGGAAAAAAAAAGTGTTTAGAAAGAAGGAGGAGGAGAGGAGGAAGAAAAAGGGTATGGTGGCACCCACCTTTAATCACCAGCACTCGGGAGGCAGAAATAGGAGGTTCACTGTGAGTTTGAGGCCACTTTGTGACTACAGAGTGAGTTCCAGGTCAGCCTGAGCTAGAGTGAAACCCTACCTTGAAGAAACAAAAAGAAGAAAAACAACAAAAAAGTCCTCTTGTTTCCAGTGCTGGAGGATCAAATGCAGGCCCTCTTGTTCATGCTAGGCAAGCACCCTACCACTGGGCTACATTTCCATCGTGCATATGGCTCTGAGTAACTTTAAATCTTCTCTTTCAAAGATAGTAAGACACCATTTCTCACAGATCCAACTGACAAAGACTAAAAGGCAAATACCATCCAATATTGATGGGAATTGTAAAGGGTCAAGTAGTATTACAGATGGTAAAATAATAACATACATACATAAATATATATATATATGTATACACACACACACACACACACACATATATTGAGATAGGGTGGCACACTATAGTTCAGGTTCACCTGGAACTCACTGTGTAGCCTAGGCTAGCCTTGAACTTGTAGTAATTCTGCCTCAGCTTCTCAGATGCTGGCATAACAGGCATAAGCCATCACATCCTGTAGATGTGTAATTCTTTTTTAAAAATCACTTTGCTAAAACCTTAAAAATGTACCTGTTGGGGGCTGGAGAGGTGGCTCAGCTGTTACATCACTTGCATGCAATGCCTAACAACCTGGGTTCAATTCCCCAGTACCCATGTAAAGATAGATACACAAAGATAGTACATGCATCTGAAGTTCATTTGCAGTGGCTAGAGGCCATGGTGCATCCATTCTCCCCCCGCCTCTCTCACACACACACACACTTTCCCCATTGCAAATAAATAAATGAAATATTTAAAAGATGTATTTGTCAGGAAGGAGAGATTGCTCAGCAGCTAAAGTTCTTATTTGAAAATCCTGTCAAACTAGGTTTAATTCCCCAATACTCAGGTAAAGCCAGATGCACAAGGTATACATTTGGAGTTTGTGTACAGTGGCAAGAGGCCCTTGTGCACCCATACTCTCTCTCTCTCTGTTTCCCTTCTTACAAATAAATAAAAACATTTAAAAAAATCATGAGCTGGGCATGGTAGCACATGCCTTTAATCCCAGCACTCAGGAGGCAGAGGTAGGAGGATTGCCTTGAGTTTGAGGCCAACCTGAGACTGCACAGTTAATTCCAGGTCAGCCTGGGCCAGAGTGAGACCCTACCTTGGAAAAAAAAAATCACCTGTCATTTCATCCTTCTCCTATAAGGATCTGTACTGAATTCATACAGCATGGTTTTCATTCACAAAGTTGTTGATAACTGCCCAAAATGAAAACTATCTGAAGTATTCCACAGTGGGATATTGATATACTCAATGATGGACCATTTTCCAGCCATTAAAGATTGCCTGCAGGGGCTGGAGGGATGGCTTAGTGGTTAGGGCATTTGTCTGCAAAGCCAAAGGACCCAGGTTCGATTCCCCATGACCCACATTAGCCAAATGTACAAGGGGACACATGCATCTGGAATTTGTTTTCAGTGGCTGGAAGCCCTGGCACATCCATTCTCTCTCTCTCCCCCTTTCTCTGTCAAATAAATAAGTAAAATAGATGAATAGATAGAATAGATGGTAAGACCCTATTGCTGAAGACTCTACATACTTGGGCTGCAAGGTCACTGAAAAATCCTGCTGGAACTGAGCTGATAACCTCCTCTATGTAAACCAGCTGACAGAAAGCTGGAAGAAGCCATGCTGCATGCAGTTCAATGGGAGAGAGAGAAATCACCAGGGAAGATACTCAACAGTGAATCTGCAAGCCTTATATTTGGCCAACCAAGCCAAATGAGCCAATGGATGCAATAGTGGCACATCGATCATGGTGGAAACCAACTGCCCTCTAATTGGACTGGAGGCCAGCTCCACGGAAAGGAATACAACCCTGACACTGAAAACCTAAAACAGAGGTAGTCATAAGCCCTAGGGGTGTAACATCTGCTGCTGTCTGGCTAAATGTATATACTATGCTTATCAAACTGCCCAGTAAGCACTTCCCTTGATATTCATACACTTATATTAATGCTACTCTCACTTTTGGTAGAGAATCTTCTCTTTTCAGATGGCAGTGACCTTGGGATGACTCAGAAGGCATCATGGTGCTGAGAAGAAGTGACAGAGGAGTGCTCAGCACTGCAGTATCTCTATCACACCTTCCAAGGCTCAGGGTCTATTGCAGAAGAGGTGGCAGAAAGAATGTAAGATCCAAAGGAAAAGTAGGACTCCTTACAACGTGCTGCCCCCAGACACAAAATGGCCTGGATATCCATGACCTCACAGTGCCTGACACTACCTACACAAGACCATCATAATAGGAGGAAAAGATCATGACATCAAAATAAAAGAGAGACTGATTGCGATGGGGAGAATGGAGTTTCAAAGGGGAAAGCGGGGGGGGGTGAGGGCAGAGGGTATTACCATGGGATTTTTTTTTTTTTATAATCATGGAAGTTGTTAATAAAACAAAATTTTGAAAAGAAAAAAAATAAAATATTTTTTAAGTGTGTGCACCCCACACCTGGCCTTAAAAAATTGCCTACAGGGCTGTAAAGATGGCTTAGTGGTTAAGGCACATGCCTGCAAAGCCAAAGGACTCAGGTTCAGTTCCCCAGGACCCATGTAAGCCAGATACACAGGGGGGGCACATGTGTCTGGAGTTCATTTACAGAGGCTGGATGCTCTGGCGTGCCCATTCTCTCCCCCACCCTGCCTGCCTATCTCTCTCTCTTTTGAATCAAATAAAATAAATTTTAAAATTGCCTGCAAAGCCAAAGGACTCAGGTTCAGTTCTCCAGTATCCACATAAAGCCAGATGCACAAGGTGGCGCATGTGTCTGGAGTTTGTTTGCAGTAGCTATCTGTCACTTTCTTTCTGTCACTTCTCTCTCTCTCTCAAACACACAAACAACTAAAAATAAATTGTACTTGGAGTTGGGGAAATCTCTCAGTTGGTAAAGTGCTCACCTTGCAAGCATGAAGACCTGAGTTTTATCCTTAGAACCCATGTTGAAAAAAAAAAAAGAAAAGGTGGGCATGCATGTGTGCTGGTAATATCAGTACTGAGAAGATAGGGATGGAAAGATCCCTGGGGCTTGATGCCACTCAGTCTAGACCACTTCACAAGTTTCAGGTCAGTGAGAGAACCTATTTCCAAAAAAAGATGGATAAGAGATAGAGAGATGGCTCAGCAGTTAAAGGCGCTTACTTGCAAAGCCTGATGGCCAGAGTTTGATTCCCCAGTATCCACATAAAGCCAGACGCCCAAAGTGGTGCACATGTCTGGAGGTTGTATGCAGTAGCAGGAAGCCCTGTGTGCCCATACTCTTTCTCAAATGACTGAAAACATTGGGAAAAAAACAAAAAACAAACAAAGATGGAGCAGGGCATGGTGGCACATACCTTTAATCCCAGCATTTAGGAGGCAGAGAGGTAGGAGGATTGCCATGAGTTTGAGGGCACCCTGAGACTACAAAGTGAATTCCAGGTCAGTGTGGGCTAGAGGGAGAGAGACTCTACCTTGAAACATCAAAAAAAAAAAAAAGATGGATGCACCTGAGGAATAGCACTCATGATCTTTCTCTAGACTGCACACACACACACACACACACACATGCACGCACGCACACGCATCACCACCACAACACACAAACACCCCCCACACACAACACACACATACATGTTTAACAAATGCACATGTGCCTGTGCGACATCAGGAGTCACTCACTTTCTTCACCCTATTCCTAATGGAGAGGGGCTCCAACAGCTTTATTTGTGACAAATCTGGAAGGTTACCTATGGCAACCTTCTCATTAAAAATCTGAGGAGACTGAGGAACAATGAGTTGCCTGAAGTCACCCAGCAAATTTGTAACAGAGCCCAGAGTTGAACAAATCTCCCTTCTCTGAGGCCCCAGCCAGAGTGCTTTCCCTGTCTTAGGCACTGGAGTGCCCTGCATCTGCGACACTCACTTCCAGCTTCCATGAAGAAAGGAAGAGTTCCTGGGGCTCTCACTAGCTTGTCCCTCTGGCAAAGTGTGAGTCAGCGCCACCATCAAGGGTGAGTCACCCACATGCTCCCGATGAATGTGCGTGTGACTGCCAGGTGACATCCAGGGCCTCATGAAGGAAGCCAACAAAGATGGATGCCAGGCACCCAGTTCCATTAGGGGATGGGCTGCATGCTTTCTTCCAGATCCAGAGTACTGCATGGTGGACTCTAACAGTGAAGACACCCGGGTTTCACATCTTTAATTTACTACCAAATTCCTCCCTCCTTGTGACCTCAAGCAAGTGGCTTAATTTCTCCATACTACAGTTTCCTCCATTCATCTTGCCTTCCCATAGGGTGGAGGGAAGACCTAAGGAAGGATATGAGGGAAGGTTCTCTCACCTGTTTCATCGGCATGAAGAGCATGCCCATTTCCCATCTCTGAAAAAAGCTGCTTCTCACAACAAACCAGCCAAGCCTGGCTGTTGCTTTTCCCATTAGCCCCTGGGCTTCTCGGGGTCTCTGAGTTCTTCCAGTCTTGTCTCTGTTCCTCCAGCCTTAGGGTGACAGGTTAACTCACCACACTCATTGTCTGTGGAGTGCCTACCATGCACCCTGCACCGCAAGGCTGAGGACCTGCACAAGGTGGAGCCAGTCAACATTCCTGAAGGACAGGAGAGGCCACGCCCCTCTTTGATGAGCCAATGACAATTCATGATTGCTGGGGGAGAGGAAATCATTCTCTTCTCTGGTATAATCGCTGATAAGTGATGAGAAGACATAAGGTGGGACTAAGGGCAATAGGGAGGGTAAGGTGGGTACATATGATCAAACCACATATGTGGGTACTGGAAAATTAAACCTGGGTTCTTTGACTTTGCAGGCAAGCACCTTAACTGCTAATCCATCTCTCCAGCCCTAAAAAAAAGATACTTTTATTTATTTGTAAAGAGGGGAAGGGAGAAAATGGACACTCCAGGACCTCTTGCCATTGCAAAAGAACTCCAGACCCATGCCACTTTGTGCATCTGGCTTATGTGGGTACTGAAGAATTCAACCCAAGCCATCAGGGTTTGCAAGCACCTTTAACTGCTGAGCCATCTCTTCAGCCCAGTCCTTGCATATTAGTCCCATGTTACATTAGGGGAACATAAGACTCTGGTCAGGTACCATGCCCAAGACACACAGATAGCAGGTCTGTCTTTAAAGCCTGCAGGGTGCCTTCCACACACCTCTTACTTTCATTCATTCATCAGGGCCGGTGCAAATGAACTTCAGAAGCATAAGCCACTTTGAATCTGGGTTTAAACAGGTACTGGGGAGTTGAACCTGGGCCTTTAGACTTTGTAAGCTAGTGTCTTTATCTTTAGTTGTTGAGCTATCTTTCCAAACTTTTAAATTTTTTTAAACATATATTATATTCTTATTTATTCATTTGAGAGAGAGGGAGAGGGAGAAAGGAAGAGAGAGAGAGAATGGGCATACCAGGGCCTCTAGCCACTGCAAATCAACTCCAGATGCATGTGCCACCATGTGCGTTTGGCTTACATGGGTTTTGGGAAATCAAACCTGGGTCCTTAGGCTTAATAGGCAAAAGCTTTAACCACTAAGCCATCTCTCCAGCTCCCAGACTTTTTTCCAAAAAAAATAATTATGACTTTAAAAAATTATTATTTGTAAGCAGAGAGAGATATAGAAGAGAGACAGGCAAAGGAAATGTGCACAGCAGGGTCTCCAGCCTTTGCAAATGAACTCCAGATGCATGCCCATCCTTGTGCATCTGATTTTACATGGGTACCGGGGGAAACAAACCAGGGTTGTTAGGCTTTACAGGCAAATGCCTTAATTGCTGAGCCATTTATCCAGCCCTATATTTTTTTCAACTTAAAAAAGATAAAGATTTATTCTATTTTTTCTTATGTATTATTTATTCATTTATTTATTATTGACAACTTCCATAATTGTAAACAATATCCCATGGTCATTTCCTCCCTCCCCCTACTTTTTCCTTTGAAACTCCACTCTCCATCATATCCCCTCCCCTTCTCAATCAGTCTCTCTCTCTCTCTCTTTTGTGAGGAGGGTCTCACTCTAGCCTAGGCTGACTTGGAATTTACTCTACAGTGCTAGGCTAGCTTTGAACTCATGGAAATGCTCCTACCTCTGCCTCCCAAGTATTGGGATGAAAGGTATGTGCCACCATGCCAGATCCAACTTTAAAAAAAGTTATTTTTATTTATTTGAGAGAGAGGGAGTAAGAATATGGGCACACCAGACAGGGCCTTCTACCACTGCAAGCCAACTCCAGACACATGAACCACTTTATGCATCTGGTTTTATGTAGGTTCTGGGGAATTGAACCCAGGCTGACAAGATTTGCAAGCATTCAATTGCTAAACCACCTCCCCAGCTGTCTCATTAAACTTTGTTTTTGCTTTGTTTTGTCTTCCAGGTAGGGTCTTACTCTGACCCAGGCTGACCTAGAACCTACTTTCTAGCACCAGACTGGCCTTGACCTTAGCCTCTGGAGTGTTGGGACAGGCGTGTGCCACCCTGCCCAGCTTTCATTCAAAGTTATTGCTTATTTCCTATGCCAGCTAACCTTCTGGACAGAGGAAAGGCATAAGTGATGGAGCTCCTGCCCTGGAAAAGTCTTTATCTAAGGGGAAGATAAGACTCAATTAATTGTAATCTATGTGATAAGAACCTGGCAAGAGGTTCTTGGGCTGGTACTGGGTCAGGGGCCTGCACAAATGCTGCTGGTGGGAGTAAGTGTTTACTTTTTAAAATCTAGGTACTAAACCAAGTGTGGTGGCACAGACCTTTAATCCAAGCTGAGGCAGGAGGCTCACTGAGTTCAAGGCCAGCCTGGAGCTACAGAGTGAGTTCCAGGTCAGTCTAGATTAGAGTGAGTCCCTACCTCAAAAAAAAGGGGGGGGCTGGACAGATGGCTTAGTCGTTAATCACTTGCCTGTGAAGCCTAAGGACCCTAGTTTGAGGCTTGATTCAGCAGGACCTACGTAAACCAGGTGCACAAGGGGGCGCATGCATCTGGAGTTCGTCCGCAGCGGCTGGAGGTACTATATGCTCATTCTTTCTCTCTCTCTCTCTCTCTCTCTCTCTCTCTCTCTCTTTCCCTCCCTCCCTCCCTCCCTCTTTCTCTGTCTGTTGCTCTCAAATAAATAAATAAAAATGAACAGAACGAAAAAGAAGAAAAATCTAAAAGGATGGAGAGATGGCTTAGTGGTTAAGGTACTTGCCTGCAAAGCCTAAGGACTTGAGTTTGATTCCCCAGTACCCACATAAAGCCAGATGCACAAGGTGACCCATGGATCTGTAGTTCATTTACAGTGGTTGAAAGCCCATGTGTATCCATTCTGTCTGTCTCTCTTCTTTCTATCTCTTTGCTTGCAAATAAATAAATAAATCTAGGAACTAAAACACACACTTACTGCCTGTGGGATTTAGGGCAAATTCCTTTACTTCCCTGAGCCTTCCTTTTCTCTTAGAAAGTGGAGAGAAAAACATGTCTGATGGGTGTCATAGGAATACTTGAAGAGATTAACTGAAATATTGTATGCATTCTCATTCAACAAAAACATGTACAACAAGAGCAGGATGTGATGGCATACTTAGGAGGTTGGGGCAGGAACATTGTGCATTAGAAGCCAGCTTGGGCTGCATAGTGAGACCCTGTCTCAAAAACAAAACAAGGTGCTGGAGAGGTGGCTTAGCAGTTAAGGCGCTTGCCTGCAAAGCCTACAGACCCAGGTGTGACTCCCCCATACCCACATAAGCCAGATGTACATGGTGGTGCATGTGTCTGGAGATCATTTGCAGTGGCTAGAGGCCCTGGCATGCCCTTTTCATCCCCTCACCAAATAAATAAATAAATAAAAAGGTTGGTGTGCCTTTAATCCCAGAACTCAGGAGGTAGAGCTAGGAGGATTGCTGTGTGTTCAGGGCCACCCTGAGACTCCATAATGAATTCCAGGTCAGCCTGGACTAGAGTGAAACCCCTACCTCGGAAAAAAAAATAAAAAATCTTTTCCTTTTTTTTTTTTTTTGGTTTTTCGAGGTAGGGTCTCACTCTAGCCCAGGCTGACCTGGAATTCATTATGGAGTCTCAGGGTGGCCTCAAACTTATGGTGATCCTCCTACCTCTGCCTCCTGAGTGCTGGGATTAAAGGCATGTGCTCTTAAAATAATTTTTTATTTTTATTTTTTATTTATTTGAAAAAGAGGGAGAGAGTGAGAGCGAGAGACCGAAAGAGACAGATAGAGAATGGGCATGTCAGGGCCTCCAGCCTCTGCAAATGAATTCCAGATGTGTGCACCACCTTGTGCATCTGGCTTATGTGGGTCCTGGGGTTTGAACCTGGGTCCTTTGGCTTTGTAGGCAAGTGCCTTAACTGCCAAACCATCTCTCCAGCTTGAAAATATTTTTAAAATGTTTTATTTATTTATTTCACAGAAAGAGAGAAAGAGGCAGATAGAGAGAGAATGGTTGTGCCAGGGCCACTGCAAACAAACTCCAGACACATGGGTGAACTTGTACATCTGGCTTATGTGGGTACTGGGGAGTAAAACCTGGGTCTTTAGGCTTCACAGATAAGCACCTTAACCGATAAGATATTTCTCCAGCCCAATTTTTAAGTAAAAACGAAAAGGCTGGAAAGATGGATCAGTGATTAAAGGTACTTGCTTGCAAAGCCTGATGGCCCAGGTTCAATTCTCTAGTACCCACATAAAGCCAGATGCACAAAGTAGCACATGCATCTGGAGTTTGTTTGCAGTGGCAAGAGGACCTGGTATGTCCGTTCATTCTCTCTGTCTCTTCTTACAAACAAATACAAATACTTTCATAGTATTTATTGGGGAGGCAAACAGACAGAGAGTAAGCTTGGGTCTCTTACCACTGAAAACATTGGGTACTTGGGAATCAAACACAGGCCAGCAGGCTTTGCAAGCAAGTGTCTTTAACTTGAGTGCCTTTAATGCTGAGCCATTTCCCCAACCTCCAAGATAAATAATCTTTTTAATGCTATTTTTCCCCCTGGTGCTGGGAATCTAATCCAAGGCTTTGCACATGCTAGGCAAATGGTTTACCACTGGGCTACAGCTCAGCACTTAATGCCATATTTCTGAAAAAAAAATTTAATGCAAAGAAAACCAACAACTATGATGACCAAGTATCAAAGCTTTAAAGATAGGATCAGTAACTGCAATGCTAAGTCATAGTAAGGCTTGGGGCAGGAAGAAAAACACCAAGACTGCTGCTCTGGCCTCCAGCTGCCTCTCCCTGATTACCAAGCAGTCCCCTTATAGTGGAGATCATCCCTTCCAGAAAGGTGGTTCTCCAGACTCCTAGGCCCACCCATGTTTTGCCTGAATGTACGCTTGGTGTACACGTTATCACACTTTTCACATATGGCTTCCACATGATGTCTGGAGATTTAGCCATGCTGTTGCAGGCCATGGAAAGATATTTAAAGGAGGGAGGGGCATTTCTGAGGGACCAAGGTCTTGGCACGTGGCCCTTGGGCTGAAGAGGGATTTGGGGATGGAAGGGAGACACCAAGTACAGCAGTGTTTTAGAAGGGCAGAATCCCACAAGATTGGCTGGATATGGGGCTCCAGGGCGAGAGAAGAGTCAGGTAGATGCCAGGGCTCTGGCTAGATGAGTCGGGCAGTATCACCTCTGGAGTGGAAAGCAGGAGGGGTTGTGGGGGAAGTGGTGAATTTATATTTCAGCCTGGTGACTATGCGATACCTGTTGGATGCCCAAAACACTGTCCTGGAGACAGCTGTGCAGACAAGCCTGGCGTTCAGGGACCAGTGAAGGAGGGGTGCCGTCCCTCATACCCTGATCAACAAGCAGATAGGGGGAACCTATGAGAGCCCTGGCAGAGGGGCACACAGAAGGGTCCTAAAGGGAGAGCTGAAAAGCCTTCTGTGAGTAGGTGATGGAGCAGGTATGCAAATCAGGATGTAAATACTAAGTACACAAAACTGTGCAGCTCAGCCCAGCAGCCCCTGCCTGAGTGCAGCCCTGTGTTTACCTGCTTTCCGGGAGATCTGGGTTGCAAAACATGCCGCGGATTAGGGGCTCTCCTGTCCAGCCCCTGCCAGCCCCCCTTGCATCAGCTGCAGCTGATTCAGCAAAGCCTCTTCTCTTGGCTGCCTTTAAAGGTAAAAGAGCCTTTTCCGGCCTCGCCTTACTCACTCCTGACTTCAGAGCCGCTAGAACCCGCCCTGCACAGCGCCGCCCCACCTCTCAGGCCCCAGGCCCACAGGCGTGCTAACAGACACGCACCAGGCAAGCACCCGCCCGCCCGCCCGCATCAGCCTGCGCACCTGGCACCTCCCGGCCAGGAGCGCTTTCAGACTGGCTGGGGCTGGAGCCGCCTGGAAGCGATCCAGAAAAGGCTGAGTTCCTTCCAGGGCTGAAGTCAGCCTCCAGGGAACAAAGCTGCGAGGGTAGTCACAGGCTGGAGAAAGGTGCCCTGGGTCTCTCAGGGTGAACGCTGGGGCTCTGCCACCTCCTCATAACCCCCCCTCCCCCACCCGGTAGGAGCCTCAGGTAGGGGAGGGTCACTGGGAAAGTGAGCTGTCATCAGGTCCTTTCTCTGCTCTGAACCTCTCTGTGGCTTTCCTCTGTCCACTCAATAAAGCCCTGACCCCTCACCAGGCATATGGGGGACTTTGTAACTCTACCTCTTGGACCTCGGCTCCCTGTTTTTATCTCTCCCTCCCAGGTGTCTAAAGGACTCAACCACACCCCAAGGGGCCAATCAGCCAGCTCTATGGCTTAAGCTGTCTCCCCTGGCTTTGTGGCTTAAGCTGCCCCTTCCTGTGCCTCCCCTCCATGCTTCTGCCCTTCTCCTTTCTCCTGCAGCAAGCTTCCCAATTCAGGCTCTGCTTTCCCAGGGCTTTCAGTGTTGTCCCCTCCCTAGATAGAGTTAAATTATGTTCCCAAGGACTTAATCACCAAGATAATAGGCCAGCCCACCTGCAAATCTAACCTCTGAACCACTGTCCATAGCTTCTGGTGAATTAGCCTCTAAACAGTATCCTCCGGGGGCCATAAAACATTTACAGAGAATGCCCCCAAGAAGTATTATCTCAAGTAGGTAATGGGGTTCATGTCTGGGCAGGTATGGTGAGGTGGGACAAAGGTAATGCTGCCTTTTTGGCTACCCTGCTTTGCCCTCCAGTGCCACCCTGGACATGGGGTGGGGATTTGGCTAAACTGCTGATATCAAGAATTGAAACAGTTATTTGGATAAGTCCCTATCAATATCCATGTTTGGTTTTTGTTTCCTCAGCCTGGCCCGGGAGGGGATTGTTGTACCCATTTTTCAGATTCAGTCTCAGAGAAGGGATGGGCCTATATGTTTGGCAAGTAAATAGCAGAGTGGAGCCCCCAAGTCCAAGTCTGCATTTCTGCCATCAATCTGGGCTGTGGTTCAGAGATTCTCTCATCCTTTCTTCTACCTGCTGCCTTTGCATCTCCTCTTCCCTCTGCCAAAAATAACTTTCCTATCCATTCACCTAGCCAGTGAACTCCCATTCCCAAACCCTGCTCACCTTGACCTCTCCCTTCCTCTCCTGCCCCTGCTGCACACATCCTGTCCCGCCCCTCTATGGAGACTTAACCTGTGTTCTCCCTTGGCGAGGTGGGCAGCCCATTCGCCCCATCCCTTGCAGTCCTTCCGGGGTGGAGGCTCCCTGAGGCTAGCAGTGGGCTCTTGTGCCTCTGTCCTGGGGAAGGTGGCCAGCAGAGAACCAGCATGGAGGAAGGAAAGATGGCGGCGTGGTGATTGTCCCCTGCAGGCTGAGAAGTGTATGTACGGTGCTGCTGTGAGGGGTGAGGCTGAGCTTGTGGGCTGGTACCCTAAGGAAGGGCCTGGATGGCCAGGCTTAGGCTTTGTTGCTCATCCCGGTGACAGCATCAGGTATATGAGGGTTGGGGACAGTATTAGAATCCAGGGCTGGAGGGCGCCAGAGAAGAGGCCATGAAGACAGCCAGGGAGGGAGGGAAGGTGAGGTGAAGTGCAGGGTGGCATCCTGGTGAGGAGAGGACTGAGGGAGCCCTAAACTTCCCTTGGCACTGAGAGCTTTAGTACCCGGGTGCATTCTCTTTCAGGGACCCATGCTCAACCAGTGTCCTCTGGGCCAGCACCAGATCCACTGCCTGAGAACTCCAGGGGTCAGCTCAGCTTCCTACTTCAAACAGAAACTAACCCCTCACGGTCCTTCCAGAGGAAAGGGATTCTCAATCTAACCTAGGACTTTGGCCAGACCTTGGGACTGCAGGTTTCTCCCTGTCATGGTCTCTTAAGGCACCACGTCTAGAAGAGGAAATAGGTGACATCAGATGACCACAAGGCCATCACGGGGGGGGGGGGGGGAGGGATTGTTGCCAAGTGTCCACACATTCTAAGCACTCCCCGTGCTCACCTGGAAGTCGTGACTCTCAGAATAGCCCAGGGTTTGTTACAAATTCCCTTTTACCCAGACGAAAACTGTGGCTCATGGAGCCTGGAGCTTGACCCCGCTCAGCTAGGGCCGGTTTATAGGTGAGCTGGTTCAATGCCAACGTCTCCTGTGTCCTTAAACATTTAGCCACCTGGCCTCTCACCTCTTCACACTTAGGTAGAGTCCGCAGATGAGGGAGGAGTCAAGGGGACCACTTTATAGCCCAGAGAAGGGGTGGGTGGGCGTAACTGACCAGGTGAAAGATGGGCTCGGCTTGGGAGCAACAATGTGGAGAGTGGAAAGCGGACCAGGGAGAAACCAATCTAATAAACTTAATACTTCCCACGTAACAGACGCAGCTGTAAATGCCTTCCACATATTAACTCGCTTAATCTTCAACACCTACCTAGGAGGTTGCACTATTGTTATGCATTCCTCAGTTTAACACAGTTATCCAGCAGCACAGTGAGGAAGGTAGGGTCCTTGCTCTTAAGCGCTACCCTACGCGATCCTAGCTTTCTTTACAGTCTGGCACGCAGCGGCCGCCCAGACTGAGAGGTGCGCGCCCCTGCCCAGGGCCACACAGCGAGCGCCCCCCACGGGTCCCCGCCGCGCACTGGGAACAGAGGTGTCCCGGCAGCCAGGGCGAGGCTGCGGCCGGGAACCCTCCTCCCCTCCCCTCCCCTCCTCCCCTCTGAGCCCCGCCCCGGACGTGCTCGGCCCCAGGCCCCGCCCCAGAACCCTTGACACACCAGCCAATAGCTGGGGTCCTATAAACGCCGGGTCCGCGCGCTCTCGGAGGAGAGGTAGCGCCCGCGGGAGTTCAGGTGGAGGGCCGGGGGACCTGAGTGAGTGACGGAGTGAGAGAGGCAGAGTCAGGTGACGGAAGAAGGTAGGATCGCCGCCGAAGTCTCAAGGACCGGTGCCCGGAGCACAGCCCGAGCCACCAGCGCGAGCCATGGATGCCAGCAGCAAGGTGAGTGTGGCGCGTATCGGCCCGGAACAAAGCGGGTCGGGGACCCAGCCGGATCTCTCGGCCCGGCTTCGGGAACCTGGCTCGGCGCGGATCCCGGGGCGCACAGCCAGGGCCCCGCGCGCCGCAGCGATGGGCTTTGCAGCGCCGGCCGGCGGGCGGGCGGGAGGACGCCGCGTGCGTGGTTGGCGACGCCCCGCGCGCGAGTCCCCGGCTTCCTTCCGGAGACGCCGCGCGGTCCGTGCTGCTCGGCGGGGGCCGGGGATTCGGGGGCCCCCGGCGCGGCACGTCGCGCACGGCCTCGGCGGCCGCGGCTCCTCCCGGGGCGGGGGAGGGGGCCGGAGCGCGGCGCCCCATTGGCTGAGCGGGGTCGAGCCCCCAGCCCGGCCCCGGCCCCGGCCCCCGCGCGCTGGAGGCGGGACCCGCCCGGAGCCCCGCGCGATCGCGGCCGCCGCTCCCTTCGCCCGGGCTCCGGCTGGGCTGGAGGCGTCTTCCCGGGCCTCCTCCGTGGTGTCGAGGCGGAAGGCACTTCCTTCAGGCCGAGCCCGAGCGCGCGGGTGCCGGCTTCGGTCTCCCAGGCTCCTCTTTCCGAGTACTGCGGGGGTCCCCCGAGCCTGCGCCAAGTTCCGGGGAGATGCGCTCCGTGGAGGCCGAGCCCGGGGCTGGAGCAGAGCGGGAAGAGCGCGCGCCTGGGGGTCAGGGACGCTGGACGCAGCCCTCTAAGAACGCAGCATCCTTTTCCGGGCCAAACGACTGTCCCCTTCTCTCCTGTGTACACGCTTACCCCGCAGAAGACTTTGTGGCACTTTATTGAGTCCCTCCTGGGGGTGTGTGAAATATATTTTCTTATCTCTGTCGACCCTTCATTTTGTCTAGAATATGTCACTTTTTCGCTTAAAACACTGCCTTATCTACTTGGATTTTCCCATGTCGGAAAGCACCAAAATGCCCGTTCCCCCTGCCCCTTTTGTAAAAATTTTAATAAGGGACAATGGGCACCGGACTAAAAGGCAGTGGAGATGTACGGTGGGACCCAGCAGAGTGATCTCAGGCCTCTCCGAGTTGCTGCATCCTGCTTTGGCCCTCTGGCTTGAAGTGAAATTTGGAGGAATCTCGGGGGTGGCACCCAACCGTCACACTCTGACAGTCACAGGAGCGCCACAGGGTTAGGGTGTAACTAAATAAAAATAGAGAAGAATCGATCACCTGGAGACAGAGGCTGAGCCTGAGAGTCCAAAACTTTACTGTGTTATCTCAGAGCTAAAATGCTTTCCCCTGCCATTAGCTATATAATACTGCTGTGGCTCTTCACCGTCCCCCTTCCCCAGGACTAGAAAGAAGGGAAGTAATTTTCCTCAAATCCAAAGAGACTAAACGGGATTCGAGTCCAAGCCAGTCAGAAAGATCTTTCATAAACCGGGTGTAATCCCAGCACTTGGGAGGTAGAGATAGAAGGAGTGCTGAGTTCGATGCCAGTCTGTGGGACTACAGAGCGAGTTCCAGGTCAGCCTGGGTTAGAGTGAGATCCTACCTCGAAAAAAACAAACAAACAAACAAACAAAAAACCCAGAAAGGTCTTTCATTTTAGTTTGCACTTTTCACCAGCGTTTCTTGACTTTTAAGTGGAGAAGAGAGTGAATTAGCCTAATGTCAAGGGCAGCCCTCGTGCATCTGGCATAAACGCTGCAGTAGCTTGGGTGGGTGCTCTCCCAACTTTGCCCCTGTAGCTCCATCTAGAAATCGTTTTGGCATACTTCTCTAGAGGTTTATCTATATTTATGAGTTCATGTGCTAATATTGTTATACTAGTAGATTGTGTGCATATATTAAATAGAAATCTCAACGTACAAAGGAGCAGTTACAGTAAATATTTTTTTTCTAGTTTCTCTGTGTGTACCTTCTGGAATAAAGCCATTCCCTTTGGAGACTGCGGATTTGATCAGTGCCACAGCCTCCTGTGCCAGATGTTGAACTGAGTCTCCCTTGATGCGCATGTCTGTCTGAATCTTGGGTTCTGCTGTGTTCCTCTTCGTCTCAGTGTGCCATGAGCTTAATGAGTTGAGTAGCAAGTAGGGAGGGGGACAGGTGGAACCCCTGGCCAGCCTCAGGGATGAGCCCTACCCCACATGTCTCATCTCGTCCTTTGTGGCCAACTCCCCAGGCTAGTCTTGGATATGCTGTATTTCACCGATCAGTCTTTGCTCCCCAAACAGGAGAAATTTAAAGTTAGGGTTTCTCAGCCCCTGGTAGTACAAAGAATGTAGGTTCTGAAGTCTTGCAAGCATGTTCCCCCTCCTCCCACCCAAGATAGGAAGGTAGGGTCTCGCTGTAGCCCAGGCTGACCTGGAATTCACTACGTAGTCTCAGGGTGGCCTTGAGCCCACAGCGATCCTCCTACCTCTGCCTCCCGAGTGCTGGGATTAAAGGAATGCGCCACCACGCCTGGTGCAAGTGTGGTTTTTGAATCCCCACGTAGTTGAACTGCCTCATCTTCGGAACAAAATTCCATTCATTAAGGCATAAGGATGCAGAAAAAATGTGGGTGTCTGCCCTCCATAGAGGCTTCGTAAACTTTCCTTGCTTCTTTGGACTTCCATGTGAGCCTGGGTAACCTGTGCTTGGGCCTCAGCTTCTATTCAGAAGTTTGGCATTCTGGCAGCATGAGCTTTGGGGGATCCAAGATGCCAAATTCTGGGTTACCCACAATCAAGGAAGGCATTGAAGCTCTCACTGGTCAGGAAGCTGGTGCAGAGATGGGACGTGGGTGAGAGAGTGACAGGTCCAGAGCAAGGCAGCCTCATTGTGGCTGCTGAACAGACTTTAGAGACTTCTCTTCCCCAGTTGCCTGCCTGTATTTGGATCAACTTCTAGGTAGTGAAAAAAGAAAGCAGGACTAGGGGTCTAGCTCGGTGGTAGAGCACTTGCGTCTGTTTTCTTCTGGAACCCTCACAACTGTCTTGTGAGGGAGATGTATGCCACGATGACCTCAAGGTACAATGAAAAATGACTGTTCAAGGTCACACAGTGACCTTATACCAGAAGCACACTGCCAGCCTTTTCAGATGGCACGTGCTTCAAGGACCAGTAAGAAGAGACTTTTCCCGCTATAGCTTCGTCCTCTATTGAATAGATGGGGAAACTGAGACAAGGAAGTCAAAGACAAGGCTGTGGAAAGATTTGAGGTGTTCTGTGAGAGCGGGAACAGGGTGGTTCTCTAGTCTGTGTTCTGTGCTATTCCCTGACCCCTGCACATGGGCAGAAGTCCCCAGGCCTTCCAAGCCTTTTCTGGCTGCAGTGGGAATCTGAGGGCTGCATTAGCTATAGCTGTGCAACTAGCACCTTCTGTGAAGGGAAATGAAGCTCTGACCTTGGGGAAGTGGTTTTCTTGGGAGCCTCATTTCCTTTTTCTATAAAATAGAGGCTTCCTTATCTCTGGTGAGTGTGTGATGAGTCTCATCTTTTCCATAAAGAAGTCCCTGTGTGAGCCTACCAACCACAGAGTATGATATAAAGGTGTTCAGTCAGGGCATGGGCTGCTGTTAGGTGGAAAGACCCTTTGTGCGACCAGCTTGGCCATACGATCTAAACAGCCCTATGGTCCTTGTCTAGGGCTGATGGATTCAATCCTACCTGCCGCCAGGCTGGGTCAGCCCCAAATCCCCCTAATCAGCTTGTGACTTCAGGGAGCTCAGCTTTGTCTAGTGCCTTCTGGTCACAAGGTGTTAAGGCCCAGAGCTCTGCTCCTGAACCAAGGGTACCAGCATCAAGCTTCTTCCCCTTCTTCCAGATTGGCAGTGCTGGGGAGCCTGGAACAAAGGGGAAAGTGTGCAGCGTTGGCTTAGGGCCTGCCGCCTTTCCCCTCACTGCACTCCTGGGTATAGAGGTGACAAAGCCACTCAGTCTGGAAACCACTGTCCTCAGGATGGTGGAAGGCAGGAAGGCTCCTGGCTAGACTCATGGGCTCAGAGAGGCTGGGTCGTGGCTGGCAGGCCCAGCCCCAGCTCTAAACAAATCTTCAATTGTTAGCTCCCTCTGAGGGAGGGGTGGAGTGGAGCCTGAGGCCCTGTCATCCAGCCACCAGGCCTGGCCGTTGTTGATTTATAAACATTTGGGCTTTGCAGTAACTGAGCCTAGGGCTCCCGGGTCATCAAACCTGAGTGGAAGGAAAGTTAGTGCTTCACAATTTTGCTGCCCGCCCTTCCCCAAGACTTTGATAATTGATATCCTGAGAAGGGAGACCTGCTCTTGCTGATGGGAGTCTTTGGCTACCGAAGCATCTGCTGGACGGTATATGCGCTGCATAGCACATCCGTCCAGATTGCTTAGGCCACAGCTCATGTCCCCTGTCCCACACCCAAAACTGCTTTACCTTTGACCTGGTCACACGTTCCCCATCCTTGTGGGTCAGCTGCACTGAGGCTCGCTGGTAGCGAGGGATCTATGCAGCAGGCCCGAGGAGTGCTGGGGAACCCAGGCCAGTGCTCACAGCAGAGAGGGGCCCACAGATAGGCCAGGCGGCTGGAAGGCCCTCTGCTGGAAGGACAGGGGGACTTTCTTATGGCCGGGCTCCAGCTAAAGGAGTTTGTCAGCGGTGCTGCCATCCCGCTTCTGGCCCGTGCATTTCTCGGCTTCCTTGTGTGCGATGGCTTGCGGTGGCCTCTGGTGTGCCAGCGCTACCCTCCAGGGTCTTGGTCTATGTCTGGGCCGCTCTGAATTCGTCTCACCTTCCTTGCACAGCCTGTGCCACACCAAGGGCTCCACTACCATGACAAGCCATGTCTGTCACATAGCCAGAGCTGGCTGTGGGAATCTAGCATTCATCCCAGTGGTCATGGCTTGCCTCTCCTCCATCTATAGCACCTTAGTGACCGACAGTCCTCAGCGTCAGCCCCTGTAGGAGTTTTCTCTAGCCCAGGGCTGGCCTGAGTGTGGGCCTCAGTGACCTAGCAGCCAGCTTTGCGGGCAGCATCAGTGTGCTGGTGCCACCCAGCAGCTCGAGCTGTTTTGAGGCATTGTCGCCTCCTCATCCTCACTTAGATACTTGGCCTGGTTGGTTTATCTAGCATTCTCATCTCTTCCATAAAGAAGTCCCTGTGTGAGCCAACCAGTCACAGAATATGATGTGAAGACCACCCTACTGCTCACTCCCGAGCCGCTAACCTGTCACGTGCCCAGGCAGGGCAGCTGCCTCTCAGCAGTCGATCTTAGGAATCCAGTGTCCGAGTTCTGTACCCTGTTAGCCCCGTCCTTGCTCCTACCCTCCCCATGCCACAGACAGCTGGATCCACCTCTCACCCATTCAGCCCCGACCAGTGAGGTTGCCCCACCTGGCCTGAGTGCTTCATTCAAATGAATGAATTCAAGTGTCATCTTTCCACTGGACACTAACTTCTTTTTTTCAGGACTGGGGAGATGGCTCGGCTGTTAAAGGCACTGTTTGTGAAGCATGATGGCCCAGGTTGGCTTCCCCAGTACCCGTGTAAAGTTGAATGCACCATAGTGGTGATGTGTTTATTTGCAGCAGCAAGAGACCCTGGTGAACCTATACACACATGCACACATGCTTACACATAAATACATTTTTTTAAAAAAGGAATTTTAGCTTGATATGGTGGCATATGCCTTTAATCTCAGTTCTCAGGAGGCAGAAGTAGGATTGCCATGAGTCTGAGGCCACCCTGGGATTACATAGTGAATTCCAGGTCAGCCTGGGCTAGAGCAAGACCTACCTCAGGAAAAAAAGACAAAAAAGTTGACACTGTTATGCATCTGGGAAGCAACCTTTGGTCTCCCAGCTATGTAAAACCTTCAGATAGGGCTGGAGAGATGGCTCAGTGGTTCAGATGCTGGCCTGTAAAGCCTAATGACCTGGGTTTCATTCCCCAGTGCCCATATTCATTTTTTCCCTCCCTGCTGGCAAATAAATAAACAAAAATATTTTTAAAACTCTTCAGAGAGCTCTGCATTGTGGGATTGGCATTTTCCCCATCGCTTCTGGAAGGCAGTGTACTGGGCCTGCCAGGCCCTGGCTCTGTTGCTGTGGCCAATAAAATTCTCAGATGTGACTGGAAAATAAAGATTGGACTAAAAAAAAAAAAAAAAGTAATGGAACCAATTAAGAAGCTTAAAAGTGAAAGAATAAATGCCTCCTCTCTCCTGTTTGTCACAGTTACTTACCCACAGAGAGTTCCTTTTGTGCCTGAGCATATGCACGCCCATGTGCAGTGTTCACACTCCTGTGTGTGCCGCGCAGCTCACCCCGCTCGCCAACCCGAGGTAAATACTCTACACACGGCAGGTGTAACTGCGCAAATTCATTAACTCCCCCTTGCTCACATGGATATTGTAGACATTGTACCTTGATATTTTTTTTTTCATTTAACAATCTCCCCTGGGGCTCTATTCATTTCATGAACATACAGATGTGTTGCATTCTTTCCAACAGATGCTTAGTATTCCATTGCAGACGTGCCTTGCCATGATTAAGAAACAGCTCCCCCTGCACTTTATTTTTTTCACACTACTCACCACCTGATACATTACATATATTGATTTTCTACCCTGGCCCTGAACTAAAATATTAGATTGCATAGGCAGAGGTTTGCTTTAGCCTGTGCTGAAACCCCACTAACTAGGTAGGACAGAATTAAGAACATGGATTCATTCATAATCTTCACTTATCTTAGAAAAACCTCCTATGGGGCTGAGGAGCTAGGCACTTGTTTGCAAAGCCGGACAGCCTGGCAAAAGTGACACATGTGTCTGAAGTTTGTTTTCAATGGCAGGAGGACCTGGTATGCCCAGGTTCTTCTCTCCTTCTCAACTAAATAAAAAAAAATTTTTTTTTTTTTTAAAGAAAAACCTGTTATAGAGAAGTGAAGCTGTAGGAGAAAGTCATAATCACAAAAGCGGAGGAGCTGGGGTTTAAACATGTTTGCTGAGTGGCCCTGACCTTCTATGTCCAGTCTTAGCAAATTACAAATTCATTTCACCTCAGCTGAATCTCCCCAACGAATGTATGTATGGCCTGAGGGAGGTCAGCTTCTCTAGGGCCCAGGTGCTGACCGAGAGCCTGTGCACGCACAGCCCAGGGAGGCAGTTCATTTGCTCTGCCCATCCCATTAGGGGAAGAACACCTTGTCAGCTTAGGGGATCTGGGACTTAAAATTAGACAATTTTCTTTTTACTTTTTATTTATCTATTATTTATTTGAGAGAGATAGAGAAAGGGGGGGGAGGGAAGAGAATGGGTATGCCAAGACCTTTAGCCACTGCCAACGAACTCCAGACACATGTACCATCTTGTGCATATGGTTTATATGGGTCCTGAGGATTCGAACCTGGGTCCTTTGGCTTTGTAGGCAAATGCCTTAACCACTAAACCATCTCTCCAACCCCAGACACATATTCTATAAAGGTCCAGATAGTAAATATTATTGGCTTTGTGGGCCTTAAGAACTCTGGCTGCCTCTACCACAGCTGAACTGTTATGCCTCAAATAGCTGTGCAAATGAATATGGCCGTGGGCCAATAAAACTTTATTAATGGCCATGGAAATTTGAATTAATATAACTTAGTGTATTTTTCTCCTCAGTTCCTTAAAAGTGTAAAGGTAGGAGAGAATATACAGAGGCATTCCGCCCCCATGACTGACTATTGCTCTTGCAACCCATGACCCACAACTCCATGGTGAATACCAGCAACCTCACTAAGGAGGCAGTGGGGGCAGGGAGGAGGCAGATGATGGTACCAGCACATGATGTATCCATATAGTTTCTACTTAATAAAAAGAAAAATAAGTAATTAATGTTCAAATAAGCTTGGGCTTCAGGTAAAACAAAGACGAGTTTTTTAAAAAATAGTTTTTGTTCATTTTTTATTTATTTATTTGAAAGTGACAGAGAGAGAGGGAGAGACAGATAGAGAGAGAATGGGGCGCCAGGGCTTCCAGCCACTGCAAACGAACTCCAGACGCGCGCGCCCCCTTGTGCATCTGGCTAATGTGGGTCCTGGGGAAACAAGCCTCGAACTGGGGTCCTTAGACTTCACAGGCAAGTGCTTAACCGCTAAGCTATCTCTCCAGCCCAAGACTTGAGTTTTGATACTTGAAATCCTTGGCAATTTTTTTCCCAAAAGAGTTATTAAAAATAGTAAAAAAAAAAAAAAAAAAAAGGTTAAATTCTCTCTTAATAAACTTGTTCTGTCAGTAATGTAATATATATACATATATGAAATATATATATATATATTTATATATTTATATATATATATATTTTTTTTTTTTCCAAAGAAGAAATGTAAAGCTCATTCTTAGCGGTGGATTGGATCTGGCTCCTTAGCCAGCCTTGGCTTACAGCAAAATCCAACAGAAGTGGCCAAAGTTTCTGAGCCTAGGTCCTAAGGTCAGGACCGACAAGACCTAGAGAATTGCTAGAATGGAATTTGACCTGCATGGAAAGCACCAGGTAGAAATGGTATTTCCTACAGGTGCCTGGAAACGGGAGTGTGGAGGGGGGGACAAGAAAGGACACACAGCATGTCATATTAGAGACACCACTCTTCCATTTGAAGCATCAAAGGAGCCCAAGACCCTCAGGATAAGAGCTTTTCCCTCCCATTTTCTCCTGTGGAGTGTTCACTTCGTTACATATAAATATATGTGATGTGTCAGGTGGTGAGTAGTATAAAGAAAAATAAAGTGCAGGGAGCCTTTTCTTAATCATAGCTCCTAGAGTGGATCCTGGAGGTTAAATCTGAATGTGAGAGCAGCCCCACCAAGATGCCTGGCACCCTGTTGGTGACGCGGATGAGGTCCCCAGCTCCCCTTTGAAGATTTATAAGCACCTTCGGCCTCCCAGGACACTGCAGGGTGCCCAGAGACCCAGTCATGCTTGACATCGTTAGAAAGCTTGACGGAAATGGCTTCAAGAAGAGGTCACCTGAAGGTCAGGCTCCTGTGACTAAGACCATCACTCTTCTTGACAAGCTTGGTAGGTTTGAGGGGTCAGAAGGTAACATCAGTCCAGAGAAAGCAAGTCCTGGCCCTAGCTTTTGTTTGCTGAGGAATCTGGGCACCTGTTCTCCAGCCTTGGGCTCCTTAGCTATCAAGTGAGCACTGCACTGCATTTTGTAATTTCTTAGGTTTCTTTAAAAAAAAAAAAATTTACTTGAGAGAGAAAGAGGCACATAGAGAGAATGGGTGCACCAGGGCCTCCCGCCACTGCAAGCAAACTTCAGCCAGGCGTGGTGGCTCATGCCTTTAATTCCAGCACTGGGGAGGCAGAGGTAGGAGGATTGCTGTGAGTTTGAGGCCACCCTGAGACTCCATTGTGAATTCCAGGTCAGCCTCAGCTAGAGTGAGACCCTACCTCGAAAAAAAAAAAAACAACAAAACTTGAGACACATGCGCCTCCTTGTGCATCTGACTTTATGTGGGTACTGGGGAATTGAACCTGGGTCCTTTGGCTTTGCCAGCAAGTGCCTTCACAACTAAGCTATCTTTCCAGTTTGTTCTACCGCTTCTTTTTTCTTTTGATGCTCAGAACTTTGTTAAAATAAACTTTTAAAAATAATTTGTTTATTGCTGGGCATGGTGGTGCACACCTTTAATCCCAGCATTCAGGAAGCAGAGGTAGGAGTATTACCATGAGTTCAAGGATACCCTGAGACTACATGGTGAATTATGGGTTAGCCTGGGCTAGTGTGAAACCCTACCCCAAAAAACAACAACAAAAAAGATTATTTGCAAGCAGCAGGAGAGAGAGGGAGGGAGGATGGGCACACTAGAGCCTCTAGCCACTGCAAATGAACCCCAGATGCATGTGTCACTTTGCACATCTAGCTTTGTGTGGGTACAGGAGAACTGAACAGGGGAATTGAAAGCCTAGACCAGGAGGCTTTGCAAGCAAGCGCTTTTATTGCTAAGCCATCTCTCTGGGCTCCAAATGAAATACTAACAAATGCATGTAGGTGAAAAGGGGTCTCTTGATGATTGTCTGATCCTTGCTGAACTTCCTCCCCCCCCTCCTTAGAGCGCTGCACCAACCATTACAAAGCCATGCTCCAGCGTACCTCTAAAACCTTGCAGGAAGCCATGGGAAGAGGACATGATTGAGTGACATTCAGCTGGGACCCTCCTCCCACAGGGAACGCCCTGCCCCTGCCACTTAGTGGCAGTGCCACGTGCCCTCCCACCTTCTGCCAATATTGACTTGAGAGCCTGCTACAGGAAGAGCCCAGGCCCAGAGCACTATGCCAAGGAAGGGTACACAGGCAGAGTCAAAAGGACACGATGCTTACAGGTTATGCATTGTGGCCAGGGCCATCCATCATCCCAGTGTATGGGAGGTGAGTTCCCTGTAGATAACTCTTCACCCATCACTTCCCAGAAGAGAGAGTGCTCTGTGGGCCCCAGACCCAGAGCTGAGAGAGGGGACACAAAAGCACCTCCTGTAGGATAAGGCAAGGCCTGAGCATAGCTGTTGGTAAACCAAGAGCATAGGGGGCTCCTAAGTTAGGATTTGAACTCAGTGAATCTGACTCAAAGGTCTCTGCTACAGTCCTGTGAGTTTGCAGTAAGGGCTCGTGGGTGATTTGTCTCTTTTCAGTTTCTGACCTCTCAGAGCTCTGATTCTAGCGTTCAGCAGACTTTGTAAATGCCTAAGTTAGGATGAGCTCTGTTCTGGTAAAATATACATAGAACCAGTTTTACCCAAAAATGAGATTGAGAAGTGTTGGGCTTTCTGTTTATAGCTGTTCTTTGCTATTCCCCACCTTGGGCTACAGAGATGATGTTAAGCTAGGTTCCAGTCTATCTGGTTTTTTTTGTTTGTTTCTTGAGGTAGGGTCTCGCTCTAGCCCAGCCTGACCTGGGAATTCAGTATATAGTCTCAGACTGGCCTCAAGCTCATGGCAATCCTCCTACCTCAAACTCCTAAGTGCTGTGATTAAGGGCATGCAGCACCATGCCCAGCTCTTTTATTTATTTAGTTATTTATTTATATATAATCAGGTAGACAGGGAGAGAAAATGAGATATGGAAAAATGGGTGTGCCAGGACCTCTTGCCGCTGCAAACGAACTCCAGATGCATGTACCACTTTGTTTATCTGGCTTTACATGGATACTGAGGAATCAAACCCAGGCCAGCAGGCTTTGCAAGCAAGTGCCTTTAATTGCTGAACCGTATCTCCAGCTCCATAGGTTTCATTCTTTACAAGTTCTTATGGGGTCTATTAAGCAGGAGACTACAAAAGATAGAGCAAGGGCAAAGGCTTGAAATGTTCTGGAAGGTCGCCCCATCCTCAGAGGATGGGGTTTGTCCCCCTTCTCATTGCCATGACATTAGTTTGGCACCTAAATAAATACATGTCATGAACTGATTTCATGACTGCATTTCTATTTCAGCCACAAGCTGGAGGAGGCAGATGAGTGATGGTGGCCCAGTTGAGGGTGGCTTCCTGTCCTTACCTCATTCAGGAAACACTTGTTGATTGAAATTTCCCAGGTCCCTTGATGGACACTGATAATAGAACTTGACAGCAACTCTTTAAGGAAGAAACTCAGTCCCCATTTCTTAGGTAAGGAAACTGAGGCCTAGAGACAGGGCTGCCTTAGATCTCAGCTCCAAGTCCAGCAGGATCAAGCTGGGTGTGGCATGGAGGAGGTGGCAGGAGCATGTGAGTGAGCCTGGTGCCCCCAGCCTCCAAGGGGCGGGGGGGCTCTGTTCCTTTCCTGCTGCTCACATTGCCATCCTGGGCACCCAGCTTCTTAACCTGGCTGCATTGGTCCCCCTTTCTTCCCTTTGCACATACTGTTCTGTCTACCTGGAATGTAGTCTTGCTTCTGCTTTCCCACTTGGCAGAGAAGAGGCCCTGCTTGTCCTTCACAGCCCAACACCAATGTCACCTCCAGGGAACTCATCTTTGATTTGGCCCTGAGCAAAATTAGAAGTGTTTCTCTCCAGGATTCCCTCAGTTCTTCATACCACCATTGAATGAAAGCCAGATGCCAGTGGCCTCAGGTGGTCTCTGTCTGCTTCCCCACTGGTGCCCACTGGACTGCTAACCCCCTCTCTATCAGGGCCAGACCTCATCCGTGGGCCTCAGGCACGGGTCATTGAGTACTTCAGTGAGTTCTAATGCACCAGCCAGCCTGGGCACAGCATGTGAATATAACCTCGTGTTTGGTAGTCAGGCTTTCTAAAGTGGAGTTAAAACTTCACCTGCCACTGGTAAAACCTACAGAGGGGTTTGTCCTTGCACTCTAGCAGCACTCCCTCCAGGGGCTGCTCAACAAGGTCTCAAGAATGACTTCAGAGGTGTCAGGACCTCTGTCCTGTCAGAGACAGACTCAGGTGAACAAAGTCCCACAGCCAGAGTACCCAGCCCCTGCGCCCGCATTATTCACTTGTGCTCTGCTTGCATCATTTGTTGCCAGACCCATGAATCATTGTGTGATTCTCTTTTCTCTTCCTTTTTTTCTTTCGATTGCTTTGTTCTAAGTGATGTGAAATCTCAAAGCGTAGAAAAATGTATTTTGCAAGCAAGCACCTTCAACCACTGAGCCGCCCCTCTAGTCTCTAAAAGTGTATTTTGGATGGGTGATATCATTTTTATGGCTCAGAATTCAAGAAACGCAAAAGGGTTTATAAAATGTAGTCTCCACCAGGCATGGTGGTGCATGCACATCTTTGATCCCAGCCCAGAGGCTGAGGTAGAAGGAGTGCCATCAGTTTGAGGCCAGCCTGGGACCACCAAGTAAGGTCCAGTTCAACCGGGGCTACAGTGAGACCCTACCTCGAAAAAATCAGAAGTGCATCATTACCTTTCATGTATGTTCTTTTAAGTAGATGTACATATTCCACACCCTCCAATTTTCTTTTAACCATAGCAACACATACCCTGCCCTGAAACTTTTTTTTCTTTTTAAAAGGAAGAAAGTTTTATTTTGGCTTACTATTTCAGAGGTTTGTATTCACGTTTGTGTGGGCTTGTGGTGAGGCAGTCCATCATGAGAGGAAGATGTCCACCTCATGAAGATTTGGAAGAAAAGAGAAGCAGGAAAGAGCAAGGGTATCAATGTCAAAGGCATTCCCTCAGTAACCTGACTTCCCACTGGACAGTTGATAGTTTCCATATATAGACAACATAATGTGATCACAGTCCCCTCCCACAACCTTCTCTCTTCCCCTCCACTGAATCCCTTCTTCCCAGCTACTCTCTCTTCTATTTTGATATTATTTATTTTCCAAGAAGTTTGTTTTCTTTTCTCTCTCTCTCTTTCTTGTTTTGTTTTTTGAGGTAGGGTTTCACTTTAGCTCAGGCTGACCTGGAATTCACTTTGTAGTCTCAGGGTGGCCTTGAACTCATGGCGATCCTCCTACCCCTGCCTCCCAAGTGCTGGGATTAAAGGAGTGTGCCACCACACCCGGCTTCTTTTCTTTTTTAATTTTTATTTATTTGAGGGAGATAGAGAAAGAGGCAGATATATATCTGAGAGCGAGAGAGACAGAGAATGGGTGCATCAGGGCCTCTAGCCACTGCATACAAATTCCAGACGCATGTGCCACTTTGTGCAGATGGCTTACATGGGTGCTGGGGAATTGAACCTGGGTCCTTTGGCTTTGTAGCCAAGTGCCTTAACCACTAAACCATCTCTCCAGCCCAAAGTATGTTTACTTATTTGACACTGTAACTTGGAGGCCTTTTAAAACCAGTACATGCTGACTTATTTACATATTCTATGTAACTATGTCATACCTCATTCAATCATAGTTTTTCATTGCTAATTAATTTTTTTTAATTCCCTCCCCCCCCCCCAAGGCAGAGTCTCACTGTAGCCCAGGTTGACCTGAAACTCATAGCAATCCTCTTACTTCAGCCTCCAGAATGCTCAGCTTAAAGGCATGCACCACCATGCCTGGCTGCATTGTTAATTTTGTTTCTTTGCTAATGTGTAATAAAAATGCATATCTTAGCTGTAGTGGTGGTATGGAGTGAGTTCTGCAGCAGCCTGGACTAGAGTGAAACCCTCAAAAAAAAAAAAAAAAAAACACAAAAAAGGGGCCGGGCATGGTGGTGTACACCTTTAATCCCAGCACACTAGGGAGGCAGAAGTAGGAGGATTGCTGTAAGTTTGGGGCCACCCTGAGACTACATAGTGAATTCCAGGTCAGCCTGACCTATAGTGAGACCCTACCTTGGGGGGGGGGGCAAAAAGAAAAATACATATCCTGTGTACAATTTAAGTATTATAAGTATTATACCTGGGCTACTGTGATCCAATTTGCATCACTTATCAGAGAGAGAGAGAGAGAGAGAGAGAGAATCATGGTGGGGCCCAGCTGTCACCACTGAGCCCTGCTGCTGATGCTTACCACAGCCTCTTAAGTCCAGAGGTCACCTGAACAGCCAGTCTTGACCATAACTCACTAGTGGTTTATCACTGTGCTCACTGGCTACTCAACCAGCAGCCCTGGGTTTGGTTGGAGGCTCTATATGGTCCAGAGAAGGAGGGCTGGGAAGGTGGCTCATTAAAGGCCTTTGCTTGCCAAGCTTGCCAGTCTCCAAGTCCAGTTCCCAAGCCACCCATGTAAGCTGGATGCAAACAGTGGCATAAGCATCAGGTGTTGATTTGCAGCGGCAGAAAGAGAAGGAAGACTTGGGAGGGGGTGCCTTTTGAGTTAGACCATGGAGGTCAGGAATTCGAGGCGATGCGGTCCCCTGTGACAGGAGGGAAACCCTGTTGTACAGGATGAGTGAGCAGCGTCACTCAAGGAGAAGCAGAGGTCACACGGGCTCCGAGCCATGTGCTCAGCAGACACAACCCTTTCTCTGATGCAATACCTGTTTCCTGTGACTTTGGCCACCTCCGGTGGGCTTCTAGAGCATGGAAAGACCGTACTCGGAACACATCTGCTTAATAGCTGTGCTCAAGACTGCTGGGTTCTTTCTGTGGGGAACAGACCCAGAGAGGCCATGGCACATCTGAGATTCGGCTTCCCTACCTTGGAGTCTCCATGGCTTAGGAACTTGTATATCCCTTCCCAGCCTGCAGAGTCTGGCCCAGCATGGTACAGATGCTGTGCACACAGTGATGCTAGTCTTTTCTTTTCTTTTTTTTTTTTTTTTGGCATTCCTCCCCAGCTCCATCTTCTCACAGACAGCTAAGGGCCTGTCCTGTGTCACTTTTCTTGGCTTCCTCATTTGAAAAGCTGGAAGGAGTCCTCTTTGTCTAGCCAAGCGGACACCTTGCTGGCCTTTCACCTGTGGGTAACCAAGGCCTTTTCCCCTGTTGGCCTTTTCCCTCCTGCTGTCTTTGTGTCCTCTGTATCCAGAGACAGCCTCTAGCCCTTTGTCCCTTAGGAACAGTTTGGCCCACATTGACTTGCCTTAGGTCATATACTGTTCAGAGCACATTTGAAGCCGGGTGTGGTGGCGTACACCTTTAATCCCAGTACTCAGGAGGCTGAGGTAGGAGGATCACCATGAGGTCAAGGCCACCCTGAGACTACATAGTAAATTTCAGGTCTGCCTGGACTAGAGCAAGACCCTACCTTGGAAAAACAAAAACAAAAACGGGGTGGGGCTGGAGAGATGTCTTAGCGGTACAGGACCCCAGTTCGAGACTTAATTTCCCCAGGACCCACGTTAGCCAGATGCACAAGGGGGCGCACGCATCTGGAGTTCGTTTGCAGTGGCTGGAGGCCCTGGCGCGCCCATTCTCTCTCTCTGCCTCTTTCTCTGTCTGTCACTCTCAAACAAATAAATAAAAATAAACAAAAATAAATTTATATTAAAAAAGCCAAATTTCTGTTCTGTGAATAAATAAACCTGGACGCTCATGGTTTGGGAGGCTTTGTTGTGGGAATGCTGAATGGGGAGTTCAGTTCCTCAGCCCCAACCCTGACTGCTGCAGGTGGCTGATTGAACTTGAACCAGGGTCTCCCTTCAAGAGCATTGTTGTGTTCCTGCCTTGTGAATGGTGGGGGAAGGGGAGGTTGGCACTGTGTCTATAGTGCCAGCCATCCTGATCGCTTGCATTTTACAGACAAGCATGTGGAAGGTGTCGGAGCAGCACAGCAATGTGACCCAGCCTGCTCCTCATACTGGCTAGAATCAAACCAGTACCTTTGGCTACAAATACAGGGGGTTTCCTCCTACCTGTGCTGCTCCTTTCATAAAATGTATATCACCTGAGCCCTGGCACGGGAGGGTTGGCCCCTGGAGCCACCTGGAAGCCCAAGTACACATCACCCCGTTAAGAGAATCAGACCTCAGAAGATTGATTAAAGGCCTCTCCCTTCCTAGCCAAAACCAAACAGCACAGAGAGAAGACGCTGCTTCCTTTCCCCAGAGAAAGGTCTAGAAATCAGCTGGGCAAGTTTGGGCACCCGAGGCCAGGAAGTAGCCAAGTTTCCTGGGAGAAGGACAGGTCTGTTGCCAGGAGTCGGGCAAGATATCTGAACATGGGAACCTGCCAGGCCTGGCCCTGCTCCATTGTAGCCTGGGCTCAAACATGCCTATGACCATGTGGTTTCTCTCTGCAGAAGGTGACGGGCCGCCTTATGATGGCCGTGGGAGGAGCAGTGCTTGGATCCCTACAATTTGGCTATAACACTGGAGTCATCAACGCCCCCCAGAAGGTAAGTGTTGTGCCATTCTTGGCCTGTGAACACTAGGTTGCTCTGCTGTGCGCATGCACGTGTACACACACACACACACACACACACACACACTCATGTTGCCTCCTGGGGTTCTAATCATTGACATCAGTGGACCATCTGCCTCCCTAGGCAGAATTCCAGAATCTCAGGGCCACAGAATTCTAAGGTCCTAGTATGTCAACTGGACTAGTTTCCCACTCAGCACAGACATTTACAGTAATGGGAACAGCCTCAGTATGATGAGACTGCATTTATTTATGTGGCGCTCTGGTCTCCCAAGAGCTTTCAAAGTGCTCAGCTCACTTGAGGCTCATTGTAGTGCTCTTGGGCAGACAGGCTGGCAATAGCTATCACTCTCATCCTGCAAATAAGAGAGGAGGAATCTGCCTGCTGCCCATTAGCTAGTGGAGACAGAGCTGCTACCCAGCACAGCCTGGCCAGGTGGTCCTCGAGCCTGTCCACATTCAGTGCTCTTAATTCCAGGTGAAACTCCTGTCTCTGGAGGCCCTATGCTAGTTAAACGTATGATGTCTTGCCTTAGGGCACCACAAGGGCTATAGGGCTGACTTTGTTCTCCCCATAGCACATCCTGGATTGTTCACTGGATGTCAAGATTGGAAGGGACCCTGGTGACCACCTCCAGCCCAACCTACTTGCTTTAGAGAGGAGGAAAAGAAAAGAGAAAAGCGGCAGGAAAGGAGACTGTAACAGTCCCTCCTGTGTAGTCGGCATTTTGCAGTGTTGTTTATGAGGTTGGGCAGTGATTTCTACTTTATAGACCCGGAAACTGAGGCCCAGGCTGATGAAATGACCAACAAGACCAAGGTCACGTGGCTAGTGAATAGCGGAGTCAGAAGCCAAGCTCTGTTGTCCTCATAGCCTGGGGCCTTCTTCCTAACCTACTCTGCCTTGTCATTTTAAAAGTCCATATGCTTGCAGGGAGCTTGAAAAAACTTGCCAGCCCCCCTGCCAGGATGACACTCACCAGCCAGGCTAGTGAGTGAGGCTAGACAGGGATTACACCGGCCTCTAAAAGCCTGTGGGGGCGGGGGGCAGACTAGACAGTGTGCATTCAAAAACTGATCTACTTCCTAGTAGGGTGGCCGAGGGGACCACGCCCAATACAGGGGAGCAAGTCACCAGGAAGGCTTGGCTGCTGAGTCATGCTGTGCTGCAGTAGCACTGATGGGACTTTTCCAGGCTCGCTCAATGTGGTGACGTGGGCCCATGCTTGGAACAGCACCAAGCTCTGCTTTTGCTAAGTACTCAGTCAGAATGTCTCCTGCCCACTGTCTGTGCTTTCAGAGCCTGCCCCTTAAGGGAACCCGTACAGACGGAAAGTCTGCAAAACAGATGAGGAAGAAATAGGAAATGAGTACTCTACCTTGGCTTTACATTGAGGGCCCCTGGGTACCCCAAGATCCTGATGTAATTGGCCTGAGATGCTCTTTGGATGTTGATTTATGAGTGATGTTGATGGGCAGCTGAAATTGAGAACTATTGCATTAAGCAGTGTCTGACTGTAATTGTGTTAGTGACAGTGACATAACTAATAACGGGATGGAGGAGGCTGTTTTCCTGAAACAGACAGGGAGGGTGAACAGGGGCCTACAGAGGAGGGAATAAAATGTCCAGAGGAGAGACAGCCATGTGTTCTGTAAGGAGAATACACAGGAAGACTGGGAAAGTTGGACCACTTTGGACATTGTAGGTAAGGTTGAATTTTCCAGTACTGCTGGCTACCAGTGTGGAGGGGCCCAGCCACTTGAGAACCATTGTGCCCATGGAGGAGGGCAGGCATAAGAGCTGCATCTTAGGAAACAGAATCAGATGCCTGCATGGTGGGGTTGTATCTGAGAAGATGAGCCGGAGTCAGGGCCCTTGGGAGAAAGCTACTAATGCATAAGTGGACAGAAATCAATCCTGAGAAGGAAGAACAGGCAGGATTTAGTCATAGTTCAAGGTGAGGACAAGAGAGGGTTCACAGTGGCTTCTGATGCAGGAAATGTAGGGTGTGGGGAGGAGCAGGCATGGCGGGAGCTGGTAGATGCCACGGGATGGGCAGGAATTGAGGTTTGCTGGGGTTGTGGGGTCTGCTGCTTAGACGGGTTGAGAGCTGGCCACTGGTGTCTACATGGGTGGCAAGGAAGATCTCCAGGGGAGGTTGTTGAATAGAGAGAGCCGAGGATCAGCCCTGAGGATATCGCCAGAGAAGAGGAGCCAACATCTAAAACCCAGAGAAAAGAGGACATCATGCCTGGTCTCAACCCTTGGGAGGTGAAAGCAGGAGGCTCAGGAGTGTGAGGCCAGCCTGGTTTACATGAGGCTCTGTCTCCAAAACATAAAATACGGACTAGAGAGTAGTGGCTCAGTGGTTAAGGCACTTGCCTGCAAAGCTTAAGGACCCAGGTTTGGTTCCTCGGTACCTGCATAAAGCCAGATGCACTAGGTGGTGCATGTGTCTGGAGTTCATTTACAGTGGCTAGAGGCCCTGGTGAGTTCATTCTCATTCTCTCTCTCAAATATATATATATATCTCCCAGAAACACGCATCTCATGAGTCAAAGGGAGGCCCGAGTTCTTCAAGGGCAAAGGTACTTGTCTGACTCATTCACAGCTGTGCCACTGGGTCCTTGACAATGCTTGTCACCATGATAGGCACCTGGTCAACAGTGAGTAGAAGTGAAGTAGAGGAGTGCTGCCGGATGTCCAGAGGGAACTGTACTCGCCTCCATCCGCCTTGCTGAATGGTGGCCTGTGGTCGCCAAGGCAGGTTAGGTTGAGCAGCGTGGGCAGGAGCCTCCTTAATATTAGGTGCTGAAGAGGGGAAGGACAATAGAGACAGGCCGTCCTGGGTGGGGTGATTTGACACGGAGAAAAGTCATCCCAGTGACTGGAAGGCTTGCGTGGCTAGGCTTGGTGCCTGGTGTTTGTTGGGGTTCTTGCGTGTTCACTGCAGGCTTCCTTTGTAAACATTATGTAAGGAATAGACAGAAGAGGAAAAGATAAGGAAGTCAAGGGGCCTGTAGGAGGCAAATGGTGCTGGGGCAGTGGCCTGGGCCCCGGTGTTTACTCAGAAGTACGTGAGTCTTCTGAAGATGTGACTAGATCTAGGCTTCTTCCTATGTAATAAGAAATAGGTGACAGGTTAACGCTTCTATGGGCCGGGCACAACAGCTGACCAGGGTGTCATAGGAGAACAGGTGAGTAGTGCAGAGGGCCCAGCTGAGGCTGCAGTCTGCATACATGGGAGCATTTAGGGGCACCTGTCCAAAGGTCACTCCAGAAGCCAGTCTTGAGGACAAAGTTGAGTGGCGTTTCCGGGCCCAGCACAGTGATGGTGCTGGTCTGTTTATTTCTGTGCTGTGCAAACACTTCTCACATGCCTGCCCTGAGTTTTTCCAAGCAGGTGCGTATTATAAGTGATCAGTTTAACATGTGAAGAGAGGATCAGAGGACATGAGACGTGGCTCAGGGGCAGCGTTTCAGCAGGGCCGAGTGGCCACCACGTTGGGTAGGCACTGAAGCCGATGTCCTAGGCAGGCACAGTGACTCGGTTCTGTCAGCAGGGCCTCTCAGTGAAGACTTCTCCATCATCTACTCAACAGGATACATCCTGCCCTCATCCAAAGAGGTGGGGGAAAAGTATATGAGGGATTGGTTGCAGAATCTCTTGGGTATACTGAAGACCCTGGTGCGCAGTAGTATGGCACACCCATAATCTGTGCACAGCCTTCCACATACTTACTCCCTGCTGGATTACTTACATTTAAGGCCTCGTAAATGCTATTGTCAGGAGTTGAAATGCCATGTTGTTTTGGAGCTGACAAGAAAATATCTGTACATGTTCATTATAGACCTGGATTTTCCTTACACATATTTATTTTTTATTTATTTTACTTTATTTTTTTTTATTAACAACTTCCATGATTGTAAACAATATCCCATGGTAATTCCCTCTCTCTCCCCACTCTCCCCTTTGAAATTCCACTCTCCATCATATTCCCTTCCCCTTCTCAATCAGTCTCTCTTTTATTTTGATGTCATCATCTTTTCCTCCTGTTATGGTTTTGTGTAGGTAGTGTCAGGCACTGTGAGGTCATGGATATCCAGGCCATTTTATGTCTGGAGGAGCATGTTGTAAGGAGTCCTACCCTTTCTTTGGCTCTTACATTCTTTCTTCCACCTCTTCCGCAAAGGAGCCTGGGCCTTGGAAGGTGCTTGCACGTATTTATGATTCCCAGTTGGCTGCACCTGCATCAGGTGTTGAAGGCTTCAAGGGCAGTCTGTGCTTGGGCGGTAGGGTAAGAAGGACTTTTGTGAAGGATTTGGCAGTTGAAACCTGGAATTGGGCATTGGCCCCACACCAAGGAGAACCAGCTACCCAGGCCAAAATTAAAAAAAAAAGTGCATAGACACAGTGGGAAAGACGCCCCTGCTGTGGAACTTCTAGGCACCCGACTTCCTAGGTCTGCTCAGAGGATCTCGGTGAGGAAGCGTGTTGGGCTGGTTGGGGCTCCTGTGAAGAAAGGCTTTGCCCACCATTGGTGAAACCAGTTCTGCTGCTGCGGCTTTATGGTAAAAACAGGCCTGGAGGGCTTCCTCCTGGAAGTGGTTAATTAATCATGATATTATCTTAAGTGTTATACAGCACCAACCTTCAAATTACCCCTTCCCCACAGCCTGGCAAGGCAGGTGAATGAGACCATCTGTACCCCTGTGAAAAAGGAAATCCAGACAGCCAGAGGTTGAGCTGGGGCTGGACCCTGGGGCAGGCACCACCCTCACCAGTCCCTTCTGCTGCCCACACTGAGTGAGGGTGCCCTCCCTAGGGAAGACGTTGAAGAGGCCAGTCTGGCCACAGGGAGCCAGCAAATGCAAACAGCACTCTGACCCCCCTCTTTGGGCTAACCTGCAAACTGTCCCCTGGCAGAAGAATAGCATCAAGCACTTCTGAGAATGAGGCATCCTTGGAACCCAGAGAGGCAGCTGGGAGGAGCCATGTGGCCTGTTGGCTCAACCCTCCTTGTTTGACAAGGGAGGATCCCGGTGTGCAGGGGAGGGGATGACTTGCCTGACATGACCTTGATTGGCAAGTGAGAGAAGAAAGCGAGGCCGACCTGCCCCAAACCCCAGTCCTCTGTCCCCCCCCCCCCCCCCCCCCCCCCGGCACTGAGCCAGGCCCCAGAGAGTTTCTCCTTAGCTCTGTGGGGATCCAAAGAACTCTAGTGGACCCCCTCTTCACCCTTCACTAGGAGCCCTTCTAGCTCATATTCTGTCCATTGTTCTGTAGAAATGGTAATTTAGTTCCTCGTGATAACCCCATTTGGTAGGCACCTTACTGTTCATTTTATAAGAAAGTTGGCCCCAAAGATGCAGCTGCACCAAGGAAACTCAGCTGATACAGAACAGAGCTGAGGTTTGAATCCAGTAGCTTGGCTCTCTGTGCCCTTGACCACTGTAGTAGATGGGCACTGAGAGATGAGCATCAAACACCCTTTCTCGTACCTACTGTTGTCACCCATTTGGTCACTTGTGCTCTGAGTTCAGAGCTGAGTCAAACCCAGTCATGTACAGACATCTCAAGAACTTCCCACACACGGTTGCACAATCTCTTACACCATTACACCCTGTCACAGCCCCATCATCTCAAGGCCCTTGGTTAGGAAAGGCATTTTGGTTGATTAGTGATGACTCTCTGCCTCTGAGGAAGTTTAGTTTAGAGTGAGCACATTACCATCTGAGGGACAGTGATGGGAATGGGACAGTCTCAGTGGGGGGAAGGGGGCAAGGAGGCTTTTGGTTCATGGAACAAGGTTTTTAAACCTTGACATTGTGAACATTATACTGGAAGATTCTTTGGTACTGTGAGGGGCTGTCCTGGGCAGGGCACTGTGGGATGCCAGTAGCCAGTGTGACAGCAGAAAACGTCCCTGAGGGACATCTGAGAGCCACTTTGGTAGGAAGGAGGGGTGTTAACCAGAAGGAGGTTCTGGAGGAGGATCTGTAGTCACTGGAAGTGACGAAGCAGAAGGGAAAGCAGCAGCCCAAGGGGAGACGTAGAGGTGCAGGGTGTCCAGTTGTGGCAGGGAGCCAATGTCTGCCCTGGGAAGGACGTGACTCATCTTAGGGGTGGAGGAGACACATCATCCTGAGGGCTGAGAAGGCTTTGCCTGCTGGGGCTGTCACAGTGAGATGAAGGGGTGTGTGCGTGTGCATGCGTGTGTTGTGCGCGTGTGCAGGGGAGACCCTGGAGGCTGTGGAGCAGGAGCAGGGAGGAAGCAGCTGTGGTTAGGACACGGGCCGGCCTTGGTTGGGAGAGAAGCTGTGTCATGTCTGGCTCCTCTGAAGAAGCAGCCTGTGGTCTGGCTGCTGTGAGTTGAGGCCCAGCTTCTAGCTCTAACCTGAGTCTCTTCCCCCAGGCTCCAGAGAGAAAGAAGGAGGGGGGGGGGGGTCCCTGGGGATGAAGTGGGTGGGGCCATCTGTCCATCTCCACCTGGAGCAACTGGCTCTGGGCTCCCAGCTGACCCTGGGGCGTGGCTGTGTTGTTATGGAGACAACTCTGGGAGCAGGGGTCAAAGCTAGGCTGTTTTGGACAGTCAGACAATCTGATTCTCCTTAGTAGGGCTAGAAGACTGGCTGACTGCCACCCCTTCATCCACACAGAAAGTGGAAGAGAGCGGATGGAAGGTTAAGAAGGAGTGCTGTGGAGGATAACAAAAAGATTCTGGAAAGGAAAGGGTCCAGGGAATGGTGCTAAGACCAGCTAGAGGCTCTCAGCTAACCCTCTTGACAATGGTTTAGGATCCTTGGTTAGTGTTCAACGAGATAGCCAACACAACCAGCAGACCATTTCTGTATGGCCTGTGAGCTAAGAAACACTTAACATTTTATCTATTTATTTTAAAAGAAGCCTTTCTTTTATTAATTTGACAGAGAAAGAGGTATTGAGAGGATGGGTGCGCCAGGGCCTCCAGCCACTGTAAACAAACTCCAGATATGCATGCCCCCTTGTGCATCTGGCTAACCTGGGGAATCGAACCAGGGTCCTTTGGCTTTGCAGGCAAATGCCTTAACTGCTAAGCCATCCCTCCTGCCCTATTTTTTTTTTTTTTTTTTCGAGGTAGGGTCTCACCCTGGTCCAGGCTGACCTGGAATTAACTCTGTCATTTCAGGGTGGCCTTGAACTCATGGCAATCCTCCTACCTCTGCCTCCCGAGTGCTGGGATTAAAGGTGTGCGCCACCACGCCCGGCTTATTTTTTTTTTTTTTTTTGAAGCAGGGTCTCACTGTAGCCCAGGCTGTCCTTGAACTCATAGGGATTCTTACCTTAGCCTACCAAGTGCCAGGGTTAAGGGTATGTACCACCATGCCTGGCTAGGTTTCACATTTTATTTATTTTTGCAAATACTTTTATTTACTTATTTGCAAGCAGAGAAAGGAGAAGAGAGATAGAAAGAGAATGGGCACATCAGGGCCTCCAGCCCCACTATGGACAAACTCCAGATGCATGTGCCACTTTGTACATCTGGCTTTTTTTGTTGTTGTTGTTTTGTTTTGTTTTTCGGGGTAGGATCCCACTCTGTAGCCCAGGCTGACCTGGAATTCACTATGTAGTCTCAGAGTGGCCTCAGATTCACGGGGATCCTCCTACCTCTGCCTCCCGAGTGCTGGGATTAAAGGCGTGCACCACCACGCCTGGCTCACATCTGGCTTTTATTTGGGCACTGGGGAATTGGGACATTAGGCTCTGCAGGCAAGTGCCTTAACTGCTAAGCCATCGCCAGCCTTTTTTTTTTTTTTAATACTTATTTATGTACAAGCAGAAAGAGATAGGAGAAAGACAGAGGTTAAAAGGTTATAAGGAAAGCAGTGAGCTCAGACTTGCCTGCTGCAGGTCACTGTGCCTTGCATACTTCCACAGATGAGAACTGAACATGCCTAGCAGCCTAGAAAGCTGAGGCCTGTGCCCTCAGGGACAGAACTGCTAGGGTCTGCCTTCAGTTCTTCCTTACCCTGGACAGCCCTTTCGGTAGTCATTGGCCACTTGGCTATATAAAATGCACCCAACTGCTCCCCTGTAGTTTTTTTGTTTGATTGATTGATTTTTTTGATAGGCTGGGGATCAAATCCAGACCCCAGTGCATGCCCGACAAGTGCAGTGTCACAGAGCCCCTTCAGCCTCTTACTGCTCCTCTGAAGGTGGCTGTGGCTTTTCTCCTTGAGAGCAACAGTGACGTCAGTAACGGCTTATTCTGAGTGCAGGCAACGTGCTGTGCCTCACAACAAAACACCACCCCGCAGAGAGGAAGCGGGGACTTCCTCTAGGAGAACTGGCATGTGGTCCTCATCTGTGGTTGCCTGGGCTTGGTGGAGGGTGGCTTTGCAGAGTCCTGAGATGTCTCCCTTAGGCCTGCCTTCCCCAGGAGAGCTCCAGGGGTAGGATGGAGTGAGGACTAGCTTTTGCTGCGCGCCTCCACCCAGGACTCCTGCTGCACAGAGCCTGCCTGCTTCTCCATGTGAGCCTCACAGTGTTGTGGGGGGGGGGGTTGCCCTTAGTGCTAAGGAACAGCTTGCCCAAAGACCTCCACTAGCCCTCAGCATGCTCGCCCGCTCTCAATATTTTCATTTGAGGGAGAAACTAGCAGAGAGTTGAGTATGGGCACGCCAGGGCCTCATGTACCACTTTGTATGTGGGTACTGGGAAATTGAATGCAGGCCGTCAGGCTTTGCAAGCAAGTACCTTTAATTGCTGAGCCATCTCTGTAGCCCCCTAGCTCTCTTTTGTGTGTTTGTGAGTGTGCACACCTGTATGTGTGCGTGTTCATTTGTGTAAGTGCAGGCTTGCTATGTGGAAGTCATGAGACCAACTTTTGGGTGTTGGACTTGACTTCAGTCTTGTCTGAGGCTGGGTCTCTCCCATTCTCATTGTTGAGTGTTGTGTTTGCCCAGCTAGCTGGCACACCATGGTACTTCCCTCAGCTAATCTAACCGGGACCATCCTTTTCTCCCCAGCACATACCCATTTACTCAGAGACTCTAGAACAAGAATGGGTTCACTGTGTGAGTGTGGGGGGGCCGGGGTTGAGCATGTACACCATGTGCATGTAAGGTGTCAGAGGTCAGCTTTCCAGTGTTGTTCCCCAGTGGTCCACCTCCTTTGAGGCAAGGTTTCTGTCTCCTTATTGTCCTTTGCCGTACTTACTGCTGGCTTCTGAGCTTCTCCCATCTCATCAACACGCTCGGATTACGGAAGCCAGTCACGGCTTTGGGCTTGAGCTACTGGCACTGTATCCACTCAGCTATCTCCCAGCCCCTGATTTCACCTTGGGAAAATAGCATTTTTGTCAGATGTGGTGGTGCACACCTTTAATCCCAGCACTTGGGAGACAGAAGGTAGGAGGACTGCTATGCATTTGAAGCCAGCCCGAGACAACATACCTCAAAAAAAAATTTTTTTTAATTTATCTACCTGCAAGTAGATAGTATGTTTGTGAGAAAGAGAGAAGGAATGAGCACACCCGGGCCTCTTGCCACTGCAAGTGAACTCCAGATGCATGGGCCGCTTTGCTTTACCTGAGTACAAGGGAACCAAACTTGGGCCATCGGGCTTTGCATGCAAGCGCCTTTAACCGCTGAGATCTCTCTCTAGCCTCTGGTTTCACCTTTTTGAAAAGCTGTAAGAAAAGCAAGTGACAAAGGCCATATGACCTCAGACTGTGGTCTCTGCCCTAGGTTATTTTGCCTTGAATGCTCCCCACACAGGCAAGGAGACATGCAGGGTTCCTTCTAACTGTCCTGCTGAGGAACCATTAACAGTAGGAAAAGGTCTGCCTTTAGGAGTGGAAGAGCTGGGAGCAGAATCCAGGTAAAGCCAGGGCAGATGCCGCATGGGCAAAGAAGTTGGTAAATCGGGAAGCAGATTCAGCAGGACCTTGACATGGTTGGAGGTGGGGGACAATGACAGGATCGGGGGCAACTCCCAGGTTTGTGATGGGCATGAGGGGATGGGAGGTGCTGTGCCACAGTTCAAACATGAAGCAGGGTAAGACGGCCACTATGTGGGATCCTGTGAGGAGAGTAGTCAGCAGGCTGTTTGTCCTTTAGGGGTACTTGCAGTCTCCCAGGACAATGCTGAGGGCAATGGCTGGGTAGAAGAGGTGACCCTGGAACTTGTCCCAATGTAGAATTCTTGTGATGCTCCGGGGACACTGCCTTTCCTGGACCAAGGCTCAACTCCCCCTCCTGCCCCCCTAAAAGAGTCCCAAGAAAGCAGAGGGTTTGAGAAACTAGCCACTCAGATTCGGAGGCAGAATTCATTGCCCAGCCTCAGTTGCCCAGAAGCTGCTAAGGGTGGGGGGTGACTCTGGGGTCAAAGCAGAAGTACAGGAAGCCAGCTGCTCCCCTTTCCTCATCTCCATATATAGGTCTGGGCTGGGGAGCATAGGGGAGCTGGCTGCACCCGAGCTTAGGCTCTTCTGACTGCCCGGGCAGGGGTTCGCTCAGGAGGGTCTTCGGGAAGACCTCCCAGCATCAAGCTGCTGACAGCACAAGAGCGTTATTAAGCACCTGAGCTACGTACACAGAAACCTCAGTCATACCCTGAAGTCACGTAGACAGTTCGTCTTACCTAACTTACTCTGCTCAGAGTTATGGTCTTTGCATACAGTTCAAACAAGTTTCATCAGCTCACAACCTCCCCCCCCCCCCCCCCCCCCCCCCCGCCGACAGGGTCTCATGTAGCCCACCCTGGCTTTAAATTTAACTGTGTAGCAAAGGATGATCTCCTACTTCTATCTCCTGACTACTGGCAGGCACCCCCATGCCCAGTTTTATTCAGTGAACCCAGGGCTTCATGTATGCTAGGTGAGCGCTTTACCATTTTATAAGCTATGCCTCCAGCCCTGCATTAGTTGACTTCTTGACACATTTAAAAATGAGTATCAGAAAGCTGGGCATGGTGGTGCACACCTCTAATCCCAGCAGTTGGGAGGCAGGGTTAGCACTTAGGAGGATTGCCGTGAGTTCGAGGCCACCCTGAGACTACATAGTGAGTTACCTCGGGGAAAAAACAAAAAGACTATTGAGGGCTGGAGAGATGGCTTATCAGTTAAGTCTCTTGCCTGCAAAGCCAGTGGATCCAGGTTCGGTTCCTTCGGACCCATGTAAGCCAGATGCCCGAGTTGGTGGTGTATGTGTCTAGAGTTCCTTTGCAAGTAGTTAGAGGCCCTGGCATGCCCATTCTCTATCTGCCCCACCTTAAATAATTATATAAATAAATATAATTTTAAAACATAAATGAGGGCTGGAGAGCACTTAGGCACTTAAGTTAAGTGAAGCACTTGCCTGTGAAGCCTAAGAACCCCAGTTTGAGGCTCAATTCCCCAGGACCCATGTTAGCCAGATGCACAAGGGGGTGCATGTATCTGGAGTTCGTTTGCAGTGGCTGGAGGCCCTGGTGCACCCGTTCTGTCTGTCTCTGTCTGCCTCTTTATCTCTCTGTCACTTTCGAATAAATAAATAAAAATAATTTAAAAAAAATAAATGATTTTAAAATCAGTATGGAAGCTGGGCATGATGGCACAGGCCTTTAATCTTTAATCCCAGTACTGGGAGGCAGAGGTAGGAGGAACACCATGAGTTCAAGGCCACCCTGAGGTGATTCATTAATTCCAGGTGAGCCTGGGCTAGGTCAGGTATGGTAGTACACAGTACACATCTATAATCCCAGTACTTGGGCAGCGGAAACAGGAAGACTGCATTTAAAGGCAGCCTGAGCTAGTGAAACCCTGTTTTAAAACAAAACAAAATAATCCATTGGGGCAAGTCAGCCCAGGGACACAAATCTCTCCTTGCTGCTATAAAGAGTGTCAAGGATCCCCATAGCCATGGAGTCCTATCTCTGGGTCTGGTTATTTGGTGAAGTGGCAGAGGGAAAATGATTCCAAATGGTGGATCAGAGAAGTTGGGGCCCTCAGAAGGGCGAGCATCATTTATCTACACAGCTGCCTTATCCAGGACAGCTTGTTCTCTGCAGTGCCTGATAACTGGGGCACTGCTAGTCCACCAGTCCTCCTTGGGTTAGTGTCCCTTGAAGAACATAAGCACTTTTGTTTTGTTGGTGTGAATGTGCCTCGTCTCTGCCCCCCAGTGCAGTTCAGTCAGGGGCTTCTAAGAGGAAGGCCTACGAGCCTTTGTTCATTGATACCACTACTCACTCACAGGTACCCAGCCGCGGCTCTAGCCCCTGCCCTCAGGGAGAACAAACTCCGGGGAGGGGAGTGAGGGAAACCTTGGGGCTAGATCTCAGGCAGGAGTAACAGCATCCCAAGGCGGAGGGAACACAGATGTGTGCACTGAAGATGTGTTTGTTGCTTTGAGGGTCGTATGTAGAAGATAGAGGATGGTAGGTAGGGAAGCCTTGATTTCAAATTATGCCACAGAGCTATGTTCAGACTTGTCAGTGGTCTGCACCTGCCTTGGGGTTAGTACCAGTGTGGTGGGTGACTTTAGGGTTTCTGTGCCAAGCACTGTGAAGGTACCATGATAACCACGACACTATAAAACTCACATCACTGTGGAAGTATCATAAGTGAATGCCATGAACATCCTCTAGCACTGTACCGTATGTATATATCTGCACCACATAAGGGTGTTTCAGCCAGTGACAGACGACTCATACAGTGGAGGTCCGGTGCTATAACGGGGCTGGAAAGTTCTTATGGCCTGTGGTTGGAAAGTATCTCACTTGGCTACCATGTGCAAGGACCTAGACTCATCCTCAGCACCACAAAACCAAAAATTCCTCTGACCTGGCAACAGCATAGCAGTTTTAACATCCTAGCACAGCGTGCATATTACTCATGTGTCGGTTAACCTGTGCTTCCAGTCATAAAGGTTTAGCGCAGCGAGAGAACACTTGGCTAGCATGGGTGAGGCTCTGGGTTCGATCCCCAGTACAGCAAGAATAAGCAAACAGACGTTTAGCACACACACGCTGGTACAAGGAACTTGACGCTAGAATAGTGTAGCTGTTTTATTAGTTTTAATCACAGTTTTATAGCGCATTCTTGCACCCTATCAAAAAGTACGCTGTAAAGCCTCAGCAGCAGCCTTGCGCTGGCCATGTTTTGCCTTGTTTCTCGATTGCATCAAGAGGCTGTGTCGAGTGACTGCACCACTAGGTTTGTATTTTAAGTACACTCTCTGATGTTTGCACAGTGAAGTCTCCTAAAACCACATTTTTCAGCACTTGTCTCCGTTGTTAAGTGACTGCTGTTAATCTGAGATAGAGATGAGGCCATTGAAACTCGGAGCTGAGATCAGCTGTTCACAGTCACACTGGAAGTGGGGAATAGAGCTGGGGTCTGAGTTGGATGATGTTCCACTTCAGAGCCCAGGGAGTGACCACTGCTTACTGGCCTCCCTTTATAAGGTAGGCACGTAGATGCTTAAGGCTGCCACTTCCTTCCTCACCCTGGAGACTGGCTTCTGTCAAGTCTTGGGACAGAGCAGGGGTACTCAGCGGCTATCCCAGGGACTACTGTGATCTCTCCTTTGGCAAGCATGGCTAGACACTGCCTTCCCTTCTGCTAGACCTATGGTTCAGGATGAGGGAGCACTCAGGAGCTGGGATGATGGAGGATACAGATGCTGTGTACTGCCCTGTGTGCAGGAAGGAGCTTGCAGTATGCACCTGGGAAGGGCTGTTAGGTGGAGTTGCGTAGGAGCTGCATGCCATGAGGGAGGAGGGGCATGTGGATTTGTGACTGGCCAATGTCATGCGCCTTCAGGTTATGAATACAGTATGAACTTGGTGTGGTGGTTCATGCCTGTATTCCCCACACTCAGGAAGGAGGTTGAGGCAGAAGGACTGCCAGGAGTTTGAGGCCAACCTGGACTGCAAAGTAAGACTGTCTCAAAAAGCCAAGTGAAGTAAAACGTCACGAGATGTGTACACAGAAAGCCGGTTCTCTGTAGTTTGGGCCCATGCCTTTTTGACATGTGTGCTGAGTAGGTCTGGCCAGTCCTGTGGCACTGGGTGTGCGCTGGTGTTGCCTGACATGGTGGTGTGTATGCTCAGAACCAGTACTGCCTGCCTGTGGCCCTGTCCTTGGCACCAGGTCAGGCCCTCCCCGGGTAGGGACAGAGCTAGTGGGCAGGCCCAAACCAGAATAGGTGCCTCCAGTTCCTGGAACTGCTTCCTTGCCTGGAGCCTTCCCCCAAACCTCCCAGCTGGGTACCTACCTGGAGAGGGAAGCCATGGTTTCTTTAAGGTAGCATTCTTAGGCCAGCCACAAGGAAGCTCAGTGTGGGAGACAGAAAGTGACAGTGAATACCTTGTGAGCATGTCTGAAGAGTGATGTGGGAGATTGGGTCTTGCCAGGCCAAGAATGCAGTCGGTGAGTGTACACTTCCCACAGGGCCTCCGAATGGTGGAACCTGTCTGTCCAGCCCTGCTTCCTTCCCAGCAGGGGGTTGTGGAGAGGGCCTAGGGCCTTAGGGCTCCATGGTCCACCTGAAAAGGAGCAAGTGGGCAGAAGCATTCCCTCCCTGTACCTCTCTGCTCTGCCTGAACTGGATCCGTTGTCCACAGCAAGTCCTATTGAGTCCTGGAAACCTCACCTTCAGAAAGACTGAGGGCTTTTGGAGATGGCGCCCTTACCTGAGGAAACTGAGGCTGCAAAAAGTGAGGGAGGGGGGCTGGAGAGATGGCTGTGTTAAAAATGCTTGCTTTGCAAATCCTGCCAACCTGGATTCTGTTTTCTCAGCGCCCTTGTAAAAGCCGGTTGCAAAGTACTACATGTGAGACACGTGTGTGCCCATTCACACACCCACAAATAATAAAAAATCCTTTGAAAAAGGAGGAGGAGATGACTCAAAAACACACAGTGTGAGCCAGGCCTATCATCTTGTGATAAAGTGATCCTCTTTGAGGCTGGGGGATGTATCTGGGCTTGCCCACCCACCCAGGATTCTTCTCCCCTCCAGGTGATCGAGGAGTTCTACAACCATACGTGGGTCCAACGCTATGGGGAGCCCATTCTGCCTACCACCCTCACCACCCTCTGGTCCCTGTCAGTGGCCATCTTCTCCGTTGGGGGCATGATTGGCTCCTTCTCCGTGGGGCTCTTCGTTAACCGCTTCGGCCGGTAAGAAAGAAGACGGTCTAGCTCTGCCCTTGGGGAGCCTTTATCGCAGTGCCCATAGAATGAATCCTGGTTGGAGGTGGGAGGTGGTGGAGGCTTCAGTCTAGAGGGGCCCTGCCTGACCTGTGACCTGCCCCCAGGCGGAACTCCATGCTGATGATGAACCTGCTGGCCTTCTTGGCCGCCGTGCTCATGGGCTTCTCAAAGCTCGGAAAGTCCTTTGAGATGCTGATCTTGGGCCGCTTCATCATTGGTGTGTACTGCGGCCTGACCACAGGCTTCGTGCCCATGTATGTGGGAGAAGTGTCACCCACAGCTCTTCGTGGCGCCCTGGGAACCCTGCACCAGCTGGGCATCGTCGTTGGCATCCTCATTGCCCAGGTAAGCCAGCGCTGGGTCAGCTGGCCCAGCACTGTCTCTGCGCCCACAGCTCTGATGGCCCTTGGATCACAGTTCAGCAGGACATAGCTTCTGCAGTGAAGACTTCAACCCACCCCTCCACAGCCCCGCCCAGGACAGCCTCATGGTAGGCAGAGTACACACCACCACAGGCCTCTCTAGCTTAAAAGCAAGAGCCCTTGGCCCTTCTAATCCCCTCTTCCCACTCAGGGCCTCTCACCACAGGGGCCCCACTATTTCTTCAAAAGGCTGGGCTCACACTGGGTGTGGAGGCACATGCCTTTAATCCAGCACTTGGGTGGCAGAGGTAGGAGGATTGCCATGAGTTCGAGGCCACCGTGAGACTCCATAGTGAATTCCAGGTCACCTGGCCTAGAGCAAGACCCTACCTAAAAACAAAACAAAACAAAACAAAAGGCTGGGCTCTTGTTGCCTCCAGGCCTACAAGCCTTCACACACAGTGCCTCTCTCTCCAGAAGGACCCTCCAATCCCATCCCCTAATCCTCCTATGGCAGAGTATCAGCCCTCACATGCTGTGCAGGACACCTTTGTATGTGGCTCCGTTCTTTGTCTTCCCAGTACTTCATCCAGTTAGCTCCTACTGTCTCCACGTTATAGACAGAGGAAACAGGTTCAGAGAGGTCAAGCCTCCCATTCCATGGTAGCCTTATAACTATGCTCTTTGCAAGTCTGCTTGGTGGGGTGAGTATGGGAGGAGGGGCCATAGCAGAGGTGCCCACAGCCCATTTCCTTTCGGCAGGTGTTCGGCTTGGACTCCATTATGGGCAACGAGGACCTGTGGCCCCTGCTGCTCAGCATCATCTTTGTCCCAGCCCTGATACAGTGCATCCTGTTGCCTTTCTGTCCCGAGAGCCCCCGCTTCCTGCTCATCAACCGGAATGAGGAGAATCGGGCCAAGAGTGGTACGGGCTGGGCCCTGCCCTCCTCCCCACCCCCTGAGCCCTGGTCTTCCCACTCTGAGCTACTCCACCTTCCCTCCGGTCCCATCAGTGCTGAAGAAGCTACGCGGGACAGCCGATGTGACTCGCGACCTACAGGAGATGAAGGAGGAGGGTCGGCAGATGATGCGGGAGAAGAAGGTCACCATCCTGGAGCTGTTCCGCTCCCCCGCCTACCGCCAGCCCATCCTCATCGCCGTGGTGCTGCAGCTGTCCCAACAGCTGTCGGGGATCAACGCTGTGAGTAGCCTGCCCACCCCTTCCTGTGGCCCTCGCCTGGCCTGGGCACAAGTATGCACCATGAGCAAGTCTCAGATAAAACAAAACAACAGGCACGCTTTTGCCAAAGAGCTTCCCTTCAGAGCCCAAACCTTGGGCAGTGTCCACCTGCCAGGGAAACACTTGTCTTCATTCTTTATTTGCCCTGGGGCCCACACCTTCTGCTGGGGGCAAGGGAAGGCCAAAGAGCCCAGTGGAGTCCTAACAGTGTCTCATTTTGGTAGGTATTCTATTATTCCACAAGTATCTTCGAGAAGGCGGGAGTACAGCAGCCTGTGTATGCCACCATCGGCTCAGGCATCGTCAACACGGCCTTCACTGTTGTGTCGGTGAGTCTTCCCATTTGGTCAGCAGCCAGGGTCACATCACAGAATGACAGCATGTCCTGGGAGCTAGGCTGTGTCACAGGCTTTCTAAGTACTCCCATCTCATCCTCAGTAACTTGTGAGGTTCGTTACTCACACTGTCAGGGAGGTGAGATTGCACATGTTCTCCCAAGGTCACAGCCAGGATGCTCAGCTGTTTGGCCTCCAGGGCCACCTCTCACCACTATTGCCATTGGGTGCTGGAGCCAGCTCCCTGCCCCTCACCTCCTGTCAAGCCCTGGAGAGGAGGAGCTGTTCTCTTGCCCGCCAGTGTGTGCTTTCTGGCAACTGGCCAAACCTCTGGGTGGGCGGGCTCTGAGAGACACCAGGTGAGGGTAACACTGGCTCTGTCCCTGCCCACAGCTGTTCGTGGTGGAGCGAGCCGGCCGGCGGACCCTGCACCTCATCGGCCTGGCTGGCATGGCTGGCTGCGCTGTGCTCATGACCATCGCACTTGCACTGCTGGTGAGTGGCCACGCTCTGGAGAGCCCAGGACGAGGGAAAGTGGAATTCTGGGAAGTCCCAAAGTGCCCATGTCAACCCCAACATGGCCGAGTAGTGGCTGGAACCCTGCTGCGATCTGACCTTGGTCTTCTAAGGTCACCTTCTGTCCTGCACACATCCTATCTTGAACTTGCTCCTCCCTGCTTGGTGGTTTCCCGACATTATATCTTTTGCCCCAGACCCCCGGATCTCATCTCCCTAGGAAGCTGCCTTACCAAACACTGACCTTGGGGCCCTTAACCTGTACGTGTCCTCAGTTCATCTTCACATCCACCCTTAAAAGTACAGAAGTGCGGAAGAAACACGCCTGCCTGTATTATCACAGACTAGGAGGTGTGGTTAAACTGTTACAGCCTACTTGTTCCTCATCTGAAATGCTCAGGCCAGAAATGCCTTAGATTTTAGTTATGTGGCTGTTTGCATATACATGAAATATCTAAACATGACATTTGTGTTCTATAAATATGTCTCCTACACCGAGGGTGAGGGCAATTTTAAAGTATTTCTTGTGTTGTGTTTTTGAGAGAGAGAGGGATAGAGAGAGAATGGGTGCGCCAGGGCCTCCAGTCACTGTAAATGAACTCCAGATGCATGAGCCACCTTGTGCATCTGGGTCATGGGGAATCAAACCTGGATCCTTTGGCTTTGCAGGCAAGTGCCTTAACTGCTAAGCCATCTCTCCAGCCTTGTTGTGTTCTTTGAAACAAGGTCTGAACTCTAACCCAGCTTGACCAGGAACTCACACTGTAACCCAGACTGTCCTCAAACTTACAGTCTCAGTCTCTTGACTGCTGGATGTACAGGTGTGCACCACCACGCCTAGCCTTAAATGGTATTTTTTTTAAAGTATTTTTATTTATTTTTATTTGAGAGAGACAGACACAGAGAGAAAGACAGATAGAGGGAGAGAGAGAGAGTGGACGCACCAGGGCTTCCAGCCTCTGCAAACGAACTCCAGAAGCGTACGCCCCCTTGTGCATCTGGCTAACGTGGGACCTGGGGAACCAAGCCTCGAACCGGGGTCCTTAGGCTTCACAGGCAAGCGCTTAACCGCTAAACCGCTAAACCATCTCTCCAGCCCAAATGGTATTTTTATTCTGCCCTGCATTTTGACTGACTGATCACATGAGCTTACATGTGGAATTTTCCACTTGTGTCATGTTACCAGCACTTAAAAAAAAAAAGGCTTCAGCTTGTAGAGTATTTTGGATTTCAGATTAGAGATGTTAAACTGCATTCCCATATTGTGGGCAAGGAAACCAAATCCTGTATCAGATGAAGAATAAAGCCAGGAACGAGCCTCGGGTCTGCTGGCCCCAAGTCTGTGACTAACCATTGTGGTAACCTGTACCACGTCCCCTCACACATGAACTCTCGTGTGTTCAACCTCTGGACAAGGAAAGCACCTTGGACAGTCCATGAATGCTAGAGGATAGGCACAGGGAAAAATCTGACTTTTTATTATGGTGTCCTCAAGGAGAATTGATTGTATACAGAGCCATTGTTCCTACTGCATGCCAGCCTGAGCTGGGCACCTTACAAGCCATAGGACATGAATTCAGACTCTCCTTTCCAAACTATTCTCATTTGTCCTTCTGTCCAGGATACTGCTCTGCAGCCAGAGCTAGGGGACCACAGAGACCTTCTTAGAACCTCCTGTATGCACACTATTTGCTGAGGAGGGGAAACTTAAGGCTTGCAACCACCCTGACCTGCATATGAGGAAACAAGACCCCACAGAGTACCTAGGTCCCACAGCAAATCTGGGATTATCCCAAGGCTCCAGCCTTTCAACTCAGAGTGAGACCCATGCAACTTCTGAGGAACCATCACAACTCAGTCTAACCCCTCACTATCTTCTCAACAGGAGCAGCTGCCCTGGATGTCCTATCTGAGCATCGTGGCCATCTTTGGCTTTGTGGCTTTCTTTGAAGTGGGCCCTGGTCCCATCCCATGGTTCATTGTGGCTGAGCTCTTCAGCCAGGGTCCCCGCCCTGCTGCTTTTGCTGTAGCTGGCTTTTCCAACTGGACCTCAAATTTCATTGTGGGCATGTGCTTCCAGTATGTGGAGGTAAGAACGCCATTGTCTCTCATCATCACTTCTCGCCTGCATGCACAAACCCAGAAATCATGCTGAGGAGGAAACAGGCTCAGAAGCCTGGGTTACCCAGCTAAGAACACAACCCCAACTTGAGGTTCTTGACTTAGCTTTGCATGGAATTCCTGGAGCCTGTCACATGCCAAGTATAAGCACTTCTCATGTGGTCTTCTCAATATCCTTGGGTGGCCAGTGGGTGTCCCTTTTTCAAGTCAAAGACCCAGGTGTAAAGTGACTTATCTAAAGTCCTTAAGACTAGGAATGTTGACTCCAGCCATGTCTGTCTTCCAGCAACTCTGTGGTCCCTACGTGTTCATCATCTTCACGGTGCTCCTGACGCTGTTCTTCATCTTCACCTACTTCAAAGTTCCTGAGACTAAAGGCCGGACCTTCGATGAGATTGCTTCTGGCTTCCGACAGGGGGGAGCCAACCAAAGTGACAAGACACCTGAGGAGCTGTTCCATCCTCTGGGAGCTGACTCCCAAGTGTGAGGGGCCCTAACACCACCACACCACCAGCCCGGCTTGCTCCCAGCAGCCCAAGGATCTCTCTGGGGCATGGGCAGCTGGATGAGACTTCCAAACGGACCACTCTCAGCAGAGCCGGGCCTGGGGTTTCTTTCTTCAGCCAGCAATGATGTCCGGAAGAATATTCAGGACTATAATGGCTCCAGGATTTTAACAAAAGCAAGACTGTTGCTCAGATCGTTCAGACCAGCAACAGGTTTTATAATTTTTTTATTACTGATTTTGTTATTATTTTTTTATCAGCCACTCTATCCTCATACCCTAGGCTTCACCCTGAATGGCTGGTGCCTGAGGGTGGGGACCAAGCCCTGTCCAGACACTTGCCTTCTTCACCAAGCTTAATCTGTAGGGCTGGACCTATGACCAAGGACACTAATCGAACTATGAATTACGAAGCTTCTACCCTGGGAGTTGGTTGTGACCACCCCCTTCTGCAGGCCTGGATTCTCCCTGCCATAGGGGTCAGGCTCCACTGTAGGATCTCGCCCATTCCCATCTCTTCCTACCCAACTACTCAAATTAATCTTTCCTTGCCTGAGACCAGTTGGAAGCACTGGAGTGCAGGGAGGAGAGGGGAAGGGCCAGACTAGGCTGCCAGATTCTAGTCTCCTGTGCACTGAGGGCCAGACGATCACCACAAGAGAGAAGGGCCTTGGGAGGCTGAGAAATCACTGCTGAAGAAGACATGGACACTCCTGCCCTGCTGTGTATAGATGGAAGATATTTATATATTTTTTTGGTTGTCATTATTAAATACAGACACTAAGTTATAGTATATCTGGACAAACCAACTTGTAAATACACCAACACTCTTCTGTAACTTACCTAAACAGATATATAAACGGCTGGTTTTTAGAAGCATGGTTTTACTTGTGGATTGGGGTCAGGGAGGTTCGGATACAACTGAGAGAAAAGGGAACAGAGTTGTAACCACCACTACACTGGCTCCTGTCTCTTCAGAACACCTGATCAATGAATGCTCTTTATTGATCAACAATCTGCATGACCTCCAACCCAGAGAAAAATCCACGTTCTCTTTCTTGGCAATCAAGATGTTTCCATCACTCAGTCATTCCAAAACTGATAACCATGTGCCAGCCATAATGCTCAGGCTTGAGCATTATCTTGAGGTGTCCTAACTTGGTTTTACAGGCTCAAAGAAATGTAAATGCCTGAAATCTCACTGCAAATACACAAAACCCCAGTGCTTTAAAACTTACACTCCACAGTTCCCTTCCCCATAACCTATGTACCCCAAACAACATGAACCATGCTTTTTTTTTTTTTTTTATGGTTTGAGTTATCAAACAAGGCAACTTACCTATTTACACACTTTGGTCAGAAACTGAGGCCACCTGGTGGGTGACAGGTATGCAGGTGGGCTACACTGTCCAGGATATAGAGGGTGGCCCTCCCAGAGAAAACTGCCTCCAGGAAATCACAGGTTTTTGGGATGACTCTCTCTAGTTCCTTTGCTACTGGCGCTGCTCTACACTTAGGAACCGCCTTCACCCCAGAACTTAAAAGAGTGTGTGAACTTTTAGAGTTCCTTTTCCGTGACACTGCACAAGTCCACACGTTTCTCCCATCTGACTAAATGTCATGGGAAGAAGTGGACTCCACTTGATTTAGCTGGGTCTTTGGCACTCAGGAAGTGGCTGAAGTAAGGCACCCATGGGTATTTGTTTTCAAAAGCTCAGCTCACAAAACCGAAGGGGAATTGGTAAACTGCACGCAGACACAGCTCTGAAAGCTCGCTGGCATGAAGAAGGGGAAGGACCTAGTGTTGGGGGGAGCGTCTGGCATCGTGAAGGGTGTGTGTGGGCTTAATCCAGCAGCCCCTCCTCCAGTGAGGAACCGGGCCGGGGGGAGGGGAGGCATCACCGACGCCCGAGGCTTCCGAGGACGGTCTCCTCTCCGCGAGCAACACGAACGCGTGGGGCCCCGCGGGGACCGAGAGGGGCGGGAATTGTGCCGGTGACGCCCCTCGCCAGGTCGTAAAGGAAAGCGGCAGGGCGTGGGCCGGCCGGCAGCGTGCGTCAGAGCCGGGAGGGCGCGGCCCGGCAGACGGCGCCTGGGCCCAGCGGTCCCGGAGGCCCGCAGAACCAGGCCCCGAGCCCCGGTCTGGAACGGTCTGGGACGCCACGTCCAGCTCCCTCCAGCACCGACCCCCTAAGTCCCCGTGCCCCCCACACCCGACGACGCGCCAGCGCAGGGAGCCCGACCCAGAAAGCTCGGGAGGCATCGTCTGCGGTCCCTGACGCCCCATTTCTCCGGGTCGAAACCCGTGCGCCACAGCAGAAGGCTGGGGACACCACTGCCCAAGAAGGACGCGCATCCCCTCAGGCCCTGGGCTCCGGCCGCCGCCGTCCAGGGGCGCTGACAGACACGCGCGCGGAAGGGGCGTGGCTGGGTCGCAACCCCACCAATCAGAGCCGCAATAGGCACCGGGGGCGGAGTCTCGCCCTCGGCTTCCAAGGCGGAGCCTGACGTCCCTTCTCGGGTAGCTCACCTGCACGCGGCTCACGCATCAGATGATGTCTACGGTTTCTAATGAAAAGAAGATTAGGTAACGGGGCTGCACCCCGCCTCTTCCCACCAGTGCTTAGACAGTTCAATGCTTTATCTGAAATCCTACCTCAAAAGTGTCTGGAAGCCGCGAGGCCTTGTATTTCCTTCATCAAAGTGCTTTCCACTAATTGCACAATTTACTCCTTCTTCCAAAATAGGGAAGGTAGGGAAGGACAAGGGCTAAGTCATTCCTTGATCCTTAGCCCACCAAAGAATATGGCCAAGACTCCAATGAACTGGCCAGATTAGGCTCAGCTTCCAAAATTAGAGTTCTTTCGATGTCTTTTAAGGCTGAAAACCTAGTTCGGAAAGTGTGTTTACTAATAGGGATAGAATAATCATTGTTTCTTGATGAAACTGTATACTTAATGTCCTCCTCACTCTATGATTATTTCTTAAGTTCTGATGCCTCTGTCCATTGCAGTTACAGGGCATAGGGTAGGCCACATCCTCTCCCAGGATTTCACTCCTCTCTGCTTTCTTTTAATTTCCATTCTCCATATAGCAATCTTAGAGATCTTCCTAAAACGTAAATTTGGTCATCTCTCTCTCCGTATAAACCTTTCCTGGGTTCCTGCTTCCCTTTGGATAATGTCCTTCTTCCTTATCCTGAAAATTCAAAGGCCATTCGGGTTTCTCTCGCCATGGCCCCCAACTCTTCCCCATCCATATCCTCCAGCCAGGAAGCCGTTCTGTGCCCTGACTTGCACAGTCTCCTTCCACTCTGGGCCTTTGGATTTCCTTCACACCGATTGTCCTCCCCATTACTCCAGTTTTCCACCAGCTGAGGCTACTGGTCACAACTGCGTTTAACGGGAAACGTTCGGTTCGGGGCTTGGTTTATCCATTCATTAGCACACTGCTGCCCACTAGTGGCTGTTGGGTGAACATTTAGGCCATGGCCGACTTTCATCTCCATCTCCCAGGGGTTCTCAGAACAGATAGGAGACCCATTCATTTGGTGCCCCAACTACCCCCTGACACTTCAATTGATATTACCACATTGCTGTATAGTTTAATATTCCACAATTTCACGATAAAGGCTAAATCCTTTAATCACATTCTGACCCTTAAAGATTATGTTTCCCAATTCACTCACTACCTACTAAGCCCCAGCCCAAACTGACTACTCGGTATTTCATAGACAGCCCCTCCCTTACCTGGACTCAGAATCCGTTTTTGTTTTGTTTTGTTTTTTACTTTTTGATTTTGAGGTAGGGTCTTGCTCTAGCACAGGCTGTCCTGGAATTCACTCTGTATTCTCAGGATGTCCTGGAACTCATGGTGATCCTCCTACCTCTGCCTCCCAAGTGCTGGGATTAAAGGTGTGTACCACCACTCCCAGGTCCTTGTTTTTTCTGTTTTTGTTTTTGTTTGGTTTGGTTTTTCAAGGTAGAGTTTCACTCTAGCCCAGGCTGAACTGAAATTCACTCTGTAGTCTCAGGGTGGCCTCGACCTCTTAGCAATCCTCCTGCCTCTGCCTCCCAAGTGCTGGGATTAAAGGTGTGTACCACCATGCCTGGCTCAGAATCCTTTTCATTGCATATCATTCATTCACTAGGCATCTCCCAGGTGCCAGGGGTCAGATGACAACTTGTGATTTGGTGAAATGAGACCATTTAATGCTAGTTTTTCAGTGCTGGGATTGAACCCAGGGCTTTGCATATGCTAGGCAAGCGCTCCACCACTGAGCTACTTTGCAGGTCCTTCTTTTTTTCTCTTTAAAATGGCCTAGCTAAGCTGCCCAGGTTAGCCTTGAACTCACTTTGTAGCCTAGGAAAGCCTCTCCCTGCCTCGGCTTCCAAGTAGTTAGGATTACAGATGTGTGCCACTATGCCCAACCTGAATTGCATTTTAACGCACTTAAATATCTATCTATCTATCTATCTATCTATCTATCTATCTATCTATCTATCTATATGCACTCACACACACATACATATATTTGTGTGTGTGTGTATATATATATATATATATATGAAGAGAGATAGAGAGAGACCAGGTGTGGTGGTACATGCCAGCTAGTTTGAGGTAATTTATAGGAGCATGGTGAGAGGTGACTTACAAGAGCATGGGCAACTTAGTGGCAGCTACACTGCCATGGAAACCCACTCCCCAGCAATGGTTAAGCATTTACAGCCTCAAGGAGGGCGGGACTCCTATGCAGCATACACCTCTGGAACCATTTGCTGAGCTGCCTCATAAGTGCTCCCACAGCTTTCCAGGAGGGAATGCCAGTGAGTCAGTCTTCAGAGGACCCTATGCCGTGTATTCACCACTGCTCTAATATCAAGACAGCTGTGGCCATGCTATGCCCAGAGGACAGAGTTCTGCAACACAGGTGATGGAGACCCGCCCTGGGGAGTAGCAGCAAGTAGATATGGTCATAGTAGGGATATATTGTGATGTTTCAGTTAACAGTTTGCTCATGAGATTAGCCAGGCAGTTTGGGAAAAAGGGAAGAAAAGCGATAACTGGATTAACTTGATGGATGGTGGTGGTAACAGGATAGGAGCATTAAGGTAATGCTGGAGCCATGCATTTGGTTTTGGATGTGTTGGGTTGGATGCCTTCTGGATATTTGATTTGATTTGAGGCAGTTTGATATGCTACTCTGAGGTTCATGTAAACCTTAAAACCATGGAAAGTTTTGGGGAGAAGGGATTTAACTCAATGAAACATAACCTAGAATTAAATTAAATTTTATTTTATTTAAGGTTTACAGGCTTTATTAGATTACAGAAAGAATTTAAGAGAAGGAAGAAAGTCAGAGCTCATGCTGGAAAGGGAGTTCCAGGAAAGGGAGGAGCACAGAACTTAAGGGAAGGAGGAGAGAGAGAAGACAGGGCACTCCTGCCCATGGGAAGGGTAAACCCCTAAAATTGAATTTTACACATCTGGTCCCCTAGTTCCCTTCCCCAGCTTAGACTCTAGACCCAAGCCCCCTAGTTCCCTTCCCCAGCTCAGACTCTAGACCCGAGCCCCCTAAGTCTCTTCCCAGCCTAGACTCTAGACCCGAGCCCCCTAAGTCTCTTCCCAGCTCAGACTCTAGACCCGAGCCCCTAGCTCTCTTCCCCAGCACAGAGTCTAGACATGAACTCCAACTACTTGGCCTCCCTCCCTCCCTAGTTCTTAAAGGCCTTGGCCAATATTCTGAAATGATAGCTAGTTAAGTTAGGTCTTGGATATTTAAGTTTTTGAAATGTCCTTCACCCAGTTTTTATTAACGATTTGGGGAATCACAGTTCTCTCTATTATCACATTTTCAGTATCTTGTGAAAGCTATCCCACACTTGTGTGCATTAAACATTGCGTGAAGAGAAAATCTAAGGGTACTTATTAAGTGATGATAGGTGATATTTTTGCCTTCTTGAGTTCACTATTTCTGTTCCATTCTTTAGGTGGACTAGCCTCCAGTGCCTTGTAGACAAAGGACTGAATTTTGATTTATGGCTCAAGAGGAGAGTGGTGTTGACCAGGGTGTCAGTTGTTCTATCTTCCTATACCATCTCCAACAGATTCCTCATCTCCTTTTCTCTGAGTACTCACACTTTTTGCTTAAATGCTCCATATCAAAATTCCTTTCGGGAAACAAAATTTTAAAACTCTACCTGTTTGTATATGTTTAGATTGGCATTAAACTGTTTCATCCTATGGGCTGGATAGATGGCTTAGCAGTTAAAGCATATGCCTGTGAAGCCTAAGGATCCAGGTTTGATTCTCCAGGTCCCACGTAAGCCAGATGTACATGGTGGTACCTGTGTCTGGAATTTGTCTTCAGTGGCTGGAAGCCCTGATGTGCCCATTCTCTCCCTCCCTCTCTCTCTCTCTCACTCTCCCCCCCCCCCAACAAATAAAAGTAAATCTTTAAAAAATAAAAAAGTTTCATCCTGAATTGAAATATTGACAAGGATTTTGATATATACATTATTGTCATTGAAAATACAGTTGTGGGACTGGGGAGATTGCCCAGCGGTTAAAAGTGCTTATTTGCAAAGCTTTGTTGACTTGGGTTCAATTCACCAGTGCCAGATGCACAAAGTGGCACATGTATCTGGACTTCATTTGCAGCAGGAAGGGACCCTGGCACATCCATACTACACTATCTCTCTCTGCTCATAAATAAATAGAAAATATTAAAAAAAAAAAAAAAGGCTGGATCACATTCCCCATTGTCCTTGGAGCTGGGCCTTTCTTTTCAGTGTTCTCACTGGGTAAGACATGAACGATAATTTCTATTTCAAATACTCTATGTTCTCAGTACAGTTCAACTGCTGTCCTCCACCTGTCTGATGTTAAATGCAACTCCCCTACATAATTCCTATTTCCACAGCTTCTTTAGCTTACTGGTACTCCTTAAATATCCAGCAAACCTCATCACACACACACACATTTGAGCAGCACTTGTTATCTTTAAGGTATCGGTCAATTTTACATTTACCTATTAATTGAAAAATCCTTCAAGTAGATAACAAAGTTCATTTTCCTAATGACTTTTTTTTTTACTGGCTTCAGTGATTAACAAGTTTGGATTAAACAAATCAGTTCTAAGGAAAGTTAAATAGAAAATAATTGCTTATAAAAAAAGAAAAAAGAAAGACCAGGTGTAGTGATGCATACCTTTAATCCCAGTACTTGAGAGGCAGAGGTAGGAGGATTGCCATGAGTTCAAGGCTACCCTGAGACTACATAATGAATTCCAGGTCAGCCTGGGCTAGAGCAAGAGTGAGACCCTACCTTGTAAAACAAAAAAATAAAAGCAAAGCAAAGCAAAGCAAAGCAAAGCAAAGCAAAACAAAACAAAGAAGGAAGGAAGGAAGGAAGGAAGGAAGGAAGGAAGGAAGGAAGGAAGGAAGGAAGGAGGGAGGGAGGGAGGGAGGGAGGGAGGGAGGGAAGGAAGGAAGGAAGGAAGGAAGGGGCTAGAGAGATGGCTTAGTGGTTAAGGCATTAATCACATAAGCCACAGGACCCAGGACCCATGTAAGCCAGATACACAAGATAGCACATGCATCTGGAGTTCGTTTGCGGTAGCTGGAGGCCCCGGCACGCCCATTCTCTCTCTGTCTGCCCCCCCTTCTCAAATAAATAAAAAAAAAAATAAAAAGAAATGAGCTAGAGAAACAGCTAGCTCAGAAGTTAAGGCATTTGCCTGCAAAGCCTAAAGACCCAAGTTTGATTCCCCAGTACCCATGTAAAGCCAGATGCACTGTGTATCTGGAATTCATTTGCAGTGACTGGAGGGCCTGGTGTGCCTATTCTCTCTCTCCCTCCATCCTTCTCTCACACACTCTCTCTCCTCTCTATCTTTTTCTGCTTGCAAATAAATAAATAAAAATATTTTTTAAAAAGGAAAGGGCTAGAGAGATTTCTCAGTGGCTAAGGTGCTTACCTATAAAGCCTAACTAACAACCCAGGTTTGATTCCCCAGCACCCATGTAAAGCTCTTTCTATGCATCTTTCTCTCTCTCTTCTTGCAAATAAATAAATAAAAATAAATGTTTATTTTCTGGGGTTTGCTTTGTTGTTGTTTTTGTTTGCTTGTTTTTGTTTTTTGAGGTAGGGTCACTCTAGTCCAGGCTGACCTGGAATTCACTATGTAGTCTCAGGGTGGCCTGGAACTGACAGTGATCCTCCTACCTCTGCCTCCCAAGTGCTGGGATTAAAGGTGTGCACCACTATACCTGGCAAAAATAAATTTTATAAAAGAAAGAAAATTCAGTTGTTAGGTGGCTGTGCTGAGTCACACCTGTAATCCCTGCACTCAGGAGGTCCAGCTGAGTTTAGACTAGAACCAAAAGATGTTGGTTATCTCAAGTATGTTGTTACAGTGGCTGAAAGGTGACATAGTTGATATATAGGAGAGTTATTTACTTTTTGTGAACCTTGTACATGTAACTTTATTATAATAAATTGTTAGTTGCAGGTGTGTTTTTTTTTGTTTGTTTGTTTTTGTTTTTGTTTTTGAGGCAGGGTCTCACTCTACTCAAGCTGACCTGGAATTCACTATGTAGTCTCAGGATGGCCTTGAACTCATGGTGATCATCCTACCTCTGCCTCCTGAGTGCTAGGATTAAAGGTGTGCACCACCACGCCCAGCTCCTCTAGTTATAAAAAACATTTTAAAAACACTTTTAAAATTTATTTGTGAGCAGGAAGAAAGAGGAAGAAAATGAACACACCAGAATTTTTTGCCACTCCAGACATGGGTACTAAGGAATCAAACTCAGGCCATCAGGCTTTGCCAGCAAGCAGTTTTAAGCACTGAGCCATCTCTCCAGCCCCTTAAATTGATTCTTTTGTACATAGGTAAACTTGTCATCTGTAAATTTTATTAATTTTTTTTACTAACAACCTTTGTGCATATAAACAATATACCATGATCATAATCCTCTCCTTCCTTTTCCCTTCTGAATCTCAAGTCCAGCTATAACCCTTCTCTCCAACTAGTTGCCCTTCTTCTTTTTTTTCAAGATAGGGACTACTGGCCTCTGGCCCAGGCTGACCTGGAATGCACTATGTAGTCTCAGGCTGGCCTCGAACTCATGGTATTCCTCCTACCTCTGCTTCCTGAGTGCTGGGATTAAAGGTGTATGCCACCATGACAGGTTTAGAAGTATATTTTAATTTCTAAGCATTTGGGGATTTTTCCAGCTTTCTTTTGAGTTATAGTTTCATTTCTCTGAGGTTAGAGATATAATAGGTTTTTGATCTTTTAAGTTGGCAAGGTATATCTATCTTGAATATTCCACATGAGTTTCAATGGAATTCAAGTTCATATGGAATGTTCCATATGAGGAGGATGTAATCTGATGTTGGATGAAGAAGTCTATAGGTATCAATCACATAGTTGATTGATGTTACAAATTAAGTTCTTTATTCCTTACTGCCTTTCTGCTGCTCAGATCTGCACATTTATGACAGAGGAGCATTGCGCTAATGCACTGTAATAGTGGGAAACTTCACCATTGAACCCATATATGTCTAGGTTCTGTTTGGGGAGTTTATTAGTTACTGATTCAATTTATTTAATGGATATAGGACATCTGTTTCCTTTTGTTCTATGAGGTTTTGCCCCATGTATCTGGGAACTCAGTTGCTAGGTACATACGTGTTAAAGATTTCTATGTCATTCAGAGTAGTCCACACATTGTCATTATACAATGTCCCATTTATCCCTAATAATTTTCCTTGCTCTGAAGTCCGCTGTCTGAAATTAATGTAGCAACTTGTATTCATTTGGTCACTGTTAGTATAATATATCATTTTCTACCTCTTTAATCTTAATCTACACTTATCTTTAAGTTTTAAATGGGTTTCTTTTTTAAACTTTTGTATATTTCTTTCTTTCTTTTGTTTCTTTTGAGGGTAGTGTCTTGCTCTAGCCCAGCCTGGCCTGGAATTCACTATGTAGTCTCAGGCTGGCCTCAAACTCACAGTGATCCTCCTACCTCAGCATCCCAAGGGCTGGGATTAAAGGCGTGCGCCACCATGCCTAGCTATACTTTTTTCTTAAATATTTATTTAGTTATTTTGGGAAGAAGAAAGAGGGAGAGAGAAAGAATGACAATGGATATGCCACAGCCTCCTGCTATTGCAATGAACTCCGGCTGTATGCACCACTTTGTGTATCTGGCTTTACATGAGTACTGGGGAATTGAACCTGGGCAGTCAGGTTTGTAAGCAAATACCTTTAAAATATTTTATTTATTTATTTATTTATTTATTTATTTATTTATTTTTTTTTTGGTTTTTCGAGGTAGGGTCTCACTCTGGTCCAGGCTGACCTGGAATTAACTATGTAGTCTTAGGGTGGCCTTGAACTCATGGCGATCCTCCTACCTCTGCCTCCTGAGTGCTGGGATTAAAGGCATGCGCCACCACGCCCGGCTATTTATTTATTTAAGAGAGAGAAAGAGAGAATGGGCACCCCAGAGCCTCTAGCCACTACACATGAATTCCAGACACATGTGCCCCCTTGCATCTGGCTTAGTGGGTCCTGAGGAATCAAACCTGGGTCCTTGGGCTTTGCAGGCCAATGTGTAACTGCTAAGCCATTTCTCCAGTCCAAGCAAAGGCCTTTAAGTGCTGAGCTATCTCTCCACCCCTAAAATGGGTTTCTTGCTAGGCATGGTGGCTCATGCCTATAATCCTAGTATTCAAGAGACTGAGGCAAGAGATTTGAAGGAAATTCAAGGCCAGGCTATGCTATGAAGTGAGTTTCAAGGTCAGCCAGGGCTGTAAAGCAATCCTGTTTCTTTCACACACACACAAAAGCAAAAGAACAGACAAAACAAAACAAAAACAAGGGCTCAGGAGATGGCTCAGTGGATAAAGCACCTGCCATGCAAAGCTGAGCACCTCAGTTTGACTCTCCGGAACCCACATATAAAGCCAGAAGCTGTGGCAGGCTTCTGTAATTCCGATGCACCTGTGGGGAGAAGGGAGAGAGAGGCAGGATAATTTCCCTGGAAGTTTGTAAACAGATTGGTCCACAACAATGAGAGACCCGACCTCAAAAACGAAGTGGAAGGCAAAGACCGACTCAAAAGTTGTCTTCTGACCTCCACACACTCACTATGGCACACACGTGCCCCTATGTGCATACATGAACACACACACACTAATAAGCAATTAAATGTTTTTAAGGGCTGAGAGATAGCTCAGCAGTTAAGACGTTTGCCTGTGAATCCTAAGGACCCAGGTTGAATTTCCCAGAACCCACATAAGCTGGATGCACATGGTGGCACATGTTTCTGGAGTTTTCAGTGGCTAGAGGCCCTGGTGCACCCATTCTCTCTTTCTCTCTAAGATGTGTGTGTGTGTGTGTGTGTGTGTTTGGTGTTTCGAGGTAGTGTTTCACTCTAGCCCAGGTTGACCTGGAATTCACTATGGAGTCTCAGGGTGGCCTCAAACTCATGATCATACTCCTACCTCTACCTCCCGAGTGCTGGGATTAAAGGCATGCACCTCCACACCCGGCTTAAAAAAGTTTTTTAAAAAATATTTTATGCCAGGCGTGGTAGCGCATGCCTTTAATCCCAGCACTCAGGAGGCAGAGGTAGGAGACCACTCTGAAACTCCTACCTCTGCCTCCCAAGTGCTAGGATTAAAGGCACGTGCATTCATGCCTGGCCCCACCATGTTTTATGTTTTTTTTTCTCTCTTTCTTTCTTTCTTTCTTTCTTTCTTTCTTTCTTTCTTTCTTTCTTTCTTTCTTTCTTTCATTTATTTAGTACTGGGGAATTGAACCTAGTGTATCACACATGCTAGATAACTACTTTACTACTGACTTATATCCCTAGACCTCTTTTTACTTTATATTTTGAAACACTGTCTCACTGAATTGCCTAAACTGGCTTTGAACCCACTCCCTAGCCCAGGCAGCCCTTGAGCCTTTGCTCCTCCTCCTGCCTCAGCCTCCCCAGTAATTGGAATTATAGGCTTATGCCACAAGGCCCTGCTATATGTTTGTGGTTTGAATTAAGCATCCTATGACATCATATGATTCCATATTTATCCTTTCTTAGCATATCAACAGTACTTCTTGTATGCTTTTTTAGTGTTTTACCTAGAGTTTGAATTAAATATTTGCAAATAATTCAAGACCACTTTTGAATAAGACTATATACCATTTTATTTGTTTTTGCAGATACCTTAAAGTAGCAAAATAAGGACTGGGGACTCTCAGTGGGTAAAGTGATTGCTGTGCAAGCATGAGGACCTGAGTTTGGATTCCTAGAACCCATGTAAAATGCCAGGCATCATGGCACATACCTGTAATCTCAGTGCAGGGGAGTAAATGAAGAAGACCCTTAGATCTCATTGATTAGCTAGTCTAGCAAAATCGGTGAGCTCTAGGTTTGGGGAGGAGAGACCTTGTCTCAAAGAATTACAGTGGAAAGTGACTGAGGAAGTCACCCAACATCTACAGCTGGCTTCCATATGAACACACACAGCCACACACACAAACACACATTATCACACAAATATACATGTGCAAAATATCCCAAATTTCTCCTGTAATTTCTATCATTCATTTCAATTAAATGTGAGCATTTATTATTATCCAAGTATACTATAAAGATTTTAAAATATATTTTATATATTTATTTGAGGGAGAGAGAGAATGAGTGTTCCAGGGACTCCCCAGTGCACACAAACTTCAGATGCGTGCGCTCCCTTGTGCATCTAGATTACATGGGTCCTGGAGAGTCAAACTGGGATCCTTTGGCTTTGCAGGCGAATGCCTTAACCGCTAAGCCATCTCTCCAACCCAAAGCATATTACATATTTGGATGAATAGGCCACAATGAAGTCCATTATTTGGCACAATTAATAAAATAGTCAGATAAAAGAAAAAAAGAAAGTCAGATTGTATAATTTTCTGATAGCACAGGAATCTGGTGAATGACCAATTCTATGTGTGTTTTAATGTGTGTGTTTCAGTACAATAAAGTAACCATATCCTGAGGATAAGAAATAAAAAAGTAAGCATCATAGTCATATGTATACACAAAGTGGTGCCTGAATCTGGAGTTCATTTGCAGTGGCTGGAGGCCCTGGAGTGCCCATTCTCTCCCCCAACTTTCCCTCTCTCTAACATATAAATAAATAAAAATAAAATATTTTTTAAAAGAAAAACTAGGCCATGGGCTGGAGAGATGGCTTAGCAGTTAAGGTGCTTGCCTGTGAAGTCTAAGAGCTCAGGTTTAAATCTCCAGGTCCTACACAGCCAGCCAGGTGCATGGTGACATAAGCACACAATGTCACACACATGCCACAAGGCGGTGCACACATCTGGAGTTCATCCACACTGGCTGAAGACCCTGGAGCACCCATTCTCTCCCTCCCCCCCCCCTCTTTCTCTCTCTCCCTCTCCCTCTCCCTCTCTCTCTCTCTTTCTCTGTCTCTCAAAAAAAAAAAAAAAAAAAACTAGCCTGGAGAGATGGATCAGTGGTTAAGGCTCCTGACTGCAAAGCCAAAGGACCCAGGTTCACTTCTCCAGTACCCACATAAAGCCAGATGCACAAGGTGGAGCATACATCTGGAGTTTGTTTGCAGTGGCTAAGAAGCCCTGGTGCACCCATTCTCTCTCTCCCTCCCTCTCTCTCTGTCTCTCTCTCTCTCTCTCTCTCTCTCTCTCTCTCTCTCTCTCTCTCCAATAAATATATAGAATATCTTTTTAAAAGAATAAAAACTAAGGGTGCCAATGGAAAAAGTAGACAACATGTAAGAACTGATGGTCAAGAAATCAAAGAGTGAATGCTAGTGCTCAGCTCACTTTTCTGGACACATGGGTGAGAGGATGTGGCTTTGAGTAGTCCATTGGTTATGTGTCACTCTGGGCACAAGGATACGCAAATAGCTGGGAAGGTATTTCTGGGTATGTCTGTCAGGGTGCTTCCAAGAACATTGGTATTTGAGTCGGTCTCAGATCCACCTAGACTAGTGTGGGAGGCATCTTCCAATCTGTTGAGGATCCACTCTGATGGGACAAGAGGAGGAGCAAGAGCAAACTCTCTTTTTTCTAGAACTGAGTCACTCAGCTTGTGCCATTGGACATTGTGGCTTCAGTGTTCCTGTCTTTTGGACTCCAGAGGTGACACCAGTAGCCCTAATTCTGAAACCTTCAGACTTGGAATCCTATGATTGATTCCTTTCATTCTCAGGTCAGTGAGTTTAGACTGAGTTGCACCGTAACACTCCCCGGTTCCCCAGCTTGCAGATGGCAGATCATGGGTTCTCATAACTGTTAACAGAGAGAGAAAAAAACACAGCTCTGACTTCAAAGAGAATAACAGATAGCTTATTTTGGAGACATGACCTGGAAACACAGCTTTAGGTTATCCCAAATTCCATGTTTCAACATGGTAACAGTTTCAGGAAGTTTTATAGTAACAGAACAAAGAGAGTTATAAATCAGGGCACTTTAGTGGCCCTCAGGTGGGTGGTTTATGGCAAAGCAGGGAAAACTGTGCTATGGGCCTCAGATGCCGTCTGATGACATGCTTGGCTTTTGGGTTGCAGGAAGCTAGTGGTCTGTTAGTACATTCCAAAAGTTTCACCTGGTAGTCACAGGATGCTAAGTCATACACAGGTGGGCAATAAGTGCCTATTAAGTGGACTGAAGATAAGGGCTAGGAAGATGGCTGAGCAGTTAAAAGTGCTTGTTTTCGGGCTGGAGAGATGGCTTGGTGGTTAAGCGCTTGCCTGTGAAGCCTAAGAACCCCCGTTCGAGGCTCGAGTCCCCAGGTCCCACATTAGTCAGATGCACAAGGGGGCGCACACGTCTGGAGTTCACTTGCAGTGGCCGGAAGCCCTGGTGCGCCCATTCTCTCTCTCTCTCCCTCTATCTGTCTTTCACTCTGTGTCTGCCACTCTCAAATAAATAAATAAAAAATGGACAAAAAATATTTTTTTAAAAAAGCGCTTGTTTTCAAGACATGCTGGTCCAGGTTTGATTTCCCCAGTACCCATGTAGTTAGATGCACAGGGTGGTACACGTGTCTGAATTCATTTGCAGAGGCAGGAGACCCTGGTGCACCCATACACACTCTCTCTCTCCTCACAAGTCAATTTTTAAAAAATGTTTTTAAAAAGATAACAATGGGCCGGGCATGGTGGTGCACACCTTTAATCCCAGCACTCAGGAGGCAGAGGTAGGAGGATCGCTGTGAGTTCAAGGCCACCCTGAGACTACATAGTTGATTCCAAATCAGCCTGGACCAGAGTGAGACTCTACCTTGAAAAACAAAAAATAAAAATAAAATAAAATAAAAATAACAATGACATCCCATCTCTCCACAATCACAGAAATTCTATCAATCAGCCTGGTAGGTTGTTTGAAGTAGGTGCAACTGCTTTTTGGGAACCTTAGGTCACATGATCATATGGACCAATTACTACAATAAGGCTCCTCATATATCTATATAAATATCTCATTGCTTTTGTTCCTCCAGACAAACCAAGCTAATATAAATTTTGATACTAGTTCTAGAAGATCAGAACCTTTGGCTTGTTAGCTAAAATATGGATTAAAATATGGCCCAGTGAATTAGTTCATTCTCATTGCTATAACAAAACGCCCAGTGCTGGGTACTTTATAAAGAAAAGAGGTGTATTTAGCTCATAGTTTCAGAGGCTTAAAGTCCAAACAGCATGATGTTGGCTCTAGAGAGGGCTCCTTGGTTGTATCCCATCATAGCAGATAGCATTATGGTGGGAACACATGCCGAAGAGAAAGACGGCATGGGGAAAACAAGAGGCTTGAAAGGAAGCAGGGTGGGAGCATGTGTGCTCTTTTATAACAACAAGAACTCCATGGGAGACATGTCAGCTGCTTCGAAAGGCTACATTTCCCAAAAGGCACTACCTTCCAATACTGTCACAATGGAGAACCAAGCTCCGAACACATGAGCTCTTGGTGGTGGTAGCGGGGGGAAACAGCACTCTTTTTTTTTTTTTTTTTTTTTGAGGAGCTCCACCAACACCAGCAGGATGCTGGGTCTCCTTTTTTTTTTTTTTTTTTTTTTGGTTTTTCGAGGTAGGGTCTCACTCTGGCTCAGGCTGACCTGGAATTCACTATGTAGTCTCAGGGTGGCCTCGAACTCACGGCGATCCTCCTACCTCTGCCTCCCGAGTGCTGGGATTAAAGGTGTGCGCCACCACACCCGGCGAAACAGCACTCTTACCACATACAAACCATGAGTGGTTTGGAAATGTCTGATCTCTTTTGGTTAAATGTGAAGTAAGGGTCTCAAAGGCCTAGGAAGAGTGGACTATTAGGATGTATTTAAGACCTACTGACCCACATTGGAGGGTGTTGCATAAGACATATTCTTACCAGTACATTGAGAAATAAATGTATGAGTGGAGACCCAACATCCTTGAGAGCTCATAACCTCTATTCTGGTCCTATAGCCACTCAGCTGGAAAACCTAAACACAAAGGGGATAATTGGATAGTAAGGATAAGGACCAGATGTTGGCACTTAACTGCCAAGGTGACAGGTGATCTAGTGCTAATGGACAACAGAAACAAAGTGACATCCAGAAGAGTGAAACTGCACATTGCCCCAGTGGCATGGGCCCCTTAACCATTATGTTCCTTCAAATGAAGAATTTAGGAAGCTTGCAATAGCCTTTTTTTTTAAGTTTGTGGTTAAATTTAGTTTAATGTTACAGCAGAAATAAAAATAAACCCAAGGACCAGAGAGATGACTCAGCGACTAAGGTGCTTGTCTGCAAAGCCTAAGGACCCAGGCTCGATTCCCCAGTCCCAACATAAAGCCAGATGCACAATGTGGCGCATGCATCTGGAGTTCATTTGCAGTGGCTAGAAGCCCTGGTGTGCTCATTCTCTCTATCTGCCTCTTTCTGTCTCTCTCATAAATAAAGAAATCAAATATTAAAAAAATAAATCCAAGAAGCTGCAACAGCATGCCACCTCATTAAGGCAGTGAAGCCTAGGCGGAGAGGCAGCTCAGTGGCTAAAGTGATTGCCTGCCAAGCCTGACAGCCTGAGTTCAGCTCTCCAGTACCCACCTAAAGCCAGATGCACAAAGTGGCACAGGCTCTGGAGTGTGTTTGCAGCTGCAGGAGACCCTGATGTGCCCTTACTCGCATGCTCTCTGTCTCTGTCTCCTTCTCTCTGTATGTCTGTCTCTCTGCTTGCAAATAAATAATATTTAAAAAATAAAGATGATGGAGCTGGGACAATGGCTTAGCGGTTAAGCGCTTGCCTGTGAAGCCTAAGGAGACCTGGTTTGAGGCTCGATTCCCCAGGACCCATGTTAGCCAGATGCACAAGGGGGCACACACGTGTCTGGAGTTCATTTGCAGAGGCTGGAAGCCCTGGTGCGCCCATTCTCTCTCTCTCTGCCTCTTTCTCTGTCTGTTGCTCTCAAATAAATACAAATAGCAAAAAAAAAAATAATTAAAAAAAATGAAGATGAAGAAGTCATTGAGGCACCCACTGTAGGTTAAAGTTTGCCGGCCCTGCAGCAGGAGAGGTGACTGCATGCACCAAGAGCACGTCAGCCTCTGTCCTCTGGAATTTACACAGCAGTGAAAAGTTAAAAAGGAAATTTAAAAAACACTGGTGACTGCTGACCTCTTAGCCAGTGGGTAAAGGTGAGAAGCCATCACTAGGTGCCTCAAATCTCTACAAACACATAGGTTTACAAAACAAGCCTAAACCAGACTCTCAGGCAATGTTGAAGTTTGCTCTTGGGAGACCTTCATTTTACGCTGTTTGAACACTTCTCCTGCTGGGTAGTTTTCTTTGACGGAAGAGGATTTTTTTTTTCTTCACTATTAGTTTTCTTCAATTTTTATTTGTCAAACACCTCTACTTCCAACAAGCCAGGCTTGACTCAAGGGCTCCCAGAGTCCTCAAGGCCAACACCACTGCTCACTCAAGTCTGGGTTCAACCCTGTAACCATCTGACTGGATCTGTACCAGCAGAGAACTTCCAGAATTGATCAGAACTTGGGAGGCAGAAGTAGAAGGATCACTATGAGATCAAAGCCAACCTGGGACTACATAGTGAGTTCCAAGTCAACCTTGGCTAGAAGAGTACCTTACCTTGAAGAAAAAAAAAAATAGAGAAAGAAAACAGGGTCCTTTTGGAGACCACTGGACACTGCTCTGAACTGACATTTATTACAGGACCCAAAACATTGCCACAGTCCAGGGCAGAGCACAGGTTTAGAAGACAAGCAATCTGTAGAGATTTATTATCTATCTATCTATGTATTATGTTGGGGATTTTCTTGACACAGGGTCTCATGTAGACCAGGCTGGCCTAGAACTCCCTATGTAGCTGAAGATGACCTTGAACTTCTGATCCTCCTACTTCTGCCTACTGAGTATTTGGGTTACAGAACATTATAGGAGTGTAGCTCCATGCCCAGTTTTTCTTTTAACTTTTTTATTGACAATTTTCATAATTATAGACAATATAAACAATAATTCCCTTCCCTTACCCATTTTCCCCTTCACAAATCTACCCTCCATCATATCCCCTCCCCCTCTCAATTAGACTCTTTTATTTTGATGTCATCATCTTTTCCTATTATGAGGGTCTTGTGTATGTAGTAGCAGGTACTACGAGGTCATGGATATCAGGGGCATTTTGTATCTTGAAGAATCCACTGGAAGGAGTCCTACTCTTCCTTTTGCTCTTACATTCTTTCCACTACCTCTTCAGCAATGGACTCTGAGTCTTGGAAGGTGTGGTAGAGATATTTCAGTGCTGAGTACTCTTCTGTCACTTCTCGGCACCATGGTGCCTTCTGAGTCATCCCAGAGGTCACTGCTATCTGATAAAAGAAGCTTCTCTGGGCTGGAGAGATGGCTTAGCGGTTAAGCGCTTGCCTGTGAAGCCTAAGGACCCCGGTTCGAGGCTCGGTTCCCCAGGTCCCACGTTAGCCAGATGCACAAGGGGGCACATACGTCTGGAGTTCGTTTGCAGAGGCTGGAAGCCCTGACACGCCCATTCTCTCTCTCTCCCTCTCTCTGTCTTTCTCTCTGTGTCTGTCACTCTCAAATAAATAAATAAAAATTTTTTAAAAAATTTAAAAAAAAGAAGCTTCTCTAACCAAAAGTGAGGGTAGCATTAATATATGGGTATGAACATTAAGAGAAGTGCTTACTGGGCAGTTTGGTAAGCATAATATATGTATTTAGCCAGACACCAGCAGGTGTTACTCCCCTAGGGTTCATGACCTCCCCAGCAATAGGCTTTTGATTAGGTTTTCAGTACCAGGCATGTATTCTCTCCTGTGGAGCAGACCTCTAGTCCAGTTAGAGAATGATTGGTTTCCCCCATAACAGACATGCCCCTATTGTACCCATTGGCTCATTTGGCCTGTCTGGCCAAACTTAAGGCTTGCAGTATCCACTGTTGTTTATCCCAACTGATGACTTCTGTCTCCCATAGGGCTGCATGCAGCATAGCTTTTTCCAGCTTTCTGCCAACTGGTCCACAGAGAGGAAGTTTATAACTCATCTCCAGCAGGATTTCTCAGTGACCTTGTAGCCCAAGCATATGGAGTCTTCAGCAATAGGGCCTGTGGTTAAGTTTTTGAGATAGGGTCTCATGTAGACCAGGCTTGGTTATGTAACCAAGGGTGATTTTTTTTTTTAAAACCCTTATCCTTCTGCCTCTACCTCGAAAATCCAGGCATGCACTACCCCACCTGGCTCAATGGAGTTTTAATTCAGGTCTATTTCATAGCCAAGTAGGTCACCAAGCCTGTAGTTATTTTCCAGTTCCAAAACATGTACGTGTGTGAACATATATACACACATATGTATTGTGTACATATGTACACATACACTATGTATGTATGTAATAGATATACTTTGTAGGTAGCAGAACCACTGTGTTGGTTTCCTATCATGTGGAGTGAGGGCTATTTATACTGGGAAAGGAGAAATGGAAGACACTGAAACTGTCTCTATTTGGGAAAGAAGTACATCCAAGGTAATACTGTATTTAATATACAGAGATGAATGTCACCAACAGACTTGAAAGTGCCAGGGTGATGATGGCCGCTGTCTCTGAATTCCCGTGCAGATGACTGACAGATACTGGAGGATGACAGTGGGTTCCTAGGAGCAGAACCAAGGGTGACTTGGAATGTGGTCTCAGTTTGAGTGCACTAGCACATACCCTGGTACTTGGTGTGTGGCTTGTGATTTCGAAAATGTCATTTTCCCTACCCTATCTCAAAGACCCATCAAAAACAATTTTTTTTTCAACTGAAAAGGCTAGCAATACACTCACTGTCAAATCTCAGGGATTTATCACCTCTCCAGTCCTATTCCATAGTTAAAAAAATTTTTTTGAGGTAGGGTCTCACTCTAGCCCAGGCTGACCTGGAATTGACTACGTAGTCTCAGGGTGGCCTCAAACTCATGGTGATCCTCCTACCTGTGCCTCCCAAGTGCTGGGATTAAAGGCGTGAACCACCACGCCTGGCTAAAAATTTGTTATAGTTATTTATTTGAGAGAGAAAATGAGTGTGTTAGGGCCTCTTGCTATTTCAAGCAAATGAACTCCAGTCACATGTGCTACTTTGTGTGTCTGGCTTTATGTGGGTACTGGAGAATTGAGTCCAAGGCTGGTGGGTTGTGCAAACAAGGGCCTTTAACTGCTAATCTGTCTTCACAGCCCCTATTCCATATATATATATATATTGAGGTAAGGTCTTGCTGTATAGCCCAGGATGACCTGGAACTCATTCTGTAGCCACGGACTGGCCTTGAACTCACAGTGATTAGAGGTGTTTGTCATCACAACTGGCCTTATTCCATATGTGTATGTATATATATATATATATATATATATATATATATATATATATATGTGTGTGTGTGTGTGTGTGTGTGTGTGTGTGTGTTGTGTGTATGTGTTGTGTGTGTGTGTGTGCGCATGCGTGCATGTGTGCGTGTGTGTATATGTATACATATATATATACATATATATATATATGGAAAATATAATACTTTATAGTATATAAAATATTTTTGTTATATATCATATAAAATTATACACATATGATTTTTTGCAGAGGTCTTGATCACCTTTCCCTTACATTGCTTGGACCTATTGAGCAAGAAGCCTCAACCACTCTAGACTTAATGGTAAGATACTTGCATAGAGGATCAGAAATAAAACCAACTAAAATCAAGGACCTTCTGCACAGTGAAGTCTCCAGAGGTGTGGAGGTGTGAGCACATTGATCTATCCCCTTGTGAGATGGAGGATGAATTGCTGCATGTGGGCTCTCCTACAACTGAACAAGAGGCATACTATCTAGCAGACACCCTTAGATTTTACATAGATTTTGCATGGGGGAAGGAGCCTGGGCCAGGGATGCTTTGTAAGCTAAGTGCCTTTAACCACTGAACCATCTCCACAGCCTCTGCCCATTAGGTTTTAGAGGGCACGGTTTCTCATTTGAGTATGTCACTCTAGCTCATTTACAAGTGTTCCCAAAAGTTCTGAGTGCGGCCTAAAACTAGAGAAAGTTCTAACAGAGTCCAGGCTTCCATGCAAGCTGTTCGGTTATGCGGGCCATTTGAGCCAACCAGTCCAGTGATCCTTGCATTGTCAGTGGTGGGTAAGGACAGTTAGTGTCAGAGCCTTTGGCAGGCACCCATAAATAAACAAGGGCAGCCTGTAGGATTTTGGAGCGAGCCGCTGCCATCATCCACAGGTAACCACTCTCCTTTTAAGGACAGCACTGACTGATAACTGCACCTCAGTAGAAACTGAAAGCTTGGACACAGTGTAACCCAAGCTGCCTATCGTGATTTGTCCTATAAAGTCATAAAGCTAAGTGTGCGTAACACTCCATTATCCAGTGGAAGTGGTATATAAGTGATTAGGAGAGAGTAGGCCCTGAGGACACAAGTAAGTTACGAGAAGTACCCCAGGCATTCATGGCCCACCCTGCTACATTGCTCCTTTCTCCCAACCTGCACCTAGGGCCTTAGGAGTTCCCTACAATTATTTGCCAGAGGAAAAGGAGGCTCAGCTTTGGTTTAAAAGTGGTCCTGTATGATATGCAGATACCAAGCAGACAGCTGCAGGACTGTAAATCTTATTTGTGACACCACTGAGAGCATTTATGAGGGGAGATCTCCCCAGTGGGGGGAACTCCTGGGAGTGCCCCAATTGACACTTTGTTTGGAAGGAGAACCAGCCAGAAATGCAATATATGCATCTCAATTCATGGGTTTATGGCCAGTGAGTTGTGTAAATGCCAGCAACCTGAAAGGAAGATTAGAAATTTGGGATACACACATACACACACATAAAAATCAACTTCTCTGAAACATCCAACAAGCAGATATTTTGTGTCCCATGTGGATGCTGTGGTGGTTTGATTCAGGTGTCCCCCATAAACTTAGGTGTTGTGAATGCTAGCTCCCCAGCTGATGGATATTTGGGAATTAATGCCTCCTGGAGGGAGTGTATTGTTGGGGGCGGGCTTATGGGCTTTATAGCCAGTTTCCCCTTGCCAGTGTTTGGCACACCCTCCTGTTGCTGTGATCCACCTTATGTTGGCCAGGGGGTGATGTCCACCCTCTGCTCATGCCATCGTTTTCCCCTGCCATCGTGGAGCTTCCCCTCGAGCCTGTAAGCCAAAATAAATCTCTTTTTCCCAGAGCTACTCTTGGTTGGGTGATTTCTACCAGCAATGCGAACCGGACTGCAACAGATGCTAACCAAAGAGTGACCTCAGCAGAGGAGGCTTTGAGCACAGAGTGAGGAGGTGCCCCCCATGGATGCTAGCAGTCTCTCTGCAGCCATCCAGCTATCACCTAACTGGCTCATGAACAAAGTGGCCATTGTGGCAGGAGTGCAAGCTATGCTTACTTAGGCCCCGGATCATGACCTTCTGTTTACCAAGGCTGAGCTGGCTTTAGCCACCTCTGATGGCCCAATCTGCAAGCAAAAGCAGAAACCAATACTGAGCACTCAACATGGCACCATTTCCTGGGGTGATCAGCCAACTACCTGGTGGCAGACTGATTACTCTGGGCTACTTCCACCATGCAACAGACAGCTGCTCTGGACATGGATGTCTTCCTTGTCTGTGATGCTTCTGCCAATACTACCTTCACGCCCTGACAGAGTACCCTAGTCATCATCTTGGGATTCCACGGAGCGTTCCTGATGACTAAGGAACTCAACCCACAGCCAAGAAGTGCTGGTGTGAGCCCATGCCCGTGGAGTTTACTTGCCTTACCATGTTACTCACCATCCTGAAGCAGCTGGCTTAACAGAATGGTGAAAATGACTTGGTGTGCCAGAGTCTCAGCCACTGCTATTGAACCCCAGATGCTTGCACCACCAAGTAGGCAAGTGTGACCTTGCACTTGCCTCACCTTTTATGTGTCTGGCTTATGTCAGATCTAGAGAGAGGTCAAACATGGGTCCTTAGGCTTCACAGGCAAGCACCTTTACCACTAAGCTATCTCTCCAGCCCCTAAAATGACTTTTTTTATTTGCAAGCAGAGAGGAGGAGAGGAGAGAGGGAGGGAGAGAATGGGCACACCAGTGCTTCTTGCCACTGTAAAAGAACTCCAGATACATGCACCACTTTGTGCATCTGGTTTACATGGGTGTGGAGGAATCGAACCCAGGTAGTCAGGCTTTGCACACAAGTGCCTTTAACTGCTGAACCATCTCTTTAGCCCCTAAGATGACTTTTTCACGGCTAAGTTACTAAACTTATGGGTAAGAGGAAACACACTGCAGACCTGGTAGGGCTAGATTCTCCAGAAGACTGTATTTGCTCTAGCTTAGTGCTTGGTTTATAGTTCTGTTTTACCTGAGTCCATAGGACTAAGAATCTAGAGCTGAACTTGGAAGCAGCATCACCTTCCACTAGCACTCATAACCATAGCCCAAATGTTTGCTCCCCAGCCTCGCCTCATGACTTTCTGCTCTGCAAGCCTAGAGGTTTTACTTCCAGAGAAGACAGGCTTCCACCCGGACATGCAAGAGTGGCACAGCAGGAATTCCAGGTCAGCTTGAGCTAGAGTGATACCCTACTTCAAAAAAAAAAAAATGTGTTTCTTGGGGGCTGGAGAGATGGCTTAGTGATTAAGGCACTTGCTTACAAAGCCAAAGGACCCCGGTTCAATTCCCTAGGACTCATGTAAGCCAAATACACAAGGTGGAGCCTGTGTCTGGAGTTCATTTACGGTGACTGGAGGCCCTGGTGTGCCCATTCTCTTTCTCTCTATCTGGTTCTTTCTCCCTCTCACATACTCTCTCAATTAAATCAATAAATTTTTTTTAATGTTAAAAAAAAAAGTGGCACAGCAGACCTGGAAGTTAGGACTGTCACCTGGTCCTGTTGAGCTCCTCATACCCCGGAGTCAATAAGTCAAGAAGGGCTTCGCTGTGTTCGCTGAGTGATTGATCAGACTACAAAGGAGCCCTGGACTACACACCACAAAGGTAAGGAAGACCATGACTTTTATTTATTACTGTGCCCTATTATTATACTCAGTGGTAAACTACACCCCAATCAGACAGGACTACAAATGGCCAGTACCCCCCAATAATAAAAGTTTGGGTCACATACTTACTACCTTCCACCCCAGGTCAAGAACCATGATCAGCTAGAGCTGTGGTGGAGGCCTTGGGGTGATCCGAGACCCTGTGAGGTGGTGGTGAAGGGCTGCTCCATTCAAGCACTATTGACACAGGAAAGCACAGCCAATCTCAGCAAAGATCATCTCTATGTTCTTCTCTAAGCCAGGCGTGGTGGCGTACATCTTTAATTTCAGCACTCAGAGGCAGAGGTAGGAGAATTACCATGAGTTTAAGGCCAGCCTGAGACTGCATAGTGAATTTCAGGTCAGCCTGAGCTAAAGCAAGACCCTATCTTGAAAATGGCTTGGCAGTTAAGGTGCTTGCCTGCAAAACCTAACGACCAGAGTTCAGTTCCCCAGTGCCCACATAAAGCCAGATGCACAAGGTGGCACATACATCTGGAACTTGTTTAAAGTAGCTAGAGGCCCTGGTGTGCCCTTTCTGCCTGTCTGTCTCTTCTATGTCTCTCTGCTCACAAATGAATGGATATATGAATAAATGAATAAAAAACCATGATCAACTGAGATTCGTACTGATGGCAAAGTGAATAATGAGAAGTAGAAATTTGGTGATACACTAGCAGCTATGCTCCTGTGATCAACTGCAGAAACAAAGGCTCTCTTAGTCTGTCCTCTGTTTTGCCCATGCATTTATGTATATGAACATAAGTATTAAGCAATCACCTTTGGTTTTCTTTCCACTTGTTTCTTTAGCACGTAACATAAGGTGTGTTGATTTTATATCATTGTTACATATGATCAATTTTCCATCACAACATTTTTTATATATTTATTTATTGGAGAGAGAGAGAGCACATGAGCACACCAGGGCTTTAGTCACTGCATACGAACTCCAGATACATGTGCCACTTTGTGTATCTGGCTTACATGGATACTGGGCAATCAAATCTTGGTTCATAGGCTTCTCAGGCAAGCTTCTTAACCATTAAGCCATTTCTCCAGCCCCCATCACAGCATTTAAATGGTGAGCTATCAAAAGAAGAATATTCTTTGTTTGTTTGTTTGTTTTTTGAGATAGGATCCCACTCTAGCCCAGGCTGACCTGGAATTTGCTATGTAGTCTCAGGGTAGCCTCGAACTCATGGCAATCCTTCTACCTCTGCCTCCTGAGTGCTGGGATGAAGGTGTGCACCACCATGCCTGGCTTAAGAGAAGAACATAGAGATGCTCTTTGCTGAGATTGGCTGTGGTTTCCTGCGTCAACAGTGCTTGAATGGAGCAGCCCTTCACCACCACCTCACAGTGTCTTTGGATCACCCCAAGGCCACCACAGCTCTAGTGGAGTCGCCACCACACCACGTCCAGCCTCCGCCATGACCACCATGTCCCCCTCACAGGTGTCCAAGAACTACCACCAGGACTCAAGGCTGCCATCAGTCACCAGACCAACCCGGAGCTCTATGCCTCCTATGTCTCTCTGTCCGTGTCTTCCTATTTTGACTGCAATGAAGTGGCTTTGAAGAACTTTGCCAAATCTTCACCAAGCTCATAAGGAGAAGGTTCAATGGGTAAAGGCACTTGCTTGCAAAACCGGATGGCCCAGGTTCAATTCCCCAGTACCCACATTAAGCCAGGTGCACAAAGTGGTGCATGTGTTTGGAATTTGTTTGCAATAGCAGGAGGGCCTGGAGTGCCTATATTCTCCTTCTCTCTTTCTCTTTATCTCTCCCTTAAATAAACAAGTAAATAAAAATATTTAAAAGCATTTCTTGACCCAAGTGAATTTTAATTTTAAATATAATTTTAACAAAATAAAGGAGCATATGTCTGTGGTTTAAAAAATAAAGGAAGAAGGAAAGTAAAAATAAGAAAGAAAGAAAGAAAGAAAGAAAGAAAGAAAGAAAGAAAGAAAGAAAGAAAGGGAACTGGATGTGGTGATACATGCCTTTAATTCTAGCACTTGGAAGGCAGAGGTAGGAGGATCACTGTGAGTTTGAGGCCAGCCTGAGACTAATTCCAGGTCAACCTGGGCTATAGCAAGACCCTACCTTGAAAAAAAAAAAAAAAGAGAGAGAGAGAGAGAGAGAGAGAAAGAAAGCAAGAAGAAAAATTAACTAATCTACCCAGCTGGCTAGTGTAACATGATCCCTGAGTTAATCTGTGAAGGTGTTTAGTATCAGAATCAGAGTGAACAGAGAAGAGCCCCGCCAGGATAAGGGAGACATCATTCAGTCTATTGAGGGTCTTCTCAAATGGAACAAAAATATGGAGGGGAACAAGGAGGGACAAAGAGGAGGTTTGGAGGTAAATATGATCAAAGTACATTGTAAAAATTCATGGGCTGGAGAGATGGCTTAGCGGTTAAGGCGCATGCCTGCGAAGCCTAAGGACCCAGGTTCGATTCTCCAGGTCCCAAGTAAGCCAGATGCATATGGTGGCACATGCGTCTGGAATTTGTTTACAGTGGCTAGAGGACCTGGCGCACCCATTCTCTCTGTCTCTGTCTCTCCCCCACCCATGTCTCTAATAAATAAACAAATAAAAATAAATCTTTAAAAAATGTATTCATGAAACCCATCACTATATATGAGAGGTATACACCAATAAAGAAAAAGAGTATATGATTTGAACAAGAGCTGATGGTGCATGCCTACAATCCTAGCACTTGGGAAAAGGATGAGATAGGAGAATTGCCATGAGTTCAAGGCCAACCTGGGCTACAGTGTAAGTCTCAGGCCATGAAAAATGACCAAGTAAGATCCTATCTCAAAAAAAACAAAACCAAAAACCAAACAAACAAAAACAGCCAGTTGTGGTGCATACCTGTAATTCCAGAATTTGAGAGGCTGAGACAGGAGAATTGTCACAAATTTGAGATTAGTCTGGTCTACACAGTGAGTTTGAAGCTGGCTTTAGCTACATAGCAAGATGCTATCTCACAAAACAAAACCAAGAAGCTGGAGATATGGCTCAGTGGTAAAAGGCACTTGGTTGCAAAGCCTGACATCCCAGGTTTGATTCCCCAGTACCCATGTAAAGCCAGCTACACAAAGTGGTGATTTCATCTGGAGTTCATTTTCAGTGGCAGGAAACCCTGGCATGCCCCATGCCCATTCTCTATTCTCTCTCTGTCTCTCCCTTTCTGTCTCTGTTCTCTGATATATATATATATATATATATATATATATATATATATTATATATTTGTTGTTGTTGTTTGTTTTGTTTTGTTTGTTTTTTGAGATAGAGTCTCAGGCTGACATGGAATTTACTATGTAGCCTCAGGGTGGCCTCAAACTCACAGTGATCCTCCTACCTCTGCCTTCTGAGTGCTGGGATTAAAGGCATGTACCATCACACCTGGACTAAATAAATATTTTAAAAAAAGAAAAAGAAAAAGAAAAAAGAATAAAAACAAAAATAATAGTTATATTTCTAAATATATTGGCATAAAATATTAAAGGGCCAGTCAAGTTCCCATTTGTAATAAACTAGTCTTTCACAAGAACTCAACAAAAAATTACATATGATACTGGAGAGATGGCAGTTAAGGTGCTTTCTTGCAAAGCCTGACAGCTCGGGTTTGATTCCCCAGTACCCACATAAAGCCAGCTACACAAAGTGGTGCATGTATCTAGAGTTCATTTGCATAAAGCACTTACCTGCAAAGCCTAGGGACCCAGGTTTGGTTCCCCAGGTCCCATGTAAGCCAGATGCACAAGGGGGCACATGTGTCTGGAGTTCATTTGCAGTGACTAGAGACCTTGGCATGCTCATTCTCTCTCCCTCCCTCTCTCTCTGTCTCTCTTTCTCAACTAACTAAATAAATTAAAATTTGTTTCTTAAAAAAGTTACAAATGCAAGAAACATAAACTTAATAAGTCTAATTGTCAAATATTCCAATACTATTCATAAGCTTAAACAAATTTGCTTATACTTCACACATATAAACTATCAAATTAGGCAAATCTATCAGAATTCTTCAATATGCTGTATTATCTTAACATTATACCTTAAATGTGCAACAAATATGTATACAATGTTATTTTAAGTACTTTTTATTTTTAAGTTTGTTTTATTATTGACAATCTTATACATATGCATAATGTATTTTGATCATATTTATATCCTATTTCCTTCTCTTGTCCCCCTCCCACTTCACTGAACCCATTTTTCTTCCCAACTAGTGTCACTTCTATTTTGATATATTTTTTTTCTACTGGTGACCCACTGAGTTTAAGTTAGGATTGCTTGTATAAGCATGTGTGGGAGGCCGTGGACCAGAGCATGGACAATTTATCAATGGCTTTATCACTGACACAAAGGTCTCCCCTCCCCCAGAATAAATGCAAAATTGTTAACATGAGAGGTTTGATTTCTTTATCATCTCAATAACTAATTCTCCAATCCAGATACTAACCAGGGTTGACTGACTCTGTTTAGCTTCCAAGGTCAGGTGCATTCAGAATAGTAGAACCATAATTTCTGTGGTTTTTTTTCCAGAGTTCAGATTACTGGGTCAACAATTCACAGCCATGATAGAGTTACCGTCTCAGGGCCAGGTGGAGGTGAGTGGCTCAACAGTTCCTGTCTGTGACATTGTTTCCTTCTCAGGGAGGCTGAGGTTGACATCGTCAGCAAGAGGAGGCTACTGGGGTGATAGTTTACCAACATATCATTAGCTGTCAGGAATTTGACACTTGAGAGCAGGATCTGAACTCTGCAAGCTCCCAGGATGATTCTACCTGAGGCACATGTAGATACAGTGAGCCCTTTCTGCAGTGGCCACAACATGAGACTTCTATTCCGTATCTCTTTCCTGGATTCAGATTACACCCTTCTGTAAGCAGCTGCCCCAAACTGGCAAACTCATCTAGATTGTAGAAAAGGAAACTGGTAGTACAATCTGAGAGGATTCTTTTTAGCTTTTGTGTGTGTGTGTGTGTTGTTGTGTTGTTTGTTTTGTTTTGTTTTGTTTTGTTTTATTACAGGGTCTCACTCTGTAGCCCAGGCTGGCCTGAAATTTACTACATGATCCAGGCAATCCTCCTGCCTTAACCTCCCAGGTGGGATTACAGATGTGAGATACCACACCCTGTTTATGAGTGAATTCTTGAGCTTCTTAAGATATTTTATGTAGTTGTTCTTTAAAACCTACTGAAGTGGCTGGGAAGACCACTCAGTCAGTGGTACTCACCTTGCAAGTATGAGGACCTGAGTTTAATCCCCAGAATCCCTGTCAAAAAAACTAAAATAAAAAGATCCAGAGGTGGTGGCGAATGCCTTTAGTCCCAGCACTTGGGATTGGGAGGCAGAGGTAGGAGGATTGCCGTGAGTTCAAGGCCACCCTGAGACTACATAGTTAATTTCAGGTCAGCCTGGGCTAGAGTGAGACCCTACCTCGAAAAACCAAAATAAATAAATAAATGAATAAATAAATAATTTAAAAAATCGATGTATGGCATGTGTGCTTGTAATTTTCTTTCTAAGTAGAGTCTCACTCTGTAGTCCCAGGCTGGCCTTGAACTCACAGTGATCCTCCTACCTCTGCCTCCTGCGTGCTGGGATTAAGGATGTGCATCACCATGCCTGGCTGCAAATAAATAATTTTTTAAAAAAGACTTTGAACAGAGAGCCTGCACGGATAGATAATGTTGTTTCCAGAAGCCATAGGTTATTAAATGAAAATCCTATGGGTGGGATACTTCCCTAGGAATTGTTGATGAAGGAGGCCCTTGAGATCCCCTGAACAACACAGGGTATTGTCACTATTCTTACTTACCTACTCACCAGAACTTGATGGTAAGACCCTATTGCTGAAGACATAGAGAAATCAACCTGCATCTGGGCTAGAAACTTCCTCCCTGCTGGCTACCTTTCCTAGTGCCACAAAGTGCTCTGCAGGCAGCTGGGGGAGAAAAGCCACCAACAGTCACACTCAGCAGTGGACCCTGTGAGGGACACAAACAATCAGCCAGGCAAGAGGTGACCAATGGCGCAGTAGTAGATGAGTGCTGTGCTGCTTGTGCAGCAAGGACTTTCAACCACTGAGCCATCTCCCCAGCTTTTGCAGGTTTTGACCTGAACAGAGCTACACAGTAGATCCTTTTTGATCCTACTACCTGGCATTTTAAAACCCTTTTAAGGGCTGGCGAGATGGCTTAGCGGTTAAGCACTTGCCTGTGAAGCCTAAGGACCCTGGTTTGAGGCTCTATTCCCCAGGACCCACGTTAGCCAGATGCACAAGGGGGCGCACGCATCTGGAGTTCGTTTGCAGTGGCTGGAAGCCCTGGCGCGTCCATTCTCTCTTTCTCTCTGCCTGTTTCTCTCTCTGTCTGTTGCTCTCAAATAAATAAGAATAAACAAAAATAAATATTTAAAAAAAAAACCTTTTAAGTTCAACCTTTCTAGTGTCATAGTTTGGCTCTTAAAATCTCCCCAAAGGACCATGTGCTAAAGGATTGGGCCCCAAGGTGGCTCTATTGGGAAGTGGTGGAGCCTATGGGAGGTCCTTGGGTTGTGGAAGCACATCCTGGAAGGGGACGGTGGGACCTGGCTCATGATGTAGGGATTTTGCTCCACCATGTGCCCACACCATATGCTGTCCTTGTCACAAGAACAAAGCAAAGAGTGTAACTATCATGAACTAGAGCCCAGATCAACACTATTAAATTCTAGCCCAAATAAAAATAAAAACATATTAGGGCTGGAGAGATGGTTGAGCAGTTAAGGCACTTGCCAGCAAAGACAAAAGACCCAGGTTCAATTTCCCAGGACCCACAAAAGTGGGTGGTCCATGTATCCGAAGTTAATTTGCAGCAGCTGAAAGCCCTGGTGCACCCATTCTCTGACCTGGAATGCACTATGTAGTTTTGGCTGACCTCAAAACCACAGAGATCCTCCTACCTCTGCCTCCCAAGTGCTGGGATGAAAAGTATGTACCACCACACCTGGTGAGACATCTATATTTCTTAATATTTATTTGTTTATTTGAGAGAGGGAGGGAGACAAGAAAAGAAGCATGCTTCCACACTTGTTCCTTGTCAACGTAATGTTATGGTTCCTGCTTGCATTTACTTTTGGCAAAGTGGTTGGAATGTATCTGGCTCAGAACTATGACACACCAAATGTAGCTTAAAAAAATTAGGGTCTGGAGAGATGGCTCAGTGGTTAAGACACTTACCTGCAAAGCATCATAACTCAGGTTCAACTCTCCAGTACCCATGTAAAGCTAGATGCACAAAGTGGCACATGCATCTGGAGCTTGTTGATAGCATCGACATGCTCTGATGTGCCCATTCTCTCTCTTTCTCTCTCAGTGTCTTGCTGCTTACAGATAAGTAAATAAGATTTTGTAAAAGGACTTGGAAGCCAAGAAGAAACGCCCTACTTCCTGATGCCCACTCCAGGGCTGCCTTCTTGATATGCGCATTCCATGCTCCAAGGAGCATCCCTCACCATCTCATCCAAAGCTTTTATTTTCCTCTCCAGTCTCAGTGGTTTTCTTTGCTGGACCCTATGTGTGGCCTTAGAGCCAAAATGGGGCTAGAACTTAAGAATGACCCTTTCCACTCCCAGCAGCTGCCTCTTCTCACACCTTCTCTCCAGCTACTTGGGAGGGCCTAAGGCTGGAATACACTGTTAGATTAGCAAACACTCCTTCAATTAGCAGTTCCTTGGGTTTTCTACTGTCTTTTGTAAAAAGAAAAATGATGAGTTTTATAGCTGATTAGATACAAATAATGCTGGTTTCAAAGCTTAAAAATTTTAATGGCTGTTGGTTAGACACTTGTTACTACATTTTGTTGTTTCAGTTAATTAAACTTAGTATATCCAAAGTGTCAGTGGCAGCTTGTTGCTTATTTTTTAGCCTTTTCTTTGTTTTAGGCCTGTGGAGATTGCCTTTGTTTTTAGTAACTTGGTAACACAGAGCTGGAGGTGTCCCCAGTGAGAGAACTTAGCTAGTAGCATGCACAAAGCCAAAGTCGAGCACCTGCGCATGCTCCCCGGCTCTGTGAAAGAATAAGGGCTGAGGAGACAGCTCAGTGGTTAAAGACACTTGCTTGCAAATCCTGTTGGCCAGGTTCAATTCCCAGGCCACCCAAAAGTGGTGCAAGTATCTGGTGTTTGTTTTCAGGTACAAGAAGATGCATGTGCATACACCATAAAAAATTTTTACATAAGAATAGGTAATGCGCTGGGCGTGGTGGCGCACGCCTTTAATTCCAGCACTTGGGAGGCAGAGGTAGGAGGATTGCCATGAGTTCAAGGCCACCCTGAGATGACAGAGTTAATTTCAGGTCAGCCTGGACCAGAGTGAGACCCTACCTCGAAAAAAAAAGAAAAAAAGAAAAAAACAGAAGAAAAAAAAAGAATAGGTAATGCATTTGAATGAGATTTGCTGTACTTTCTGCTTCTGTCTTCTTCCCCTCTCCCTTAACTTCTTGTGGCTTTGGAGTCATCTAAACTCTAACTCTAGATTGTTGTTTATTGTTGAGAAAGGGTCTCACTATGTAGCCCAGGATAGGATGGTATTGTATATATGTAAGTAGAAGAACAGATTAATGGGGTGAAAAGGCCTAAGTGAGGTCAAGGGAAGAGATTGAGTAAAGGAAAGGTGGAGAGAGGGCTAATCAAAATCTAAGAGGATATAAATAAGTCCTATGGAAACCTACTGGAACACACAGAAACCACAGATTGTTACTAGAAAATTTTCAGTGAGAGGAATGGAATACCTTCCAGTGAGTTGTTGGCCAAGGAGGTCTATGATACCCCCAAAACATTACAGGCCATTTGCTGAGGCCCTTGGTTCCCACCAGGAATAGATAGTAAGACCCTATTGCTGAAGACTCCACATACTTGGATGCAAGGTCACTGAGAAATCCTGCTGGAGCTGAGCTGATAACCTCCTCCATGTAGACCAGCTGACAAAAAGCTGGAAGAAGCCACACTGCATGCACTTCAATGGGAAAGAGAGAAATCACCAGTGAAGATACCCAACAGTGGACACTGCAAGCCTTATATTTGGCCAACCAGGCCAAAAAGCCAACGGTTATAATAGTGGCATGTTTGTTATGGGGGAACCCAACCACCCTCTAATTTGATTGGAGGCCCGCTCCATGGAAGGGAATACATTCCTGATACTGAAAACCTACAACAGGGGTAGTCATGAGCTCTAGGGGTGTAACCTCTGCTGCTGTCTAGCTAAAAGTATATACTATGCTCACCAAACTGCCCAGTAAGCACTTCCTTTAATGTTCATACCAATATGTTAATGCTACTCTCACTTTTGCTTCTCTTTTCAGATGGCGGTGTCCTTGGGATGACTCAAAAGGCACTATGGTGCTAGAAAGAAGTGACCAGAGTGCTCAGCACTGCAATATCTCTATCACACCTTCCAAGGCTCAGGGTCCATTGTGGAAGAGGTGATGGAAAGAATGTAAGAGCCAAAGGAAGGGTTAAGACTCCTTACAATGTGCTCCTCCAGACACAAAATGGCCTGAATATTCATGACCTCACAGTGCCTGACACTACCTACACAACACCATCATAATAGGAAGAAAAAATCATGACATCAAAATAAAAGAGTGGCTGGGAGGGTGTTGCAGTCAGGCTTGTATTGCTGGTAAAAATCACCCAACCAAGAGCAGCTTCTGGGAAAAAGAGGTTTATTTGGATTACAGACTCAAGGGGAAGCTCCACGATGGCACTGAAAATGACAACATGAGAGAGGGTGGACATCACCCCCTGGCCAATGTAAGGTGGACCATAGCAACAGGAGAGCATGCCAAACACTGGCATGGGGAAACTGGCTATAACACCTATAAGCCCACCCCCAACAATACACTGCCTCCAGGAGGTGTTAACTCCCAAATCTCCATCAGCTGGGATCCTTGCATTCCAAACAACTAAGTTTATGGGGGACACCTGAATCAAACCACCACAGTGGTGCATGCCTTTAATCCCAGCACTTGTTAGGCAGAGGTAGGAGGATTGCCATGAGTTCAAGGCTACCCTGGGACTACCAAGTGAATTCCAGGCCAGCCTGGGCTAGAGTGAGACCCTACCTCAAAAAACAAAAAATGTTTGATTTGGGCTGAAGAGATAGCTTAGTGGTTAAGGTGCTTTCCTACAAAGCCAAAGAATCCAGGTTCAATTCCTTAGGACCCATGTAAGCCAGATGCACAAGGTGGTGCATGTGCCTGGAGTTCTTTTGCAGTGGCTGAAGATCCTGGTGCACCCATTCTCTCTCCCTCTCTCTCTCTCCCCCTCCATCTACCTCTTTCTCTCAAATAAATAAATAAAATAAAATAATTATGATATTTTTAAGTTTATTTGTGTGTGCATGGGCGTGCCAGGGTCCCTTGCTACTGCAGATGAGTGTCTGCCTGGCTTTACATGGGTGGCTGGGAAATTATACCCAGGCTAGCACACTTTGCAAGCAAGTGCCTTCAACCACTGAACAATCTCACCAGCCTCTTCTCATTTATTTATCCCTTCCCTGTCTTCTTGATTAGTGGCTGTTGGGAGCACAACTGAAACAGGTCTGTGAGGCTGTAATATTCATCATAGACTTATTTCCCTTTCTTTTTTCCTTTTTTTTTTTTTTTTTTTGGTTTTGGTTTTTCAAGGTAGAGTCTCACTCTAGCTCAGGCTGACTTGGAATTCACTACATAGTCTCAGGGTGGCCTCGAACTCACAGTGATCCTCCTACCTCTGCCTCCAGATGAGTGCTAGGATTAAAGGTGTGCTAGCACACCCGGCAAGATTAGATTTTTTTTTCTCAATTTTTATTAACATCTTCCATGATTATAAAAAATAACCCATGGTAATAACCTCCCTACCCCCACTTTCCCTTTTGAAATTCCATTCTCTATCATATCCCCTGCCCATATCATGATGTCATGATCGTTTCCTCCTCTTATGTTGGTCTTGTGTAGGTAGTGTCAGGCACTGTGAGGTCATGGTATCCAGGCCATTTTATGTCTAGAGGGAGCACGTTGGAAGGAGTCCTACCCTTCCTTTGGCTCTTACATTCTTTCTGCCACCTCTTCCGCATTAGACCCTGAGACCTGGAAGGTGTGATTGAGATATTACTCAGTATTCCAGTCACTTCTTTCCAGCACCATGATACCTTCTGAGTCATCCCAAAGTCGCTGCCATCTGAAAAGAGAAGATTCTCTACCAAAAGTGAGAGTAGCATTAATATAAGGGTATGAATATTAAGAGAAGTGCTTACTGGGAAGTTTGATAAGCATAGTATATACATTTATCCAGACATCAGCATACATTATACCCCTAGGACTCATGACCACCCCTGTTTTAAGTTTTCAGTATCAGGGATATATTCCCTGCCATGGAGCGGCCTCCAGTCCAATTAGAGGGCAGTTGGTTTCCACCATGACGGATGTGCCACTATTGCATCCATTGGCTCATTTGGGCTGGCTGGCCAAATATAAGGCTTGCAATGTCCACTGTTGTGTATCTTCACTGGTGATATCTCTTTTTCCCATTGAACTGCATGTAGAATGGCTTCTTCCAGCTTTCTGTCAGCTGGTCTACATGGAGGAGGTTATCAGCTCAGTTCCAGCAGTATTTCTCAGTGGCCTTGCAGCCCAAGTATGTGGAGTCTTCAGCAATAGGGTCTTACTATCTATTCCTGGTGGGAAGCCAAGGGCCTCAGCAATGGTTTATAATGTTTTGGGGGCATCAGGGACCTCCCTGGCCAACAACTCACTTAGATTTTTTAAATTGTAGTAGAAGTCCTTTATATATCCTAGATATTGATATCTCAAAAGATACTTGGGAGGCTATGGAGATAGCTCAGTTGGTAAAGTGCAAGCATGTAGACCTGACTTTGAGCCCCAGAACCCACATAAAATGCTTAGTACAGTGGCATGCATCTGTAATCTCAGTGCTGGGGAGCTTAAAACAGGCAGATCCCCAGCTCTCTGGTTGGTCTTGTCTAATTGGTGGGCTCCAAACCAATGAGAGATCCTGTCTCAAAAAGACATGGCCAGCCTTCCTGAGGACAGAGAGAGGAAGAGGCAGATAGAGAAAGAGAGAATGGGTGCGCCAAGGCCTCCAGCCACCGCAAACGAACTCCAGATGCGTTCGTCCCCTTGTGCATCTGGCTAACGTGGGTCCTGGGGAGTTGAGCCTTGAACAGGGCTCCTTAGGCTTCACAGGCAAGCGCTTAACCACGAAGCCATCTCTCCAGCCCTCCTTTTGGTTTTTTGAGGTAGGGTCTTGCTCTAGCCCAGGCTGACCTGGAATTCACTATGTAGTCTCAGGGTGGCCTTGAACTCACAATGATCCTCCTACATCTGCCTCCCAAGTGCTGGGATTAAAGGCATGCACCATCAAGCCTAGTTAGAAAATATCTTTTTTAAAGAAAATATTGTATTTTTATTTATTTGAGAGAGAGAGAGAGTGGGCGCACCAGGGCCTCTAGCCACTGCAAATGAACTCCAGATGCATACATCATCTTGTGCATTACATGGGTACTGGGGAATCAAGCCAAATTCCTTAGGCTCACAGGCAAGTACCTTAACCGCTAAGCCATTTTTCCAGTCCATTCAATGAATTTTTTTGGTGGGGGGGGGGGGTTCTTGAGGTTGGGTTTCACTCTAGTCCAGGCTGACCTGGAATTCACTATGTAGTCTCAGGGTGGCCACAAATTCATGGCAATCCTCCTACCTCTGCCTCCCCAGTGCTGGGATTAAAGGTGTATGCCACCATGCCCAGCTCCATTCAATGAACTTTTTTTTTTTTCGAGGTAGGGTCTCACTCTGGCTCAGGCTGACCTGGAATTCACTATGTAGTCTCAGGGTGGCCTCCAACTCACAGTAATCCTACCTCTGCCTCCCAAGTGCTGGGATAAAAGGCATGTGCCACCACACCCGGCTCCATTCAATGAATTTTGACTTGAGATTAGAACAAAAATTCCAACAATATCTGAAATGGCCCTAAATATACTTCTGCCATTTTTGGCTATGTATTTATGTTAAATACATTTCTCAGCACTGATGATAATAAAATAAAAATATAGTAAAACTCTGAAATATTGAAGATGCTCTACAGTCTGTAGTATTAAATATTAAGCCAAAGAGCTGGAGAGATTGCTCAGTGGTTAAGACACTTGCTTGCAAAACCTAAGAACCTGGTTTCAATTCCTCAGTAGCCATGTAAAGCCAGATGCACAAACTGGTATGTGCATCTCGAGTTCGTTTGCCCTGGCATGCCTACTCTCTCTGTCTTTCTTCCCTCCATCTCTCTCTGCTTGCAAATAAATTAATAATTTTTTATTTAAATTAGCCAAGATTTAATTATTTATGTAAAAAAGGGCATCCACCCCGGTTGAGGTGGCACACACTTTTAATCCCAGCACTAGGGAGGCAGAGGTAGGAAGATCACCGTGAGTTCAAGGCCACCCTGAGATTACATAGTGAATTCCAGGTCCACAAATGAATTCAAAAATTCAATGAATTTTTTGAATCCATTGAATTCATTGAATTCCAGAGCCACAGTAAGACCCTACCTAAAAAAAAAAAAAAGAAGCAGGGGGTATCCATCCATCTCACTACTATGCAAATTTGTTTTCACCTTTAATAAATGGTAAAATTATATATAGCAAAGAATTGTATTAGGGCTGGCGAGATGGCTTAGCGGTTAAGCACTTGCCTGTGAAGCCTAAGAACCCCTGTTGGAGGCTCCACTGCTCAGGACCCACGTTAGCCAGATGCACAAGGAGGTGCATGTATCTGGAGTTCATTTGCAGTAGCTGGAGGCCCTGGGGGCCCATTCTCTATCTATCTCCATCTGCCTCTTTCTGTCTGATGCTCTGAAATAAATAAATAAATTTTAAAAAAGAATTGTTTTAAAATAAATTTATTTGATATTTATTATCAGTAAATATTTGATTTGTATATCTATTTTACATATCTGGGTCACACAAAATTTCTCATGTATAGAGCTGGACATGGTAGAATACATCTCTAATCCCACCACTTGGAAAGCTGAAGTATGAGAATCACCATGAATTTGAGGCCAGCCTGGGCTACAGAGTAAATTCTAGGTCAGCCTGGCCTAGAATGAGACCCTACCTCAAAAAGAAAACTGTGCAGGTATAAAGAGTCACAAGGAGAAAAGTTTAAGAAGCCCTACTCTAGTTTATTGCTGTTGGTATATAACTATTCATGACCATCTCTTATATTTCACTTCTATGATATCAATTTCCAGGGCTCTCCTTTTTTTTTTTTTTTTTTTTTTTTAGGTAGGGTGTCACACTCGCCCAGGCTGACCTGAAACTCACTATGTAGCCTCAGGATGGTCTCAAACTCATGATGATCTTCCTACCACTGCCTCCCAAGTGCTGGGATTGAAGGCATACACCACCATGTCTGGCTCTCCTTTTATTTATGATTTTATTTGTTTGAGTTCTCTCTCTTAGTTAAGACTTTCTCCATTTTGTCATGGTCTTAGTAATTCTTTCTCTTGTCTTTTCTCAATTTCGTTTATTTCTGTTCTAATCTTTATTTCCTATCTTTTGCTAACTTTGAATTGGTTCTTTTTCTAAAATATTTTAATTTTTTATTTATTTGTAAGGGGAGAGATAGAGAGAATGGGCACTCTAGGACCTCCAGCCACTGCAAACAAACTCCAGATGCCTGTACCACTTTGTTTATCTAGCTTTACGTCGGTACTGGGAAATTGAACCTGGGATGTTAGGCATTGCAGGCAATCACTTTAACCTCTGAGCCATCTCTCCAGCCCACTAGGTCTCTTTTCTAATTCTCTAAACTGTAATGTTAGCCTATTGATTTGAGATTATTTATTTGAGAGAGAGAATGGGCACACCAGGGCCTCTTGCCACTGCAAAAAAATTCTATGCATTCACCACTTTGTGCATCTAACTTAACATGGGCCACTGGGTAAATGAACTCAGGCTGGTAGGCTTTGCAAGCAAGCACTTTTAACTACTGAACCATCTCCTCAGTCCATGAGGTTGTGGTTGTTTTTCAAAGTAGGTTCTTGCTCTAAACTAGGCTGACCTAGGATTCACTATGCAGTCTCAGGGTGACCTCATACTCATGATATTCCTCCTATTTCTGCTTTCCAAGTGCTGGGATAAAGGTGTGTGCTACCATGCTTGGCTGAGATTGTTTATTTTTTTAATTTTTAATTTTCATTATTTATTTTCAAGGAGAGAGAGAGAGAGAGAGGGTGTGAGAGAGTGAGTGAGTGAGTGGATGGGAGCCCCAGGGCCTCTAGCCATTGCAAATGAACTCCAGACACAAACACCACTTTGTGCATGTGGCTTTATGTGGGTACTGGGGAATCGAACTCAGATTGTTAGGCTTTTCAGGCAAGGATCTTACCACTAAGTCACCTCTCCTGCCAGGAGGTTTTTTAGTGTAGGTGTCTACTGCTATAATCTTTCTTCTCAGCACTGCTTTTGGCACATCCGACAAGATTTTTATTGTATTTTCATTTTCATTTGTCAAAAAGTAGTTTCTGATTTCCATTGTGATTTCTTCTTTGACTTCTTGGTGGTTTGAGAGTATGCTATTTAATTTTCACATCTGAGACTTGTCTAGTTTTTCATTTTCTATTGATCTTGTTATATTCCACTGTGTTCACGAAAGCTTCTGTAACTCTCTTAAATTTGTTAAGACTTCCTTTGTGTCCTAACTTGTAACCCACCCTGGAGAATCTTCCATTGCACTTGAAAATGGTGTTGATTCTGCTGATGCTAGTAGGAGTGCTCTGAATACAGCTATTGAGCCAGACTTGTCTATACTGCTGTTCCGGCCTTTTCTATTATTAACCTTCTGTCTGACTGTGTTATCTGTTTTTGAAGACAGAGTTCAGAAACCTTCTCCTGCTATTCATTTGCATTCTCTCTCTCCTTCTTCCTTTCTAGCTCCCTCCCCTTCTCTCCTCATTCTGCTATGGAACAAAACCAGGGCCTTGTACATGCAAGGGAAGTGCTCTACCATGGAGCTGCATTGTCAGCCCTGTTGTATTCCCTTTATTTGTTCCTCAATTCTGTCAATGTATGTTTTATATATTTGGTGCCATGATGTTTTTATAACTTCCTAATGAGCTGACCCTTTTATCGTTACATAATTTTCTTCTTTGTTGCTTATAGTAGTTTTTTGGTTTTGAGACAGCATCTCATCACTACATAACCAAGAATGGCCTTAAACTCCTGATCTTTCTGCCTCTACCACCAAAGTGCTGGGTTTGCAGGTATGTACCACATTACTGTTGTATGGGGGTGCCAGGGATTAAATCCAGGGCTTTGTACATGCTAGCAAGCACTCTACCAACCGAGCTACAGTCTCATCTTCTTCTAACAGTTTTTGACTTAATGTAGTGTTGTTCCAATTAACTTGATGGGATTTAATATTATGGAAGATCCCCTGTCTATGACAATCTGCTTCTCTCTTTCTGCCTTCAACTATGGACATTTTGATTGTAATGGTTCTTAGTATGGGTCTCTTTGGTTTATCTCAGTTGGAGTTTTCTTAGCTCCTTGAATTTGGATATGCATTTTTATCTTCAGATTTGGGAAGTTTTGAGGCACTCTTTCTTTTTTTGGGGGGGGAGGGGGAGGTTCAAGGTAAGGTCTTGCTGTAGCCCAGGATGACCTGGGATGCACTGTGTAGTCTCAGGATGGCCTTGGCGATCCTCCTACCTCTGCTTCCCAAGTGCTGGGAATAAAGGCATGTGCTACCACGCCTGGCTTGAGATATTATACCCTTTCTTTCTTCTTCTTCTCTCTTTTTTTTTTGGGGGGGGGGGTTGAGGTAGGGTCTTACTCTGGTCCAGGCTGACCTGGAATTAACTTTGTAGTCTCAGGGTGGCCTTGAACTCATGGCGATTCTCCTACCTCTGCCTCCTGAGTGCTGGGATTAAAGGCGTGCGCTCTTTCTTTCTTTTGAGGTAGGGACTCATTCTAGCCCAGGCTAACCTGGAATTCACTATGTAGTCTTAGGGTAGCCTCAAACTCATGGTGATCCTCCTACCTCTGCCTCCCAAGTGCTGGGAATAAAGGCATGTGCCACCACGCCTGACTTGAAACATTATTTCTTTTCTTTTTCTTTTCTTTCTTTCTTCCGTCCTTTCTTTCTTTCTCTCTCTCTCTCTTTTTTTTTTTTTTTTTTTTTTTTTTTGAGGTAGGGCCTCATTCTAGCCCAGGCTAACCTGGAATTCACTATGTACTCTCAGGGTGGCCTTGAACCTCTTACCTCTGCCTCCCAAGGCATGTGCCACCATGTCTGGCTTGAGACATTATTTCTTTTCTTTTTTTTTTTTTTTTAATTTTTATTAACATTTTCCATGATTATAAAATATATCCCATTGTAATTCCCTCCCTCCCCACCCCCACACTTTCCCATTTGAAATTCCATTCTCCATCATATTACCTCCCCATTACATTCCTTGTAATTACATATATACAATATCAACCTATTAAGTCTCCCCTCCCTTCCTTTCTCCACCATTTATGTCTCCTTTTCAACTTACTGGCCTCTGCTACTAAGTATTTTCATTCTCACACAGAAGCCCAGTCATCTGTAGCTAGGATCCACATATGAGAGAGAACATGTGGCGCTTGGCTTTCTGGGCCTGGGTTACCTGACTTAGTATAATACTTTCCAGGTCCATCCATTTTTCTGCAAATTTCATAACTTCATTTTTCTTTACTGCTGAGTAGAACTCCATTGTATAAATGTACCACATCTTCATTATCCACTCATCTGTTGAGGGACATCTAGGCTGGTTCCATTTCCCAGCTATTATAAATTGAGCAGCAATAAACATGGTTGAGCATGTACTTCTAAGGAACTGAGATGAGTCCTTTGGATATATGCCTAGGAGTGCTATAGCTGGGTCATATGGTAGATCAATCTCTAGCTGTTTTAGGAACCTCCACACTGTTTTCCACAATGGCTGGACCAGATTGCATTCCCACCAGCAGTGCAGAAGGGTTCCTTTTTTTCCACATCCCCGCCAACATTTATGATCATTTGTTTTCATGATGGTGGCCAATCTGACAGGAGTGAGATGGAATCTCAATGTAGTTTTAATCTGCATTTCCCTGATGCCTAGTGATGTAGAACATTTTTCTAGATGCTTATATGCCATTCGTATTTCTTCCTTTGAGAACTCTCTATTTAGCTCCATAGCCCATTTTTTGATTGGCTTGTTTGATTCCTTATTATTTAACTTTTTGAGTTCTTTGTATATCCTAGATATTAATCCTCTATCAGATATATAGCTGGCGAAGATTTTTTCCCATTCTGTAGGTTGCCTCTTTGCTTTTTTCACTGTGTCCTTTGCAGTACAAAATCTTTGTAATTTCATTAGGTCCCAGTGGTTAATCTGTGGTTTTATTGCCTGAGCAATTGGGGTTGTATTCAGAAAGTCTTTGCCAAGACCAATATGTTGAAGGGTTTCCCCTACTTTTTCCTCTAGCAGTTTCAAAGTTTCCAGTCTGATGTTAAGGTCTTTAATCCATTTGGACTTAATTCTTGTGCATGGCGAGAGAGAAGAATCTATTTTCATCCTTCTGCAGATATTTATCCAGTTTTCAAAACACCATTTGCTGAAGAGGCTGTCTCTTCTCCAATGAGTATTTTTGGCATTTTTATCGAATATCAGGTGGCTATAGCTACTTGGGCTTACATCTGGGTCCTCTATTCTGTTCCACTGATCTACATGTCTGTTTTTGTGCCAGTACCATGCTGTTTTTGTTACTATGGCTCTGTAGTATAGGTTAAAATCAGGTATGGTGATACCACCAGCCTCTTTTTTGTTGCTCAGTATTATTTTAGATATTCGAGGTTTTTTGTGATTCCAAATGAATTTTTGGATTGTTTTTTCTATTTCCATGAAGAAAGCCTTTGGAATTTTGATAGGGATTGCATTAAATGTGTAGATTGCTTTAGGTAAGATTGCCATTTTCACGATATTGATTCTTCCAATCCAGGAACAAGGGATGTTTCTCCACTTTCTAGTGTCTTCTGCAATTTCTCACTTGAGTGTTTTAAAGTTCTCATTGTATAGATTCTTTACTTCCTTGGTTAGGTTTATTCCAAGGTATTTTATTTTTTTTTGATGCAATTGTGAATGGGAGTGATTCTCTGATTTCATCCTCTGTGTGTTTGTTGTTAGCATATATGAAGGTTACTGATTTCTGTGTATTTATTTTGTATCCTGCTACATTGCTGTAGGTTTTGATCAGCTCTAACAGCTTGCTAGTAGAGTCTGTAGGGTCCTTTATGTATAGAATCATGTCATCTGCAAATAATGATAACTTGATTTCTTCCTTTCCAATTTGTATCCCTTTTATGTGTGTCTCTTGCCTTATTGCTGTGGCTAAGACTTCCAAAACTATATTAAATAGAAGTGGGGACAGTGGACACCCTTGTCTTGTTCCTGATTTTAGTGGAAAAGCTTCCAGTTTTTCCCCATTTAGTAATATGTTGGCTGTAGGCTTGTCATAAATAGCCTTTATTATATTGAGATATGTTCCTTCTATTCCCAGTCTCTGTAGGACTTTTATCATGAAGGGATGTTGGATTTTGTCAAATGCTTTCTCTGCATCTAATGAGATGATCATGTGATTTTTGTCCTTCAACCCGTTTATGTAATGTATTACATTTATAGATTTGCGTATGTTGAACCATCCCTACATCTCTGGGATAAAGCCTACTTGGTCAGGGTGAATGATCTTTTTGATATACTCTTGTATTCTGTTTGCCAATATTTTGTTGAGAATTTTTGCATCTATGTTCATGAGGGAGATTGGTCTGTAATTTTCTTTTTTTGTTCTATCTTTGCCTGGTTTTGGTATCAGGGTGATGCTGGCCTCATAGAAGGAGTTTGGTAGAATTCCTTCTTTTTCTATTTCCTGGAAAAGCTTGAGAAGCAATGGTGTTAGCTCTTCCTTAAAAGTCTGGTAAAATTCAGCAGTGAATCCATCCGGGCCTGGGCTTTTTTTAGTTGGGAGATTATTGATAACTGCTCAGATCTCCATGTTTGTTATAGGTCTATTTAAGTGATTAATCTCATTTTGATTTAATTTAGGTAGGTCATATAGATCAAGGAAATCATCCATTTCTTTCAGATTTTCATACTTTGTGGAGTATATGCTTTTATAGTATGTCCCTATGATTTTTTGAATTTCTCTGGAATCTGTTGTGATGTTACCTTGTTCATCTCTGATTTTATTAATTTGTGTCTCTTCTCTCTTTCTTTTGGTCAGATTTGCTAAGGGTTTATCAATCTTGTTTATCCTTTCAAAGAACCAACTCTTTGTTTCATTAATTCTTTGGATTGTTCTTTTTGTTTCTATTTCATTAATTTCTGCCCTAATCTTTATTATTTCTTCCCGTCTACTACTTTTTGGTTTGCCTTGTTCTTCTTTTTCCAAGGCTTTAAGGCGAAGCATTAGGTCGTTTACTTGCGACCTTTCTAATTTCTTAATATAGGCACTTAAGGCTATAAATTTACCTCTTAGAACTGCCTTCATTGTGTCCCAGAGATTTTGGTATGTTTTGTTCTCATTATCATTTGACTCTATAAATTTTTTGATTTCCTTTTTGATTTCTTCATTGACCCACTCATCATTTAGTAGTGTATTGTTTAGTTTCCATGATTTTGTGTATGCTCTATAGCCTTTCTTGCTACTGATTTGTAGTTTAATTCCATTGTGGTCAGATAGAATGCAAGGAATTATTTCAATTTTCCTGAATTTGTTAAGATTTGCTTTGTGTCCTAATATATGGTCTATCTTAGAGAATGTTCCATGTGCTGCTGAAAAGAATGTATATTCTGCAGCCTTTGGATGAAATGTCCTGTATATATCTGTTAGGTCCATTCCTTCTATGACCTCATTTAGTCCAGATGCCTCTCTGTTTATTCTTTCCCTGGATGACCTGTCAATTGATGAGAGTGGGGTGTTAAAGTCACCCACCACCACTGTGTTTGGTGTTATCTGTGACCTTAGTTCTAATAGTGTTTGTTTGACGAATTTGGGAGCCCCCATGTTAGGTGCATATATGTTTAGGATTGTAATGTCCTCCTGTTGGAGTGTGCCCTTAATCAATATAAAGTGACCTTTCTTGACTAACGTCGGACTAAAGTCTACCCTGTCTGATATTAGGATAGCAACCCCTGCTTGTTTTCTAGGCCCATTTGCTTGAAACACTGTCTTCCAACCTTTCACCCTAAGATAATGTCTATCCTTTGTAGAAAGGTGAGTTTCTTGGAGACAACAAATTGTAGGATCCTGCTTTTTAACCCAGTCTGAAAATCTATGTCTTTTCGTTGGGGCATTGAGACCGTTGATATTAAGAGATATTATTGAAAGGTGTGTATTTATGTTTGCCATTTTTTTCTGTGTGTGTGTTTCTGGTTCTACCTGTGCTCTCTTCTGTTAACTGGTATTTGAGTATAGCTTGTTTTTTCTAGGTTCCTTATATGTGTGCTTTTCCTTTAGTTCAGCATGGAGGATGCTATCAAGTATTTTCTGTAGAGCTGGTTTTGTCTTCAAATACTCCTTTAACCTGCTTTTGTCATGGAATGTCTTTATTTCTCCATCTATTTGAATGGATAACTTTGCAGGATAAAGTAACCTTGGTTGACAGTTGTTATCTTTCAGAACTTGGAATATATCACTCCAAGCCCTTCTGGCTTTAAAAGTTTGTGTTGAATAATCTGCTGTAATCCTGATGGGCTTGCTTTTGTAGGTAACTTGATTTTTCTCTCTAACTGCTTTCAATATTTTTTCTTTGGTGTGTGTGTTTGGAAGTTTGATTATAATATGGCAAGGAGAGGTTCTTTCTGTGTTTTGTCTGGCTGGGGTTCTAAAGGCTTCCTGTATCTGTATTGGCACCTCTTTCCCAATTTGGGGGAAATTTTCCTCTATGATTTTGTTGAAGATGCCTACTATGCCTCTGGAGTGGAGTTCTTCTCCTTCTACTATGCCCTGAATTCTTATATTGGATCTTTTCATAGTGTCCCGAATATCTTGAAATTCCCACTCATATTTTTCTATAAGTTTGTCTTTCTCTTTGTTGGACTGCATTAGGTCTGCTACCTGGTCTTCTAGCTTAGATATTCTGTCCTCTTCCTCATCCATCCTACTGGTGAGATTTTCTACAGAGTTTTTTATTTCATTAACTGTGTTCTTCATTGCTAGTAATTCTGACTGGTTTTTCTTTATTATTTCTATTTCCCTATTTATGTCTTGTATTGCCTTCTTTATTTCATTAAATTGGTGTCCTGCCTCTTCTTTGATTCCTTTGATTTCCTCTTTGATTTCCTCTTTGATTTCTTCTTTGATTGTTTTCATGTGTTCTTTGACCTCTTTGAACATATTTATAATTATTCTTTTGAACTCTTTCTCAGGCATTTCCTCTAACTCTTTCTCACTGGAGGACATTTGTGATGCATTAATACTTTTAGGTGGATTTATATTGTCTTGCTTTTTAGTGTTTCTTGTGTTATAATGTATATATTTTTGCATCTTTGATTAAGTTAATGCTTGGATTTTCTAGCTAGCTGTGTATTCTTAGCTGTATCAATTGATTTGATGTAATATATTTTCAGGGTAGGACCTTAAGGTATTAGGTGTGGCTCTTAAGACTCTCAGAGTATCTACAAAGATGTTCTTAGGGGTTGAGTTTCCCTGCTATAGGAGTATTCAAGCAGGCTGAGTGGAATAAAATACAGGTAGATTCTAAATTTTTAACTAAACACTGTACACATTCAATCAAAAACAGCCCCGAGTATGTATGCAAGAGTAGTTATTGACCAGATCCTCTATCAACAAAGAGGTTTAGATTTCTGGTCTGTTGAGGGATCCAAGTCAGCTTGTGACCAAGTGAGACCCTTCCCTGGTGCAATCCCAGTTACCTTGGGTGATTTTGGTCTCAGTCAAGTTGCTGCCTGGGTCGTCGGGCTGCTGTTCTGATTTCTGGAGCTGGGCACTTGCTTTTCCTACGGGGCAAACTGAGCCGCTGCTGCTGCCTCTGCTGCTGCTGTAGCTGCCACTGCTGAAGCCACCACTGCTGCTGAAGCTGCTGCTGCTGTGTCCACTGCCACTGCTCCCCCTGAAGCTGCTGCTGCGGGATCTGCTGCTGCTGCTGCTCCTGGGTCTGCTGCTGCTGCTGGGGCCGCTGGTACCGGTGCTGGAGCCGCTGAAGTTGCTGCTGAACTCTGCTCCTGCTTGGGTCCCACTGTCAGCCCAAGTTGGCGTGGCTGGGTCCCGGGCCGCTGCTCTGTTCGCTGTAGCTGGGTTCAGGCATTGGGGGAGGGGAGGGAGCTGCGGCTGCTCTGGATCTCTCGCTGCTCCACGTGTTCTTCTACCTCGCGGTCTGCTCCTCCACTGCTCGCTGCCGCTCTCCCCTCACGTTTCCCGAGTTGCGGAGAGCGCGGTGTGAGGGAAAATCCCGCACCTGGCTTTTCCTGCGGCTCGAGCCGAGTCTGGCGTTTTTCTGCTGCGCCGCGGTTGCGGCGGTTGGCCAAGCTGCCAGAGCCGCTTTTCCCGCCTGTGCAGGCTCTGGATGCTCTATAACTCTTCTACTTCTCCGCTGCCGCTTCAATTTCCTATACACCTCACTTTTTAGTAAAAGTGTGTATTTTGCTGAGTTTTTTTGGTCTTTTTCCCCCCTAGGCTGCTTTGGCGTGGTACTTACGCCGCCATCTTAACTGGAAGTCCTTTTTTTATTTTTATTTTTTTGAGGTAGGGTCTCATTCTAGCCCAGGCTAACCTGGAATTCACTATGTAGTCTCAGGGTGGCCTCGAATTCATGGTGATCCTCCTACCTCTGCCTCCCAAGTGCTGGGATTAAAGGCATGCACCACCACTCTGGGCCTGGGACATTATTTCTTGAAGTAAGCTCTGCTCCTTTCTCTCTCTTTTCTCCTTAAGAAGTTCCCATAATGCATCTGGATGGTGTCCTATAAATCCCTTAAGATTGTCTTACCTTTTTATTTTTTATTTTTGAGAGAGAGAAATTGGCTCATCAGGACCTTATGTGGGTTCTGGGGAGTCAAACTTGGGTCCTTAGGCTTCACAGGCCTTAGTGACTAAGCCATCACTCTTACCTTACCTTTTTACTTTATTTATTTTATTTTATTTTTCTTGCTATTTTTTGAGGCAAGCCCAACAAACTGGCTTTCTTGTGTTTGTTCATTTGTTTGTTTTTTCAAGGTAGGGTCTTACTCGAACCCAGGCTGACCTGGAATTCACTATGTAGTCTCAGGGTGGCCTCGAACTCATGGTGATCCTCCTACCTCTGCCTCCCCAGTGCTGGGATTAAAGGCATGTACCAACATGCCTGGCTAAGCTGGCTTTTTAAAATGAATGTGCACATATGCAAGAGAGAGAGAGGGAACTGGTGCACCAGGGCCTCCATCCGCTGCAATTGAACTCCAAATGCCTGTGCCCCCTTGTATGCAGTGTGACCTCACACTTGTGTCTCCTTCAGCATCTGGCTTCTGTGGGACCTGGAGAGCCGAACATGGGTCAGGATTTGCAGGCAAGTACCTTAACCACTAAGCCATCTCTGCAGCCCTTTTCTTTTTATTCAAAAAAATTTTTTTTCATTTATTTTTATTTATTTATTTGACAGCATCAGACAGAGAGAAAGAGGCAGATAGAGAGAGAGAATGGGCGCACCAGGGCCTCCAGCCACTGCAAACAAACTCCAGACACATGCGCCCCCTTGTACATCTGGCTAATGTGGGTCCTGAAGAATTGAGCTTCGAACCAGGGTCCTTAGACTTCACAGGCAAGCACTTAACCGCTAAGCCATCTCTCCAGCCCCCTTTTATTTTTCTTGAAACAAGGTTTCACTAAGTAATCCAGGGTGGCCAAAAACAGTATGTGTAACCCATGGGGCCGGGGAGGTGGCTCAGTGGCTCAAGTTAATTATTTACAATTTGTAGCCTTGGCAGGCCTCTAATGTGTGACAATCATTTATCTTTGTGACATCCCAAGTTCTGGGATTTTAGGTATGTACCACTAAAACCTCTTCATTAATTTTTGTTTCTCTGGTCTGATAATTTCAAATGGAATTCAAATGTCTGAGTTCACTTTTTTTTGTTGTTACTGTTGTTTGTTTTTATTAAATTTTTATTTTATTTTATTTATTTGAGAGAGAAAGAGAGGGAGGGAGGGAGAAAGAAAGAGAGAATGGGCGGCGCACCAGTACCTTCAGCCGCTGCAAACAAACTCCAGAAGCATGCGCCACCTTGTACATCTGACTTACGTAGGCCCTGGGGTATCAAACTTGGGTCATTTGGCTTTGTAGGCAAGTACCTTAACCACTAAGCCATCTCTCCAACCCTGCTGCTCCTTTTTTTTTTTTTTTTTTTTTTTGAGGTCTCATTCTAGCCCAGGCTGACTTGGAACTTACTCTGTAGCCCCAGGCTGGCCTAGACTCACAGAGATCTTTGTACCTCAGCTCTCTGAGTTCTGAGACTAAATTAGGCATGTGCCACCATGCCTGCTGCTTAATTGTTTTGCTTGATCAAGTCTGATGTTGAAAACCTCTGGAATTTTTTTCAATTCAGTTATTATAATTTTTCCATTTCAGAATTTTTGTTTGCTCTCTTTAAAAAAAAATCTCATTTTGGGGCTGGAGATATGGCTTAGTAGTTAAGGCATTTGCCTGTGAAGCTTAAGGACCCAGGTTCAATTCTCCAATACTCACATAAGCCAGATGCATATAGTGGCACATGTGTCTAGAATTCATTTGCAGTGGTTAGAGGTCCTGGTGTACCCATTCTCTCTCTCTCAAATAATAAATAAAAAATCTTATTTCTCTCTCTCTCCCTCCCCCTCTCCCTCCCTCTCTCTCTCTCTCTCTCTCTCTCTCTCTCTCTCTCTCTCTCTCTGTGTGTGTGTGTTTGTGTGTGTGTGTGTGTACAGGTGCATGTGTGCTCTTGACACTGCAAATGAGAAATGAATCTGGCCTGCAAGTGACTTTTTATGTGGGTACTGGGGAAGTGAACCTTGGGCCTTGCAGGCTTTGCAAGAAAGCTCCTTTAGCTGCTGAGCCAACTCCCTGGCTCTATTTGGTTCTCTTTTAAAGCTTTTTTCTGTTGTTATTCTCATTTTCTTCACAAATTCCCTGACTTTTAACAGATTGCATTTGTACAGGGGAAGACCTTCAACAATCAGCTTAGCTAGATTCTGGAGGTCTCTCCATCCTTTAGGGGAAATGTCCCTTTTCAATTTAGGTTTATGATTTACCAGTTAGTTTTGCAATGCTTTTTGGAGCTCATAATCTTTTCTTCCCTCTGGTGTCTGTCTTCAGTATTGCAGTCTCTGGTACTATAGCAACAAGACTCCTAGTTCTACTTTGCACTCAGTGGCATTCAAATGATACCAGGCCTTGGACCGCATGCCTTTAATTCCAGCACTTGTGAGATTGAAGTAGGAAGATTTGAGAGTTTGAGGCCAGCTTGAGCTACAGAGTTTCAGGTCAGTAGACCTGGGCTAGAGGAATACCATGTCTTAAAAAAAAAAAAAAAGGAGAAGGAAAAGAAAAAAATATGCTGACTCCCCATCAGCATCTTCAATCAGGCAAAAGAGATATTGGTCCCTTGGGCTCCAAAATGGTGGACTACCTGACACTCCTCTTCTACCTCTAGTCTGAGGTAGGAGCTGAAACTGGGAGCCTTCTCACAATCATGCTGAGTGCACATGCCTGTTTAGCCTATTGGGGGACCTCTCCTGAAGCAGTAGTCTTCTTCCACCCTCGGCATCCATCCACATTACTCCAGGTTCACTAACATTTTCAGCAAGGTGCAAGAAGAACCTCTGAAAAGCCAGAACATCGCATGCATGTTTTACTCTTCTCTTTTCACCTCAAGGAGAACCCGCCTCCCCTGCTGAGCTGTGCGGGGGGGGGGGGGGGGGGGGGGGGAGGGAAGGTGCTATCTTGGTAAAGTAAAATGACTCTGCTGACCCATCTCACTGTGTTTCTTCTTGGCTCTGTGCTCTCTTGGGCTACAGAATGGTCCTAACTCTCAAAAAACTCTTACAGCTCTAGTAAAGAGCTGCTTTCTACATCGTTATGTTGGTGTCATGTGGAGGAATGAGGCTGAGACTTCTTTTCCATCATCTAACATTATCTTTCCTCTTCCTTATAATGTACTATTTTATTCAATCTAAAACATTATCCATTGTAAGTCACATCTCACTTTGGAGAGATCTTTGCTGGTGCTAGAGGAGAGATAGCTCAGAGGCTAAGGCATTTGCCTGGAAAGCCTAACAGAGTTCAAGTTCCCAGTACCCATGTAAAGCCAGATGCACAGTGGTGCATGCATCTGGAGTTTATTTGGAGTGGCTGGAGGCCCTGGCATGCCCATTCTATCTCTCTGCCTCTCTTCTCACTCTCTGCTTGAAAATAAATTAAAAAAATATTTTTAAACCCCAGTTAGATAGTGGATGGGTAGAATTAGAAAACAAACACTAGCGCCACAGTGTCTTCATTGTCAGTGCCCCTAGTTAATGGAGAAAGCAGAGAACAAGAAGGAGGACAGAGAAAGGAAGAAAGGACAAAGGGAGAGAAGGAAGGAAGGAAAAAAAGAGAAAATAAAGTTAACTGAAAAGAAAGTCAAGAGAATGGGCTAGTCATTACTCAAAAGCATCAGCCAACACAGTAAGCCCAGCCTATTAACTATTTCACAAAAGGGACAAGTGAGATTGGTGGGGGACTCCTATCCCCTCAAGATCAAAATGAGTGCCTGGTATATTGGTCCTGGGATTGACTGCAGAGACTCCCATAGTTACAGCACTTGTCTCTAAGGCTCCAGGTATAGAAAGATTATCATATCAAGCTCCTTAAACTGAGGAGGCCAGTAGACCTAGCTTGGACCTATGAACAGCTTGGCCTTAGGATCAAGCATACCTGTTTCAATCCAAGTTCTGCCAACAGGTCAGATCATTAAACTTCACATGACTTTTTCTTAATGGGGACAGTGCTAACATACTATGGAGATTAGAAATGCTAGGTATACAGCTGACTTTTATCATATGTGGTAGTTTACATATATAAGTTTAAGGTAATTCTGGGCTACACAGTGAGTCGAAGATGGGGAAGGGGCAGAGGGGGCAGGAGAGAGGAGGAAAAGAAGAGAAGGTACGAACAAGGCAGGTGCATGAATTAGAAGCATTTTGTAAACTGTGAGGTTCCATACTAATGTAAGGGCATCATTTAAGAAGCCTTTTACAATCTAAAAAGAACACAGGCAGGCTGGAGAGATAGCTTAGCAGTTAGTGCTTGCCTGTGAAGCCTAAAGACTCAGGTCCTGTGTAAGCCAGATGCACATGGTGGCACATGCATCTGGAACTCATTTGCAGTGGCTAGAGGTCCTGATGTGCCCATTCTCCCCCCCCACCCTTTCTCTTGTTCTCTCCCTCTCTCTGTCTCTAATAAATAAATAAATAAAAATAAAACTTTAGGGCTGGAGAGATGGCTTAGTGGTTAAGCACTTGCCTGTGAAGCCTAAGGACCCTGGTTCGAAGCTCAACTCCCCAGGACCCACGTTAGCCAGATGCACACGGGGGCGCGTCTGGGGTTCGTTTGCAGTGGCTCGAGGCCCTGGCACACCCATTCTCTCTCTCTGCTTCTTTCTCTCTATCACTCTCAAATAAATAAATAAAAATGAACAAAAAATTTTAAAAAATAAATACAACTTTAAAAAAAGAATGCCAGCATTGGGTAGAAGTAAATTCAGTTCAGGCTCCACCATTTACTTCCTCTCATATCCTAGGCAAGTCACATTCTCCCTGTGGGTCTGTTTCCACATATGTCAAACATGCATAATTCTTACCTCTCAGGGTGCCTGTGAGAATTCAGGGTAGTGGTCCTGATATATCCCACCCAGGGTGAGAAGCAGGGCTCCCTCTGCTAGCCAATTCATAGGTTGTGTGAGCTCCAGGCCTGGTGCAAGAATCACATTTTGGCTACTGGCTACAAATTAAGGAGTCATTCATCCTTGAAGGCAAGATATTAGAATGATGAAATAGGAAAGGACATCTTGTATTTGTTAATGGAAAACTGGACGAACACCAAACTTGTATGTGAAAACACTGAAATGAGGTTGGGTATTGGTGGCTCATGCTTTAATTCTACCATACTGAAGGCTGAGGTAGGAGAATCACCATGAAATCAAGGCCAGTTTGGAGTTGAGTTCCAGGTCAACTAGGGCTAAAGTGAGATCCTGTCTCAAAAATGAATGAATGAAAGAACAATAAAATTGAAATCTGTTATGTCAGGCCAGGCAATCAGACAATGACCTCCACTGTTCCAGACTTGGGGACTAAACCACTATTAAAAGCATACTGTCATGGTGGGTCTTAAGGTGTCTCTTACATAATCCCATTTCTCACCTTACCCTCTACTCCCTAACACTGCCATTATTCCTAGCCACAAAAGGAACACTCAATCAATTATCTAAAGTCCCCACACTTGGGACTGCCTTCACACACAGTAAAGGTCCAGGGCTGTTCAAGAGGCCAGACTGGCTTGCACCTCCAGGCCAGTGTCCTAAGTGGCTCCTCCTTCAGAAGGCAACAAGGTGAATGCAGGGCAAAGAATACCAGCTAAGAGCCACAGAGGCCCAATGCTATATAGCTGCTGAGTCGCTTCACCTTTTCTCTGAGCAGTTTCCTCTTATACCCTTGAGGACTGCTGTGACAACCATGAGAGATAAAGAACGAAACATACTAGCAGTATGCGGTAGATGCTCAATTAATGTTTTTTTTTTTCCTTGCCCCCTCTTCTCCTCATTGGCCCCAGGAACTCAGCCTGCTGTACTTTGCTTTTAAGAGCAGCCACCCACCTGTCTGTCTTGGAATTATAGTCCCTTGCAGAATGGCTGTGCTAGAACAATCTCCCCAGATCCCCACTTCCCCAAATAAGTACACAGGTCCTTTTAATTGAACAGTTTTACTGGTAATCACTGGGAAACATGTAAATTGGGGCGAGGAGAACAGGTAAGAGCAGGGAGTATGAAGGTCCCTGGATCATAGGTCCCTGAGGGCTTCCCTTTCATCCTAATGCAGGGCCAAGAGCCTCTTCTCAGATCAGAGATCCCTTCATTAGAAGGCAAGCTCCTAGCCAATGGCTCTAGAAGCTGACCCCAGATGGGACACGGCAAGTGGAAGTAGCAGACAGCTGCAGCACCCTGGATCATTTGGAGCCCCGAGCACAGTGACGCCATCTCTCAGGCATTTTAAAAGCCAGGAGCAGCTGCCCCAATGACATGAGCCTCTACTGCTTCTTTCACCCACAGGGAGGTGAAGTTAAGGCTGGGTCCTCTGATTTTCCAAGGAAAAAAACTGGGAAGAGGCAAGGATTTCTTGGAGACCATGACTTCAGAGGCAACAAGGAACCATTCTAGGAAGTGGATGAAAGGATTTTGGCCAAGGTGGCAGCAGCAGATCCGAAAGGCCTCCTTCCTCCACTATGGTGGGACCATGGGGTCTCTCCTTCAGCTAGTCTCTCCCAGCCTGCTCACTCAGGTGCGTTTTCTGGTGGCGGATGAGGTTGGAGCTCCGGGAGAAGTGCTTCCCGCACAGGGTGCACCGGTAAGGCTTCTCGCCCCTGTGGGTCCTCTGGTGCGCTCCAAAGTTGGAGATGTCACTGAAGGTCCGCCCGCACTCAGTGCACTCATAAGGCCTCTCCCCCGTGTGGGTGCGGTGGTGCACCCCGAAGCTGGAGCTGTTGCTGAAGCTCTTGCCGCACTCACAGCAGATGTAGGGTGCTGGCTCCAGGTGCGTCCTGCGGTGCACGGCCAGCGCCGTGCTCTGGCTAAAGCTCTTGCCACACATGTCACAGCGGTAGGGCCGCTGGCTCAGGTGGTCTTGCTCGTGCGTGGTGAGGTCCGAGCGCCGCCGGAAGCTCTCCTGACACTTGGGACATTGATAGTGTTTCTCTTCCAAGTGGATCCGCTCATGGCGGATGCGGTTGGAGCTTCGGGAGAAGCTCTTCCCGCATTCTGAACACTTGTATGGCTTCTCACCCGTGTGGATCCGCTGGTGGGTTCTCAGGTTGGAGGTGTTGTTGAAGGTCTTGCCACACTGGAAACAGATGAAGGGCTTCTCATCGGCCCCGGGCTTTGGAGGAGCAATGGGGTCCCCAGGCCCTCCAGCTGGGCCACTGGCCTCCTGCCACAGCCTTTTCAGATGGGTTCCGCGTGGTCCCTTTGGCAGGCTCTCCTGCCCATGCTCCTTCCCAGGTGCGATCCGAGAACCCTGGGAGCTGTCCACGCGCTGAGGCTTACCCCCTTCCCCTTCCTCGGGCAGGGGCGGCTCCGGACTCAGCTCCTTCTCACTGCCCATCTCTGAGCCCTAGGACGAACACAAACGTTCAACACCTTTACTCCTCACCAGGCCAGACCACAGGGAATCTTGAAGCATGTTGGTGAAGGGTGTGAATCCTCCCCACAGAAACGCCCACCAGGAGTACTTGCAGACAGCCTTCATTTAATAACTTCCAAGTGACAAACTTTCAGACACTTGAGGCTGACCACCAAAGCAAACAGCATCAGCGTAGTCCAGCACTAATGCATAGCTCTCTGTGCAACCTGAATAATGTCACTCTTAATACTACTGAACGACAGTCTAAGCTAAAATTTGTGTGTAAGTAAAAGACCTCTCCTTTAGGGATGAATTCAGTCTTTCTGCCTGTTATATAGCCATCTATTTGCTGAGTTCAAAATAAGCACAAGAGTCATTTTGGGGGGATTCAAGTTTTTTACAAGGCCCAACTCTGAATATTCATTCTAGACTGTTCTGCCATCCCATTGCTCTCTAGACCTCACCTAACAACTTAAGGGTTAGCAAGAGCCACTGCAGGGCTGAGGCCGTGTCTGTCCTGATTGATGGGCACCCACTTCCCTCCCTCTCCAACTTACACACACACACACACACACACACACACACACACACACTGCTGTACTCATGGCAGGTATATTAAGCCACACTCACAGCACACAACTGAACACACTGGCACCAGTGTAACACACAATACATTCATCCCATATATAGTCACAAAAATTTCACAAATACCATAAACAACCCTCTTACATGTAGAAACATACAAAATACTTTCATCTTCACACAGCAAACACACACACACATGCAGCCATACAAAGACACAAACACAGACACACGGAGCACATTCTTCACCCTCCCCACCACACACAACCAGACACATACAGTGTCTGGAACAGGGACTGCTTATGCACACTTCCTGGTTATTCAAGAAATAATGACATTTCAAACTTGAGAGAGGGCTCAGTGGTTAAAGGTGCTTGCTTGCAAAGCCTGACAGCCTGAGTTCAAGTCCCCAGTACTCATGTAAAGCCAGATACATGCAAAAAGTGGTGCATGCATATGGAGTTCGTTTACAGTGGCAGGAGACCCTGGTATGCCCATACTCAAACTTACTTTCTTTGTTTCTGTCTCTCTCAAATAAATGAATGTTAAAAAAAGAAAAGAATGGAATTTCAAAAGGTAAAGTGAGATGGTAAAGAAGCTCCTAAGGAGGGCCTGGCACACCTATTCTGTCTCTCTCTCAAATAAACAAAAAAAAATTTTTTTCAAAGAATAAACATTTAAGATTTAAAATAAAAATAAAAATAAGCTGGGCATGGTGGCACACGCCTTTAATCCCAGCACTCAGGAGGCAGAGGTAGGAGGATCACTGAGTTCGAGGCCACCCTGAGAAGGCAGAGTGAATTCCAGGTCAGCCTGAGCTAGAGTGAGACCCTACCTTGAAAACCAAAAAATAAAACTGCTACTGTGAGAATGTTTAATTTACCAAGGCTGTGCTCTACCCAGGACTAAATGTTCTTGAGCCATTGTAAGAATTTTACAAAGATTTACAGGGCTGGAAAGAAAGATGGCTCAGTGGTTAAAGGTGCTTCCTTGCAAAGACTGATGGTCAGGGTTCAATACCCCAGTACCCACGTAAAGCCAGATGCACTAAGTGGCACATGTGTCTGGAGTTCATTTGCAGTGGCAGGAAGCTCTAGAGCACCCATACTCTCTCTGTTTGCCTCTTCTCTCTCTCATAAATGAAGATTTAGGATTATGATTACCATCCTTCAACAATTTATGACATGATATAGTGAAACTGACCATGAATACAATGCAACAGGTTAAGCTCCAAGGGATAAACTGAGCCTTAGTAATTTTTATGTCAGGGTCTACCATGGCACATGGCATATAATACAGAGGCCAATAATCATTAATATATTTTTAAGATCCTACTAAGTGCTAGACCCAGGACTAAGCATTATGCATGAAACATTTTATTTCATTTTTACAGCTATTTATTTTCATACTTATTTTAGAGATGAGAAAAGTGAAACTCAAGAGAAATTAAGTAACTTGCCCAAGAGCCCACAGTAAGTAAGTGGCAGAAGTGGGACCTATGCCCACCCATCACTTGCAATGCCAGGGCTCTTCACCATTACACAAGCACAGGGAGGGAGTGGAGTGGAAGGGAGGAAGAGGAAGAGAAGAGTGGCAGGGAATTCAGATGACACAAGCACATCTTTCTGAAGAGGGCAGGAATGAGCAGCTTCATGAAAGTGGTGGTAAGTGGGGAGCTAGGAATGTGGATCAGTTAGTAAAGTGCTTGCTAGCTTGCATGAGGCCTTGTATTCAATCCCCAGAATCCTATAAAATAAGGTGTGGTGCTGCACACCTGTAATCCCAGCACCCAGGAGCTGGAGGCAGGATTAGGAGTTCAAGGTCACCCCTGGCTGTATGATTTCCAGGCCGGCTTGGTTCCATGAGACCATGCCTCAAAACATAAATTAAAAATATATAAATAAGTGATATTTAGGTTAGGACTGTCAAGATAGAAGGGTGAGCAAGACAGGGAGTCTGTTACCTACTGAGATGGTCCAGCTAAATACAGTCAGATTCACATCGCATTTCAGAGATCTGTGGGAGAAAGAGGCCCTAGTGCCTATTTGAGTGTGTATTCCTAGGTGTTCAGCAGTACACTGGGGAGCGAGAGTGGGACTGGACCTCAGGCAGTGGACAATAGACCAGGTCTAAGAACAAGCCAAGATGGGGCTGGTGAACAGATGATGAAGATCAGGGGCGGGGGGAGGGGGGAGGTAACAGAAAGAAGTTAAAGTTGCAGATCTGGGGCGTTAAGGAGGGGGACAACTTGGAAGGAGCTGGGGTTGAGAGCAAGCAAACATACATGGGAACTAGATAACGGGTCAGATAACACACCAAAGGAGCCAGAGCGTGAGACAGTCAGGGAGACTGGACAAAGGCTACAGAGAGGTCAAAGGCTACAGAGAGGTCAAAGGCTACAGAGAGGTCAAAGGGGACTGGACTGTGCCGCGGCAGGGAGAAGCCGAAGCAGTTCAAGGGAGGACGGAGAGCTGGGTTCAGAGATGTCAATGTTAGAGGACGAGGGGGTGACCCCAAAGGTACGTTCGGTGGGAGGGGCCTGGAGCACTCAAAGGAGCAGGACCGGGTGGGGATAGGGCTGGTGGCCGCTGGGCCGGAGGACTGGGACAGGGGTCGGGGCAGAGGGACACAGGGCCTCCTTTGCGGCCCCTGCGGACAGCGGAGCAAAGCAGCAGCTTCCAACTCCTCGGTAAGAGGGCAGGGGCCGTGCTCAGAGTGCCCCACGAAGTCGTGTCCACCACCCCCGTCACCTCAGCTCAGCCGCAACCCACCTCGCTCCCGCCGCTCGGTCAGGGACAACGCCGCCTCGGTGGGCGGGGGAAAGAGCCGGAGACGGAACCTGGGAAAGACCCGCCTCTCACCTCTTGGATTGGCTGACAGGTTATACTCTTACTTCCTATTGGCTGTAGTAGCTGCTACAACGCCCGCGGCCCAGGCGGGCCCGCAAATATGCTTTAGTCCGACGCGGGGCATGCCGGGAGTTGTAGTTCCGCGCTAGATCGCAGCTTTTGAGAAACATTTGCCAAGTTTAGACCAAGCTATGGAGACTGGCTTAGCTTCGAAGGTCATCGTGTTCACTTTCTGCTTTACTTTGACTCGGTGGCCTGTGACGGAAACCTAGAGTCTGGAACGTCATTTAAGAGTTGTAGTGTAAAAATCAAAGGCGTGGGGACCTGGACAGACGTTTACAGATAAAGCAGTCCAATCCCTTTGTCAGAGAAGCTAAATGCCCTTGTCCCGGGAATGACCTTCAGGTCTCCTATTGGCCTTGCTCAGGAATTTTTCTGGATCCTACATATATCAACTGTTTAACCAAACAGCCTATTATCAACCTAAATACAAAAGACCACTAAGGACTGGATCTGGGGTTTTCAGGTTTCATTTTAAAAGGGAATAAAAGTTAACTGAATGTGTAGGCTAAGTACAGGTATTCAATAAACAGAACAGAGCCCTTCCCTCAGAACTACAAAGACAAATAGCTTAGCAGTTAAGGCATTTGCCTGCAAAGCCAAAGGATCCAGGTTCCATTCCCAGGACCCACTTAAACCAGATGTACAAGGTGGCATTGCAGTGGCTGGAGGCCCCCCGGCATGCCCATTCTCTCCCTCTCCTCTCCTCTCCTCTCCGCTCTTCCCCTCCCCTCTTCTCTCTCTCTCAAATAAATAAATAAAAGAAATAAAAACATTAAAAAAAATAAAATACTAGAAAGCAGACTAATGAATAAAACTGAGTTTAGGGGCTGTAGAGATAGCTCAGCCATTAAATGCAATGTCAACCTAGGTTCAATTCCCTAGCACTTATGTAAAGCCAGATGCAAATGGTTAAAGCATTTATTTGTGGTGGCAAGAGACCCTGACACACACATGCACATGTGTAAAACACACGTAAATTTTAAAAGTTCTTTAAAAAACTGAGTTTACTTTTTCTTTATTTTATTTTATTTATTTATTTGACAGAGAAAGAGGGAGAGAGAGACAATGGGTTACCAGGGCCTCCAGCCACTGCAAACAAACTCCATATGCATGCACCCCTTGTGCATCTGGCTACTGTGGGTCCTGGGGAATTGAACCTCAGTCCTTTGGCTTTGCAGGCAAACACCTTAACCACTAAGCCAACCCTCCAGTCCAAAACTGAGCTTATGATGGCCTGTAGTTAAGGCTTGTTTCAGTGAACTCAAAGCTATTTAGATCCTGCGTGTTTCTCCACAACTTCTCATTCACAATGAAAATATCAGCATACCAAACAATGAATGCTAAAAGTTTTATTTAAGGACTGTACAAAGACAAACAAAAAAATTCCTTTCAGGCACTGTGTGGCTCATTTCATGGATCACCTTGTCATGGTCACGAATTACCTAGATATTTAGTCATGAAGTACCTAGATATTTGGTTGTCTCTGTAATGGTATTTTAGATGAGATTAACTTTTAAATCAATAGAGTGAGTAAAGTAGGTCGCCTTCCCTAATATGGGAGTTTCTCATCTAATCTCCAAAAACTGAATAGAACAAAACTGACCTGCCTCCCAACTTAGAATTCTTCCTGCCTATCAGATTTTGAACTGGACATCAGCTCCTTCCTCTACTCAGACTTGAACTGAAACATTGGCTCTCCTAGATCCCCAACATGCTGGCACTTACTCTCACTGCCCCCCCACTCTTTCTCTCTCTCTCTACACACACACACACACACACACACACACACACACACACACACACGGTTCTGTTTCTATGAAGAATCCTAAGTAATACGGAGCTTCTGACAGAAACGTCTAGTTTCTGTTGGGTTGGACTCTCTTCCTCTAATCTGCAAACTGATAGCTCTTATCTCCACAAATATGCTTGACTACATATATGGCATGACCTGAAAGTGCCTAGCCTTCCTTCTGCAATCAACATCCAGATTCATTATTTTATCTCCACTGTTATCATTCAGATAAAATGTCTATCAACTTCTTTGAAATCAATACTTTAGACCTAAGAGGCTATTTGCTGCAATGGTCAAATGTTCCAGTATAGAGGCCTTATCTGGGTGGCTAAAACTGCCACATTTTTAACTGGGCCTCTCTGACTCTCAAGAGGTATTCAGAAGGGACAGAGCAATAGATTATAGAATGACTCATCCATTCAAGGTCACACACAGCCAAGCTGCTCTGTTTATAGATGTGCTTCCCAGCTCCATGACTATGTTCTTGAGGTTTTCAAGAGTCTGGCTCCTGTGTATCATCAGTAGATAAATTAGCATTTGAAAACATGTACATTTTAGATATCTCCATTCCAAATTAATCACTGAAAATATATACACTCTGGATGTCACCAAATTATGTTGTAAACTTCAGGAAGAAAATAGAAAAAGATGGTGTGTTTACCTTTCTGCTTTCATTCCTAATAAAGGGAGGACGGATATGTGATTCAAAACACATTTACTTGTAAAAAAAAAACTGACTGTAGGGACTAGTGGCCTGCATCAAAGAAGAATGATCCTTGATGGAATATGAAGTCAGGGTCGGGGGGCCATGACATCACAACTGAAATCACTGGAGCATGGTAAGGCAGGAGGAAGCTCTTCTACATGCCCCCTCAGAGAGTCCTTTCCCCTGAACCTATGCTAAATCCTGGTGACATTCAATATCTCCAGCTAACCCTCTGTATTTAATGTGTATCCCAAAGTACTTTTTCTTTTTTTTTCATTTTTTTTTTAATTTTTATTTATTTGAGAGTGACAGACACAGAGAGAAGGACAGATAGAGGGAGAGAGAGAGAATGGGCGCGCCAGGGCTTCCAGCCTCTGCAAACGAACTCCAGACGCGTGGGCCCCCTTGTGCATCTGGCTAACGTGGGACCTGGGGAACCGAGCCTCGAACCGGGGTCCTTAGGCTTCACAGGCAAGCGCTTACCGCTAAGCCATCTCTCCAGCCCCCAAAGTACTTTTTCTTCATCCCCTGTCGCCCAGAGAAGTCAAAAGGCTATGTACAACCATGCTCTAACCTGAGTGTTTACTTAGGCATTTTTTTTTTTTTCAGGAAGTTCCATATCAGGACAATAGAAACTTCTAATCCATAGAAGAGAGCAGGGTTTAGAATCACAAAAAGTTCAAGAAGAGAGATTCCAGAATCAGGTACTGGGCTAGGAGACTAATGTCCAGGATGCTAGGCTGGAGGTCATGAGCTACATCCTTAAAAAGAAGGAGCCTTGAGCTCCTGAAGGGCTGGGCCAAGGTCAGAGGGCCAAATATCCTTGAGTGGAAAAAATTCTACCCCCTGAGCTGGTAATAAGGAAGGGTTCACCTTCAAGGACACATCTCCATTAGCATGAACTTTTCCTTCCTGCTTGGGGACAATTGATTCTTCTGATTTCTGTAGTTCTGAACAAATGATTAGAGGGGCAGTATTTTTCCCTCCATCATGAAGACAAGGTTCAAAGAAAGGACGAAGTGGGCTAGAGAAGCTATGGGTGAAAGTATACATATGGGACTTGTCAGTCACATTGTAGAAGGAGATAACTCCTGCTTCATAGTCCAGGAAAACCCCCACACACTTTGGGGGTTCTTTCAGGCGGAAGGAGGTCTGTGGGGATGTGAGAGCTTCAAATTCATTCCCACGACTCTGGCGGACAAGCCAGTGGCCATTGGCAGGTGAGGCAGTCACCTTCCCTTTCCTGCTCACAGAATCACTGCACACCCCAAGGATCCATTTGGTCTTCTCACCCACATACACCTCCCAGTAATGACAGCCAGCAGTGAAGTACTCTGAGCCTAGGACACTGACAACGAAATCAAATCTCTCGGGGTTGTCAGGCACAGGCCGCTTTCTGTCTCCAAGCCTCACACATCTCCGGTCCTCAGACAAGATAAGTTTGGGATGGGCTGTATCTGGGTCCAGAGTCACTGCCACTGTGGAGAATCACAGAGAGGTAAGAAAGAGAAGACTACATCTTAAGGAGTCTTTCGGTAGGTTTGCATTCACTTACCATTAACCCATTTTAGTTCATTGGTTCCCCTCCCCCCCCACCACACATATACTGGAACCAAAGAATGTTATCATTCAAATGTCACCAGATAGGGTATAAGTAAAAGAGGAAAAATGTTATTTATCTATCTATGAAGCTATCTTAACCCTTAGGAAATACTGCCTCTGTTTTTTAATGGCCCAAAGGAACCTACTGTTTGATAATAAACCTAGGTTTTTGAGGTTGGATACGATGGTATACACTTGTAATCTTAGCACTCATATAGCAGAGGCAGAAAGATCAGTAGGTATTCAAAACCAGGCTCAGGTACATATTTAGTTTGAGACTACCCTGGGCTACATGAAGCCTGTCTAAAAGCCAAAAATTAAAAATTAAAAGCCTAGATCTTGTATGGAAATGAACTATTAGAACAAACTGTGGGAACAGACTCTAAGAATGAACTATGGAAAAGAACTATAGGAATATTTCTTACCGACCCTATAAACAACTTTTCTGAGAATACTGCTGTGAGATGATTTTTTTGCTAAATTCTTTACTTGTAACTTGCCCTGAAGTTAATCTTACAACCTTGTAATCCACCTGCTTAAGACCATGTGCCTTGGTTTACCTTTGTCCTGCACAGCCCAGACGACCAATACCGACATGGCATGTTGAGATGCTGCCTGGTCTTAAGCTGTGCTCTTTGCCAAATTCCCTCAGTGGCCTGGTTAGACTCTTGACCCAGAACAAATGTGCATGAATGAGAAGTGCTGACCATAGCGTTGAAGACAATGTGATCAGTAATGAGCTGCCCACAGAGCGGCCACAGAGCTGGTGAAGGCGACAGTGAGCTTAGGGTGGTTTCATGTGAGAATGGAGTGTGAGTGTGTTCTGGGTCAACAGAGTCAACAGGTCATACTCCTCAGTCACTTCCTTTAACAAATGTTTAAAGATTATACAAAGCCAAAAGTTCCATACCTTTTGCTCATGCAATGTTCAACTTATTCATGTATTACTACTGTTCTCTGGCTATTCAATAAAAATACAGTGAGTACCTGTGTGTAAGAGTTATAGCCACAGATCATCAGAGCAACAGCTATAGCAAATGCAGCAAGTTCATCCTCGGTTTCAACAACTCCCGGTGTCAGTTTCTTTTTCCTTAGGCTGCTGCTGGAGACAGCTAGCCCACTCTTGGATAATTCCAAGGGTTACTTTCCTGTCCCTCAGGCTCTGCTCCTAAATACAGCTTTCCCACTGTCGGGTAATTCCAGAGCTGTGCCTCCCAATTGGGCCACATGTTAGACTCTGCAGTCGCATAGGAAGTTTGACTGTCAGCTCTACTTTGCTAATCACATGGCCTTGGGCTTGTTAATCATCTCCAAGCTTAGTTTCCTCACCTTTGCAATGGACTAATCAGGGCTGGAGAGATGGCTCAGCATTAAGTGAACTTCCTGCACAAGCATCAGGGCCTGAGACCACCTGAGTTCGAATCTCCAGAATCCAGACAAAGAGCTGGGCAAGACTGCCAGTAATCTCAGTCTGGTAGGGGAGCAGAAACTAGGGAATCACTGAAGTAAAAATAAATAAATAAATAAAGGCAAGCTCTGGGATTAGTAAAACAGGAATGAATGGAAGACCAATGGAGCAGGACCCCCAGCATTCACTCTGGCCAGCAAGGGCTCCCAGCTGTGGCACCCCAAAAACACACACACTTGTCTACACATACCACATGCCACATTACATACCCATAAGCAAGAAAACTGGACTAATCACAGAAATTACATTGCACAGCTGCCATGCAGCATTGATTCACTAAAGTGTGAGATCATACCTTATTTCTACATTGACTGGGATGCTCATTGTGTTACGAAGATAATTGCTTACGGCCATCATTTTCACGTTAATAGAGGCTAGGCTTGGTGGTACAGGCCAGTTATCCCAGCTTTCAGAAATTGTCAAAGTATCTGCCAGTCAAATCATTCATCGGTGACCATCTCCCAAGAAAATTTGCAGAGAATGAAGAATGTAGCGGATAGGTAAAAGGGAACAGAATGAAGGCTATCTATCTGACTGTGGAAGAGGAACATCTTCCTAAACTTGAAATCACCCGAAGAGACCACTTTGGAACAGAGTACTAAATTTGATTACATAAGCACAAAGTACCATCACATCAAAAATACTAAAAAGAGGGAAGATTGCTCAGCAGTTGAAGGCACTTGCTTACAAACCTTGCCAGCCCAAGTCCAACTCCCCAGTACTCACATAAAGCCAGATGCACAAAGTGGCACATGCATTCCCCTCTCTCACAAATAAGTAAATAAAAATATCAAAAAACTTAAAATACTATAAAGAAATTGAAATGTAAATGAAAAGCAATTTGTGAAAAATGTAAGACAGTTAATTGGAAAGAATCCCCACAGATCAAAACGTAGTCCAAATAGAACCTAATATGGAGGAAGATGCCTGTAATTCCAGCACCTGGGAAAATGGAGGGAGGAAAATCAGCAGCTCAAGGCCAGCCTCAGCTATATGGTAAATCTGAGACCCTGTTCAAAACAACAACAACAACACAGCCCAAATAGTACAGAAGCAAGCAACTCATAAAAAAACATAACTATTAAGCTTAGGGGAAAATTCATTTAAAAATCCATAAAAAGATCAAACCTTATATTTATTGGTGTACTAAAAGAGGGGAGACTAGGCCGGGCGTGGTGGCGCACGCCTTTAATCCCAGCACTCGGGAGGCAGAGGTAGGAGGATCACCGAGCGTTCGAGGCCACCCTGAGACTACATAGTGAATTCCAGGTCAGCCTGAGCCAGAGTGAGACCCTACCTCGAAAAACCAGGAAAAAAAAAAGAGGGGAGACTTTATAACTCTAAATATATCCCTCCAAAAATCACAATTTAAAAAATTGACGGCTGGAGAGATTGCTTAGCAGTTAAGGCGCTTGCCTGCAAAGCCAAAGGACCGTGGTTTGATTCCTCAGTACTCATGTAAGCCAGATGCACAAGGTGATGCATGCATCTGGAGTTCTTTTGCAGTGGTTGGAGGCCCTGGCACACCCATTCTCTTTCTCTCTCTCTTTCTCTCTCTCTCCCTCTCCCACTCTGCTTCTTTCCCTCTCTCAAATAAATAAAAAAAAATAAAATGTTGAAACATTGATAAGCTGATTTTATAAAAATTAAGGCTGGGCATGTGATGGCACACACCCAAATTCTAGCATTTGTTAAGATGAGACACAGGATCATAAATCTGAGGCTAACCTGTGCTACATAGCAAGACATGGTCTCAAAAGAAATTAACAAAATAATTAGCCTGCATTCAAATGGAGCAAAAGCTAAGCTATAGATTTTTTTTTTTTTTTAAGCAGAGAGAGCTAGAGAGAAGAGAGACAGAGAGAATGGGCATATTGGGGCCTCCAGCCACTGCAAACAAACTCCAGACACATGGGCCACCTTGTACATTTGGCTTTACATGGGTCCTGAGGAATTTAACCTGGGTCCTTTGGTTTTGCAGGCAAGTGCCTTAACCACTAGGCCATCTTTCCAGCCCCCCAATTTTTTATTTAATTTGTAAGCCCTGGCACACCCATTCTCTTTATCTGCCTCATCGTCTCTCTCTCTCTCCCTTAATAAATAAATAAATAAAATTTTAAAACTTTACAAGGGTGGGGTGGGGGGAGAGGAGGGGAAGTGAGCATGGGCATATCAGAGCCTCTTGCCACTGCAGAGGAACTTCAGGTGCGTGTGCCACTTTGTGTATCTGTCTACATGGGTACAGGAGAATTGAACCCAGGCCATCAGGCTTTACAAGCAAGCACCTTTAACTGCTAAGCCATCTCTCTGGCCCTAAGCTATAGAATTTTATGAAGGATGGTCTCTGAAATGTGAACCAATGTGGTTGGTTTAACTTACCAAAGTGTAGCCGAGCTCTTCTCCAACCTGAAAGAAAGAAGAGGACATTGTCAAGGGGTTAGAGAAATCACTCCCAGAGGGTGGAGCCAAAACATGGGAAAGAGCTCACCTGAGTTCGCTGCTGCCCTTTTCAACTCTATGGAAGAGGAAAGAAGGTGGGGTGAGCTAAACTGGAAATACTAAAGCCACAGGAGTTGGTATGGCATGGGAGTTATAAAAACATGAAAAACTTACTCAGTTCACTCCGGAGTTTCTCTAAAGAATAAAAACAATTGGACAAGTCAGAATAAGGGCTGCTACCTATCCACAATGTTACTGTACCCACAAAGGCACCCACATTTGTAGAGCAGATGCTGGGACCTCCTCCCCTGTATGAATGTCTATAATGGCCACAGCTCTCAGCAGTGGCCATGGGTCTCCACAGATAGGGCAGAAAGAGCCAGCAAGTTTCTAGGTGAGCCAAACTTTATCTGCAGGATGAATAATACATCTCACATCTGTAGATAATGACAATGAAAGTGTGTGTAGATGTTGTAAAAGAATAAAAATGGACTGGAGACCCAGGCATGGTGGTGCACGCCTTTAATCCCAGCACTTGGGAGAGTGAGATAGGAGGATTGTGGTGAGTTTGAGGCCACCCTGAGACTAGAGAGTGCATTCCAGGTCAGCTTGGGCTAGAGTGAGACCCTACCTAAAAAAAGGGGGGGGGGCTGGAGAGATGGCTTAGTGGTTAAGATGCTTGCCTGAGAAGCCTAAGGACCCAGGTTTGATTCCCCAGAACCCACATAAATCAGATGCACATGGTGGAGCATGCATCTGGAGTTCATCTGCAGTGGCTGGAGGCCCTGATGTGCCCATTCTCTCTGTCCCCTTCCCCTCTCCCTAACAAAATAAAATTTTAAAAAGAATAACATATTTGCTTATTTAAAACTATTACTGAATCGCTACTTGATTTTTTTACATATATTTTCTCCACGTAAAATATAATATACATGTCACATGTGTTCCGATGGTTTTTTTTTTTTAATGTTTTGGGTTGGGTTTTTTTTTGTTTTTTCCAGGTAGGGGTTCACTCTAGCCCAGGCTGATCTGGAACTCACAGTGATACTCCTAACTCTGTCTCCCAAGTGATGGGATTAAAGCCATGTACCACCATGCGCAGCTCATTTTTACTTAATGTAAAGACTAGCATTGGGAAGATGACTTAGGAGTTAAAAGTGGTTGCTTGTAAAGCCTGACAGCCCAGGTTTAATTCCCCAGTACCCAAGTAAAGCCAGATAAATAAAGCGATGTATGCATATGGAGTTTGATTGCAATGGCAAGAGACTCTGGCATGCCCATTCCCTCTCTCTCTCCTTGCAAATAAATAAATTACTAAAAATCAAAGACTGGTCCTTATAGAGGAAATTATGGACAAGTACTACTCCAGCATATTCAGCTAGAGGGTCATTTGCTGTGGACCCTGCCTAAGGTAATGTTATGGTTGGATGATAAAAGACATCCAGAAGGCTCTACCCATCGGAAAGAGGTACATCTCATCTTGGTAAAACAGTTCCCATTTAGAGACCAGCTCACAGTTGTGCAGGAAAAAAAAAAAGAAGCAGAAAATACTTGAGAAAAGAGACCTTTGAGAACCAAGAAGTTCCCAGCATCCATGGCTTGAACCTCCCTCACTCTTCCCTCAGCCCAAAGCAGTAAGGTCAGCAGAAGGAAGCGTACAGAACAGCACTTACTGAGAGCTTTGTGGAGTCTTCCTAAAAACCAGAGAGAGACAGGGAAAGGAGTGAGTGAGCGGATCCCGCCCTTTTATCCCTGGGGCCCAGGAAGGGTCACCGCTCCATCACTTCACAATGCAAAGGACAGTGATATTTCATTAGTCCCAACCCCTTATTCCAAAGGTCAGACTCAGAAAACCAAGAGTGCTTGAGCCACTTTCCCAGTGACCCAGTCTGCTACAAATTTTGGCTCCCTTTTCCCCTTTCTTTTTCATTTGTCTGGTTTTATTTCCAGTCTGTTTCCACGTATTTATTATTATATTACCTGATAGTATGTTTTACTGTACTTTTATAGCCTACTATTTTATAATATCTAGGATGTAAAAGTAGCTAAGAGCCTAGTGTTGATTTGCTGACATGGCTTTGTAATTCTCTACAGTGACTCGTGAGGTTATAATTACCACAAATTTGGAGGTCCCCCCAATTTTTTTCTAAGGTAGAGTCTCACTCTAGCTCAGGCTGGCCTTGAACTCATAGAGATCCTACTGCACCTGAGTGCTGAGATCATGGTGTACACCACCAGCTTCTTCCAAAGGTTTGAAGATATATGTGTATGTTTCATATGCCTTGGGGAGTACTTTTGGTTTCTCTAGAGGCCCCACCTATCCCATATGTGCCCCCCACTTCCTAGCATTATCCATGACAGAAGAGTTGAAGTTACGTGCCCGAATCCACTGCCAGCTAAGGCCGGGGCTTTGGTTAGGCATGTGACCTTGGAGCACTGAAGCTGAAAATATCACAGCTGCTCAAGAGATTATGATTTATTGCTGCCATTTCTATTAACAGCTTCCAGTCACCATGTCCTGTTCCTTTATTGAATGAGACAATGAGTCTTCTCAACAGTGTGAGGTGCATAAATTATTAGTTTTAAGCACACTGAGGCACAGGAGGACATGAGCTATGTCCAAGGTCATCCAGCTCCTAAGTGACCAAGAAGTCAGGACTGAAATGGAAATCACAGGCCCTCACTATCGCGTCAACCGTTCCCCTCTGCTCTTGGACGGAATGGGCAGAGTATCTGTAGTGAACTCTATCTGCACTTTTACCAGCTTAGAGGAGACATAAGGGGGCAGAAGAGAAGACACTGACATCGTTGAACCAGCAGCTACTGGACTAGGGACTTGTCTTCCCAGCTAGATGTCAAAAGCATGTCTTTTGGCTTATCCTCAGTGCACACATTCAGTTGATGAAGACAAAATGGCAGAAAAGGAAGGGAGTTCCTGGCACTGTGCTAGACCTCTTTTTAACACTAAAAACAATCAGGCAAAAGGATTTAGCACCCCCATTTTATATATGATGGAATCTAAGTTCAAAGCAATACAGTGACTTATTCAAAAGCTAGTAAGTGGCAGACCACTGAGCTGAATCAAGTGTCCCAGCTCTAGACTCCATCACCCTTCCATTACATCTCACCACCTCTCTCCATGCCAAGGTAGTGCAGAGTCTTTGTTTATTTTATTTTAATTAATTTTGTTTGTTTGTTTGTTTTGTTTTTTGAAGTAATGTCTCCCTCTAGCTCAGGCCGACCTGAAATTTACTATGTAGTCTTATGGTGGCCTTGAACTCATGGCGATCCTCCTACCTCTGCCCCCCGAGTGCTGGGATTAAAGGTGTATACCACCACACCTGGCATATTTTATTTTTGAGGCAGAGTCTCCTTCAAGTGCAGGCTGATCTGGAACTCACTCTGTAGCCCCAGGCTGGCTTTGACTCACAGCAATCCTTCTACCGCAGCCTTCCAAGTTGCTGTCACTGAGGCATGCAACACCATACCTGGCTAGTGTGGGGTTTTGAAATTCTCATGCATCCCATATGACCTTACTAATATACTTTTTTGTAAAGTTATTATTTTGTTAAATTAGGAATCTTAAGGCCAGGCATGGTGGCACATGCTTTAATCCCAGCACTCGGGAGGAAGAGGTAGGAGGATCGCCGTGAGTTCAAGGCCATCCTGAGACTACAGAGAATTCCAGGTCACCTTGGGCTAGAACAAGACCTTACCTGAAAACAAACAAACAAGAAATTAGGAAGCTTAATATCCTTTGAAATAATGTGCAGACTTGCTTTGCAAATGAGTGGAAGAAAGACTGATGAAGGGAGTTTGTGATGATCCAGGCCTGTGCCTTTTGGTGATGGACATCTCTCCACCAGTGCAACCAACACCGTTGCTCCTTGACTCTAGGAACAAAATTGCAGTACTGCCGGGTGTGGTGGTGCACGCCTTTAATCCCAGCACTAGGGAGGCAGAGGTAGGAGGATCACTGTGAGTTCAAGGCCAGCCTGAGACTACATAGTGAATTCCAGGTCTGCCTGGGCTTGAGCAAGACTCTACCTAGAAAAACCAAAAACAAACCAAAAAATTTCAAGTCCTATGAAGAGATTATTGGTATTTATTTATGAGGACAAAGAATGTTATTTATTCCCGGCCTCTTGCACTTCACATGTAATTACCTTTTTCTTTTGCATGGTCTTCAAGAAGATTTTCTAGAGGTAGATAAGGAAAAACAAATGAGACTCTTTGCCATCTCTTTGAAGTCCCCAAATTCTTACTTGTTTTATCTGCACTTGAGCTGGTCCACTTCTGTTCATCTTCACCCTAGCCCCTGGTCCTCCCCTCTGGGGAACAGAAATGGCAGCCCAAATTGTCCACTTCCTGTCTTACTCCTTTTGGTTTCTTTTCAACATGGCAGCCAGAGAGATTTTTTCAAAGCATTATTCTGATGAGGATGCCCCAATTTACAACTTTGCCACTGCTTTCAGGAGAAATACGCTCCAAGCATCTCACTACCTAGCCCTGTCACTTCTCCCCTCCTTGCTGTGTCTTTTAGGTGTCTCACGTGAACACCACCCCCCTGGTTGGTCCCCTTTTGAAGCAGTTCTTTCTGCTGTGGGTGGTTTCCACTCTCTGTTCACACATGACCACTGGACCTTCAGGTTGAATGTTTCACCCTGAGTCCTCAAGCTTGCTCACACCCTTCACAAAACTGGGAACTCCTTTTTGTGGCATTTATGTAATTAATTTGGTAATCTCCTCACTAGATGGATAATTCTGAGACTATGTTTTGACTTACCTTTGGATCCCCCCAAATCTAGTATGGTTGAAGGCTTTTAGTAGATTTTTATCAATTATTTTCAGAATGAATAAAAGCTTCCCCATGTCTGACCTACACATCTCCCATAGAATAAGATCAGGTAATTACTAGACACAGTGGCTCACACCTATAAGCTGAGCACTTGGGAGGCTGAGGCAGGAGGATTGGGAGTTCAAGTCCAGCTTAGGCTACATAAAAAGATTGTCACAAAGAAACAAAAAAATAAATTAAGCAATATGCTCACAGACAAAAATCACCAAGCATAGCAGAAGGAAGCTATTATAAGTAGGAGCTATTAAAAACTAGAAACAATGGATATAGATACCATCACCACACCAAAGACAGAAGGTGATAGAACTCTCAGGTACATAATTTAGATTCGTGGACACTGGGGATAGAGAAATCAACAAAATGGAAACATTCCCGGCCCCCAGCTCAGGACACTTACCTACCTCCATCACCTGTTCATAGAGAAGTTTCTCTAGAAGAGAGAGAGTAGGCGGAGGGCAGTTAGTCAGCTCAGGAAGGGATTGTCATCCCTTTGACCTAAACTGTTTGAACAGGACCGAGCCCTTGTCAGTTTAAACGCATGACCATGTGAAAAGATTAGTAGGTCTTCAAACCATCCAACAGGAGTGAGAATTATCAGACTATTTAACTTTCCAAATTCTTTCCAACCAAGATCCTGTGAAATGTGATCATTTTAATGAGGGTTTCATCCATTGAATATAATCAGGTTTCATGATTTCACGGCTCTAATTTCTTTGTTAATTAGAAAGCTGGCATGACTGCTTGTTGTCTAATTTCTCAACAGGTAAGAATTTACAGTCCTGCCCAGGGCCTTCCTGTAGTTTCTTTCATCCCTCTGCAATGTGAATCCCCAAGGCATGGCTTTTCCAATTTTCTCCGAGCCAATTTACATGGTCTGCAACCTATGGGTAAATGTCATGTCTACATTTACTTCCTTCTGGTCTTTCACTAGAGCAGTCACAATCACCCTTTCTGACAGCCCTGGCTCCCTTACCACCAAGTTACCTTTCGATTTTCTTTGCTTCCAGATGAGCCAAATGCCCAGTGTGATGAGAAGTCCCAGGATAGGCAGGATGGTAGCCAGAGCCACCGCTGAAGAGGAGAGCCTTCCTGGAGATGGGGCTGAAACAGAGACCGCCAATGACCACTCTCAGGGAGGTATCTGAGAGCTGCTCCTTGCCTCAGAGGCCAGTGGCTCGGGTACATCCAACTGTCCCTCATCATCACTAAGGAGAGGCCCCAGCCAAGACTGATGCTACTCTTTGCTTTACTTGGGAACTCAAATTTTGGGTGACCTTAAAAAGAAGTGAGGTGTCTCAGAGAGGATTTCAATGCTCCTGTCTGAAGCTGGAAGTTTAAACTCAGCTTCTCAACTACAAATTTACCCTGTCCTCAGCACCTATTCCTCCATGGAAAAATACTTAAGGGACTTCAGCAACCTGAAGATGCTATTCTTAATAATCACCCATAGCCTCTCAGGTATCATGAGTAGGGGCAATGCAACACAGGTCTAGGGACCACAGCAGCAAGCCTAAAAGCCAGGTAGACAAGAAAGAAGAAAAAGAAGAAAGAAGGAAGGAAGGATACAGGGTGTGGTGCTGCAAGCCTGAGATCCCAGAGCTTGGGTGGCTGAGGCAGGAAAGAAGAGAGCCATAACAAGAGGTGGGGAGTCTAAACCGGCTTTTCATTCATTCTCAACCTCTGGGCAAAAACAGACTAGAGATCCAGCCTCTCCCCACCTGGTTAGACTCATCTGTACAATGGGAGGGGGTGATAAGAGTCCTTATCCAATCTCTGTCTCTTTCTATCTGCCTCTTTCTCTCTCTGTCTGTTGCTCTCAAATAAATAAATAAAAAATAAACAAAATATTTTTTTAAAAAAAGGGCTGGGCTAAACCGGGCATGGTGGTGCACGCCTTTAATCCCAGCACTCGGGAGGCAGAGGTAGGAGGATTGCCATGAGTTCAAGTCCACCCTGAGACACCATAGTGAATTCCAGGTCAGCCTGAGCTAGAGTGAGACCCTACCTCGAAAAACCAAAAACAAAAGGGCTGGAGAGAGATGGCTTAGCAGTTAAGCGCTTGGCTGTTAAGCCTAAGGACCCTGGTTCGAGGCTCGATTCCCCAGGACCCACGTTAGCCAGATGCACAAGGGGGCACATGCGTCTGGAGTTCGTATGCAGCGGCTGGAGGCCCTGGTGTGCCCAATCTCTGTCTCTTTCTATCTGCCTCTTTCTCTCTCTGTCTGTTGCTCTCAAATAAATAAAAAATAAACAAAAAAATTTAGAAGAGTCCTTATCCCCAGAGGCTTAAGAGAAATCTAAAGAGACCAGTCATGTTAAACACTCAGCACTAGAGAAGGATAATGGAAGTAGTAAGAGAAGATGGGAGGGCTGGAGATGTGGCTTAGTGGTTAAGGTGTTTGCCTGCAAAGCCTAAGGACCCAGGTCCAATTCCTCAGGTCCATGTAAGCCAGATGCACAAGGTGGCATATTCATCTGGAGTTTGTTTGCAGTGGCTACAGGTCCTGGTGTGCTCATTCTCCCTCTCTCTTTCTCAAATAAATAAATTTTTTTTAAAAACTTAAGGAAAGAGAAGATAAGAGTAGCGCAGAAAGGAAAAAAAAAAAAAAAAAACAGGTTTACCAGATACCCATGACTCTTCTCCATCACCATTCTTCACCATAACCATTTTTTTGTTGTTGTTGTTTTGCTTTGTTTTTTGAGGTAGGGTCTCACTGTAGCCCAGACTGTTCTGTGTTTCAAGGACTTTTAAAAATATATTTTTATTTATTTTCAAGCAAAGAGAGAGGTAAAAGAGAGACAGACAGAAAGAATGGGCCTGCCAGGGCCTCCAGCCATTGCAAATGGACTCCAGATGCATACACCACTTTGTGCATCTGGCTTTTATGTGGAGACTGGGGAATGGAACTTGGGTCATTAGGCTTTGTAGGCAATCACCTTAGCTGCTGAGCCATCTCTCCAGCCCCCCTCAAGGATCCTTAAAAGATCTTTTAATCCACCAGTTCTCCTTCCAGAAATGTATTCTAAGAAAATAATCAGAATCAGTTCTCAAAGAGGTGCAAAGATTGGCGCACACCTTTAATCCCAGCACTCGGGAGGCAGAGATAGGAGGATTACTATGAGTTCGAGGCCACCCTGAGACTACATAGTGAATTCCAGGTCAGCCTGGGCTAGAGTGAGACCCTACCTTGAAAAACCAAAAAAAAAAAAAAAAAAAAAAGAGGTGCAAAAATGTCCTTTATGCCACTAGTTAAAATATGAGAAAAAATTAGCATCCAGATTCCCAGAAATAGGCTTTAGTTAATTTGTATTTATTCACAGCCCCACAGTGACATTCTGTGTAGCACTTAAAATCAAGTAACAAAGCTGGAGAGATGACTTAACAGTTAAGGTGCTTGCCTGTGAAGGACTGAGGTTCAACTCTCCAGAACCCATGTAAGCCACATGCACATAGTGATGCATGCATCTGAAGTTCATTTGCAGTGGCTAGAGGCCCTGGTGCACCCAGTCTCTCTCTCAAATAAATAAATAAATAAAAATAAAATGTTACAAAATCATATTACAGGGAAATACTTAAGGATATAAGCAAAAAAATAAAAAGTGCCCATGTCATGGGAAGTGAGAAAAAACTGAGCCATAAGTACACATACGGATACAAACATATCCATGCTGCTCAGAGATTCATGCGAACAGGCAAGTCTTGAAATACCCTAAAATGTTAGCAGTAGTTCTCTACAATTTATGAGATTATATGTCAATCTATTCTGGCTTCTTTAAATGTTTTGCATTTTTTTTCAAGTTTTCTACAATATACATACTTAGAACTATAATATAATTCTCAAACTGAAAAGAAATTGAAGAGTATTTTTTATTGGGTTTTTTGTTTGTTTGTTTGAGGCAGTGTCTCATTCCAGCCCAGGCTGGAACTCACTCTGCAGCTGCAGGGTGGCCTTGAACTCACAGCGATCCTTCCTACCTCAGCCTCCCAAGTTCTGGCTTGACACCACTCCTGGCTTGCAATTTTTTTTTAATATTTTTATTTTTTCGCAAGGGGGGGAGAGATGTGGGGGAATATGGTCACTCAAGGGCCCTCTGCCGCTGCACATGAACTCACATGCATGTGCCACTTTGTGCATCTAGCTCTAGGGGAGTACTAGGGAATCAAACACAGGCTGTTGGGCACTGTAAGCAAGTACCTTAACCGCTGAACAATCTCCCCAGCCCTTGAAAACTTTTTATTATTTATTTATTTTTATTTTGAGAAGGAGAGAGGAGGAGAAGAGAGAAAGAATGGGCGTGCGCAGGAGCCTCAGCCCTGGAGTGAACGAACGCCAGACGCGTGCGCCCCCTTGTGGGCACTGCATGCTTGTATCACCACGCTTCTGCCTGCAAGAAACCTGGAGATTGGAACAGGAGTTCTTAGGCTTCACAGGCAAGCGGCAAGCGCATTCACCGCTAAACTATCTCTCCAGCCCAAAATTTTTTAATAAAGTTCCCACTGGAAGCAGCTGGGCGTGATAATGCATGCCTTTAATCCCAGTACGATGGAGGCAGTGGTAGAAGGACCGCTGTGAGTTCAAGGTCAGCCTAGGACTACAGAGTGAGTTTCAGGTCAGCCTAAGCTAGAGTGAGATCCTACCTCGAAAAAATTAAAAAAAAAAAAAAAATCCACTGCGGTAGGAGTCCCCTCCGGACCTCTCAAGCCTGTTTTGTGTCTCAGGTTTTACCTGCTATGACCATGGCTGTAGTCTTCTCTTGACCAACGACTTCATTTCGGACAGTACAGGACACATTCCCCAGGGTGCTATCCCTGACTCTGCTGGACACTGCTGTTTGGAAGAGCCCTGTTTCATCCAGAGAGTGGGCCTCCGACAGGGACAGAAGGACCTTGCCTTTAGGGTCTCTCCACTCGACCCAGGGCTTTGGGAACCATCCCATCGACCGGCACACCAGCTGGATCCATCCAGCATCGTAGCCCTTCACGTGGATATAAGGATCAGAGCCTAGAACTAGAGAAGAGAAATTGGCTGTCGGGCTACATCAGCCCAGGAGCAGCCTTGCAGAGCCTGGATGTGGTTGTGCCCCATGCCCTGCCCCCACCACCTCCAGTCCTCTCTGATGGACAGCTGCACCTGTGAAGGGAGGTGTTCATGTCTGCCCCCAGCACTCTTCTACCGGATAAGACAGTCCCCATCCGCACTTCAAAATCCACCCACAGCTCTGCTTGCATCACATGACTCTGGTTCTCTTGGTCACCTTGTCTCCAAGGGGCTCCATATTTAGAAAGAGTCTACCAACTTAGTGTATTTTAAAGGAATGTGCCCCTCTTGGGGAAATTTAGCTAAAAACAAAAGATAACCAGCTGTAACCATGTGGAGCTGATGGCAAGCGCAGGCAAAGACTTGGGTTAGGTTGGATTTGGGGTAGGCTGATGTTGTTAAACCCTGAAGCTATATAAATACTCAGGAACCCCAGGAAAGGACTATGAGTCAGATCCCCATCTGGACCTAGAGGACTTTTCCTTGCAGCCTTGCTAATGGAGCAAAGATGTCCCAGAGTGGGAAAGCCATTGTCTGAGCCAGCAAGCCTTACAGGCCACCAACTGCATTTATACAGGACCTGCATTGGATAGTTCTTTCTAAAGGCCGGGGATGAGGGGCGGGGTGGGGGAGGACTCCTGCCTCATCAAAAACGCAGTCCCTGAGATGAATGGATGTATGAACTGGGCTGAGCCGTCCGGGCAAGTATAAAATGTGATTGCAGGTCAGAGAAAAGTCTAGATGTAGAGGGACTATCCAAGTCCCAAGAAAACTCACCCATCACCACAAATGACCCGGGCATCCTAACCTGCAACCTGCAGTGTCACAGGGCCCTCTCGACTCCGGGTTCCGACCAGGACCCGACACAGGTACTGTCCTCGGTCCTCGAGGGTTACGTTGCGGATGTGCAGAATGAAACTTCCCTCTTGGGCATCCCTCACCAGCGCCGTCCTGCCTTTGTACTCCGGCATCAGGTCTTCATCCCTGCCGGTCCCGTTCAGGAACACGTGAACAGCTTGGGAGCTCCGGGCGTGGGAAGGCCGCAGCCACCTCACCTCCTTGGGCACCGTGTCGGGCCAGAGCGGGACCGGGCAGATCAGCTCGGCTGTGCCCCCTAGCGGGACCAGGTGGAACTTGCTGGTATCCCCTGTGTGGCGCCCACAAAAGAGAGCACTTCAGTTTGAGAGGAGGACGCTGAAGAAAGGGCTTGGGAAGGGATGAGGAGGGATGCGGGAGAAAGAGCTTGGGAAGGGACGAGGAAGGTCAGAAGCTGGGAAGGACAGTGGAAAAGATTCGGAGGGAGGAAACAGATCCCCAAGCTAAGTTCTAGCACCACGTCTCCTGACCTCCCAGGCAGAGAAAGATTCAAAAACTCCTACCTGAGCCTTGAGCCGGCAGCTGGAAGAAGACCAAAGTGAAGAGGCAACGGGGAAGCCAGGAGTCAGCAGAACTTGGCATCTCCATGTGGACTAGGGCAGACACCAGAAGAGGGCTGGTGAACATGACCTCTCAGAACTGAAGAGATAAGGGTTGAAATCCAGGCCACATGGGCCACCTGAGGAACCATGAGGAAGGAGCTTCCAAATCCAGGTCTACCACTTGTCGTCTGTGACACTGTACTTACCCTTAGTGACAGGGTGACTGAACTTCTCTAAAATTCTGTTCCTTCGTCTTTAAAACAGGCATAGTAGCCATGCCATCTTGTAGGATTATTGTGATGGGCGGGAGTAAGTTGTCACAGGGAGGCTGGCCTCCTGGTAGTCTGCACATGCCATAAACGAGGACTGGAGTGAGGATGCGTTGAGTGAGCGCTGGGTATGACTAAGGCATAAGGAGGAGCCTGGAGGAATGAGAATGACAACATACACCCAGAATTAGCCAAGTAGGTACTAGCCTGGTCTCCTTTTGTTTTGCTTTGCTTTGCTGAGGTAGGGTCTCACTCTAGCCCAAGTTGACCTGGAATCCAGTATGTAGTCTCAGGGTGACCTCAAACTCATAGTGATCCTCCTACCTCTGGGATTAAAGGCGTGTGCCACCACGCCCAGATGCCCCTTTTTGAATTTAGTCCAAGCAAGCTTGGGAATTGCCTGCGTTGAGCCAGTCTTTCTCCCTATAGGTTTCAAGCTGACACGGAGCAACCAAAACCACGTGTCCCTCCATTTCATCCTACAGACTCAAGCACTGGGGTTGGACAGACCTGGGTTCAGGTCTAACTACACCCATTTGCTTGTTCCACATCCCTAGGAAAGTTGCTTAACATCTCTGTGCCAGGTTTCTTAATCTTCAACAGGGTGCTTTCTTCACACGTGAGCAGGACAAGTAAAGGAGAGGGTGTGTGCCAAGCCCTGGCCACAGATGTCTGGCAGAACAAATGCTCAATAAACATGTAATGGTATTGTTATTACTGGGCTAAAAGGGCTGACAAAGACCCTGAAGGGGTCCTTTAAAATGCTTTGTCATCACCTACTTGCTATCGCCTGAAGTTCCTTTAACAGGAAGCAATATATCATGCCAAGGTGAAGATAAAGTTTAAAATGGAAACATCTAGTAAGAGATAACTCTTTCCAAGGTTTCAGAAGGTCATGGCTTGGGTAAAGATGGGACAGGAAGAGAATGTCAAAGGGAGGTTGAGAAGTCACATATGAATTTAAGTACTGAACATCCAATTCTGGTCTTCTGATGGCAAATATTGCACTGGGGCTGAGGTAGGAGAATGGCCAGCCTAGGGGTACAAAGTGAGTTCCAGATCAGCCTGGGCTAGAGGGAGACCTGCCTCAAAAAAAAAAAAAAAAAAAAAGCACACTAGTTTAGAGTTGTTTTTGTTTGTTTGTTTGTTTTGTTTTGTTTTTCAAGATAGGGCCTAGCTCAGGCTGACCTGGAATTCACTGTGTAGTCTCAGGGTGGCCTTGAACTCAAGGTGATCCTCCTACCTCTGCCTCCAGAGTGCTGGGATTAAAGGCGTGCGCCACCACGCCTGGCTGCATTAGGATTTTTTTGGTGGGATGGGGGAGGTTCTATCTCACTACTTTCCTCTGGGTTACCATCTACTCAGAACCTAAACAAAAAGCTTAAGTAAATGAAGATGTTGTCTACTTAATTCATTATGCTTTAACATTATTTTTATTTATATTTTATTTGCAAGTAGAGAGAGAAAGACAGAGGAGAGAGAGAGGGAGAATGGGCATGTTAGGACATCTTGCTACTGTCACTCCAGGTGCATGTCCCCTTTTGTGCATCTGGGTTTACATCAGCCCTGGGGAATTAAACCTAGGCCATCAGGCTTGCAAGCAAGTGCCTTTAACCACTGACCCATCTCTATAGCCCTAATTATGCTTTTTAAAAGGAATTTATTTACTTACTTATTTATTTATTTATTTGGGAGGAGAGAGAGACAAAGACAGAGGAGAAAGAGAGGGAGAGGGAGAACAGAGAGAGAACAGGCACACCAGGGCCTCTTGCTGCTGCAAACAAACTCCAAAACATGTGACACTTTGTACATCCGGCTTTACTTGGGTACTAGGAACCAGGACTGGAAGGCTTTGCAAGCAAGTGCCTTTAACCACTGAGCCATCTACCAGACCAGTTATCCTTTCAGCTAGAAGTTAGCATGGCCCAGGATCCCCTTTAGTGTGTTTGAAGTATACCCAGAGTAAATATGCCAGAGAGACCCAGAGTTCCCCTGTGAACAAAGACTCCCTGAAATCAAATAAGAGGGGATGCCTGGGGTCTGAACTCATAGGTGCAAACAGTGAAGTGTCTGAAAGCAGGCATTCCAGAACCAGCCTGTGTCCCAGTCTTGGCTCTGCCATTTCCTAGCTATGGCCTTGAACAGGGCACTTTACTCTCAAAGCATAGTTTACCTTGTGTACAGTTATGATGAAGATCAGGGATCATACATGTGGAACGATTTGCACACCAGATGCTGGAAAAATTAAGCAAATGAAGTTCTTCTATCAGATTGTCATTCTGTATAATAAGGGCAATTGAGATGGCTTCAGAAAGGGAGTGTCCCTGAGCCTTGTCAACAAGAATGGAAAGCTGCCTAAAGAATACACTAACCAAGGCTGGAGAGGTGACTTAGCAGTTAAGGTGCTTGCCTGTGAAGCCTAAGGACCCAGGTTCAATTCCCCCAGTACCCATGTAAGCCAGCTGCAGTCTGGAGTTCATTTGCAGTGGGAAAAGGCCCTGGTGCACTTTCTCTGCGTGTCTCTATCTGCCTCTCTCTCCCTCGAATAAATAAATAAAATATTGAAAAAATAAAAAGAGGGCTGGAGAGATGGCTTAGTGGTTAAGGCACTTGCCTGTGAAGGTTAAGGACCTAGGTTCCACTCCCCAGAACTCATGTAAACCAGACGTACACAGTGGCACATGTGTCAGGAGTTTATTTGCAGTAGTTGGAGACCCTGACATGCCCATTCATTCACCTCTTTCTCTAATAAATAAAATATTAAAAAATTAAAGAATACACTAAGAGATGACATCAGAAGTAAGATGCTCACTGCCCAATCATTGGAACAGTACAAGACCACAGTTAGATATCATTTGCCTTCCTTCAAACCATCAAAACTGGGAAAAGAACGATACCCAGAATCACCTCTCAGGTGCCTAAAAGGACTCTATTGTCCATTGCTAAACAACTTCCACAGGAACAATTTAGCAATAAGGATCAAATGATAAACAAATATGCAAAAAGCTTAATCCGACAATGTTTTCTTCCAGAAAAGAACTCCAAGGAAATACATAAGGATGTGCAGCATAGACCTGTAACCCCAGCCCTTGGGAGGCTAAGGCAGAAGAACAAGGAGTTCAAGGTTAGCCTGGGCCTACATTGTGAGTTTGAAACCAGCCTGCACTTCATGAGACCCAGTCTCAAAATACCACCCTCCAAATTAATAATAGATACTATTGATTGCATTTTGTGTGTGTGTGCTTTGTTTTGTTTTTCAAGGTAAGGTTTTGCTCTATTCCACATGACCTGGAATTCACTATGTAGTCTCAGGGTGGCCTCGAACTCACAGCGATCCTCCTACCTCTGCTTCCTGAGTGCTGGAATTAAAGGCGTGCGCCACCACGCCTGGCTTGATTGCATTTTTGGTACTCTACCTATATTGTCTTCAGACCCCATCCAACACGGAAAGCAGGTATTATTCTCTTGAACAGGAAAAGTAGTCATGTACACCTCCAGGTACCATGCAAACAGAACCGCCAGGACCTAAATATCTGTTAATGTTACTTATTTCTACTTGTGCCACTTGTCTAAACTCCTGAATTATCAGCATGATGGCAGCTGCAGTGCCTGTGGGGCAGACTTATGATAACTTCTGATTAGGTTCAGTTGTATGCTGCTCTCCTGGGCTGCCCTCCCTACAGCCTGCTTTCAATATGTGTTTTCAGCCCTTGTCTTCTTGGATTGTTTATTTGCCTGCGTGTTTTATTTTAAAGTATTAATTGTATGTTTTTTAAAAAAATATTTTTATTTATTTACTAGAGAAGAAGGGGGTGGGGAGGGAAAGGGAGAAGCATGGGTGTATCAGAACCTCTTGCCTCTATAAATGAACTCCTAACATATGTGCCACTTTGGCTATCTGGCTTTATATGGATACTAGGGAATTGAACCTGGGCCCACAGGCTTTGCAAACAAGTGCCTTTAACCACTGAGCCATCCCTCTAGCCGTAAGTGTATGTTTGAAATATCCATATTTTTCATTTTGGCAGATATAAGACTTTATTTTAAATTTTAATTTGCCCTTTTACCTTAATTTTTTATGATTTACAATTTCCTTTGTAATTTCTATTAAAATGGTACTTTCCAGTTGAATAAGTTACTCTAATTTTCTGGGTGTGAGTCAGAATTGGTTTGCCCCTTAACTTGTAAACTCACTGCTAATTTACTTCATCTCTATGCTAAAGACCCACATGGAGGAATTAACACTTTCTTTTTTTTTTTTGAGGTAGGGTCTCACTCTAACCCAGGCTGACCTGAAACTCACTCTGTAGTCTCAAGCTGTCTTAAACTCACAGCAAACCTCTTGAATTATGCTTTTAAAAATATTTTTTATTTGTTAGAGAGAGAGAATGGGCTTGCCAGGGCCTCTTGCTGCTGAGAATGAACCCCAGATGCATAAGCCACTGTGTGTCTGGCTTTATGTGGGTGCTGAGGAATTGATCTAGGACGGATAGGCTTTGCAAGCTGATGCCTTCAACTATATCGTGCAAATTATGTTTGAAAGAACGTTGGGGAGGGGTCATTTTGAGATAGTGTCTCGTGTAATGAAGGCTGGCCTCCAACTCACTATTAAACAAGAATGACCCTGAACCTCTGACCCTCCCACCTCCACCTCAAAAGTGCACCACCACACCTGGTTTGTGGGATGCAGGAGATGGAACTCCGGAGCTTCATGCATTCTGGGCAAGCATTCTGCCAACTGAGCTATGTCCCCAGCCAAATCGTGCTTTCTTTGCTGGGCTCTGCGGGCAGGCAGGTAGTGCCGAGGGAAGGACCAGACCTGCTGGTTCCTCCCAAGGGGTTGAGGAGGAAGATGAGCATCTTACGACCCAGACCTCTCCTGGCCACCGGAGAAAAACCACACTGAATCGGGAGTCTTGTGGAAGCAGGAACTCGCTTTATTGCTATGAGCAGTTGCCTATATAACATTGGGGACGAAGGCAGGGATTTTAGGAGGTGGGGAGAGAGGTAAGGGCCAATAGTAAACTGTAACTATTGAAATGATAATTTCAACTGCCACGTGGAGGTGGCAGGCAAGAAGCCATTAGGCGTCTTGCTGAGTCCTAGCTGGCCAGAGACAGGTCACCAAACTTTAGCTAGGCTCAGGAAGCTCCACTAGGCTTCACACCTGGGCCTTTCAGGGCCCAACATTCTTAACTAAGCTAGTTAGAGTAACAATTTATCCTGAGACTATGTTTCAAGAGAGCGTGGAAGGGCAGAATACAAATTAAAAAGCAGCACTCTTAGAGCCATGCATTCAATATTAAATGATTTTTTTTATTTCTCAGTAGAATGAGAATTTAAATTTTTTTTGTTTATTTATTTGAGAGTGACAGACAGAGAAAGAGGGGGAGAGAGAGAGAGAGTATGGGCGCACCAGGGCCTCTAGCCACTACAAACGAACTCCAGATGCGTGTGTCCCCTTCTGCATCTGGCTAACATGGGTCCTGGGGAATCAAGCCCTGAACCGGGGTCCTTAGGCTTCACAGGCAAGCGCTTAACTGCTAAACCATCTCTCCAGCCCTAGAATGAGAATTTAAACTAGCATTAATTAGTTTGAGTATTAAATCATAATATTATTGGTTTAAAATATTGTTTAGGGCTGGAGAGATGGTTTAGTGGTTAAGGCACTTGCCTGTGAAGCCAAAGAACCCAGGTTCATTTCCCCAGTACCCATGTAAGCCAGATGCACAAGGTGACACATGTGTCTGGAGTTTGTTTGCAGAGGCTAAAGGCCCTGGCACTCCCATTCTCTCTCTACCTGCCTCTCTCTCTTTCTTTCAAATAAATAAATAAAATCTGATTTTTAAAAAATATTGTTGAACAGTACTTTGTAGGAGACTAGATTTTTGTCATGTATTATAAAGAAAACAGTAATGGAATCACTCGGTCTGTCTCAGTTGTGGATATATGTCTATAATATTACTGCTTCATATTAAGCAACTATAAACTATATATAGATTTTATTTAGGCAAAGATTTTAATTAAAATAGTTGTCTTAGGGCTGAAGAGATTGCTCAGTGGTTAAGGCACTTGTCTGTGAAGCCTAAGGACCCAGGTTCAATTCCCCAGTACCCACATAAGCCAAATGCACAAGGTGGCATATAGATCTGGAGTTCACTTGCAGTGGCTAGAGGTTGTAGTGTGCCCATTCTCTCTCTCTCTCTAGTAAGTGAATAAAAATTAAATATCAAAAAAATAGTTTTCTGGGATGGAGAGATGGCTTAGTGGTTAAGGCACTTGCCTGTAAAGCCAAAAGACCCAGGTTCAATTTCCCAGGACCCAGGTAAGCCAGATGCACAAGGTGGCATGTGTCTTTAATTCATTTATAGTGGCCAGAGGCTCTGGTGTGCCCATTCTCTCTCTCTCTCTGCCTCTCTCTCAAATAAATAAATAATAAAAATCCTAAGTAATAGTTTTCTGGGTCTGGAGAGATTGCTTAGTGGTTAAGGCACTTGCCTACAAAGCCTAAGGACTCAGGTTCAACTCCCCAGAACCCAGGTAAGTCAGATGCACAAGGTCATGCATGCACACAAGGTGATGCATGTGTACAAGGTGGTGCACACATCTGGAGTTCATTTGCAGTGGCTAGAGGCCTGGTGCACCATTTCTCTCTTACACACTATCATAAATTTAAAAAAGATAGTTTTAGCCGGGCGTGGTGGCGCACGCCTTTAATCCCAGCACTCAGGAGGCAGAGGTAGGAGGATCGCCTTGAGTTCAAGGCCACCCTGAGACTACAGAGTTAATTCCAGGTCAGCCTGGACCAGAGTGAGACCCTACCTTGAAAAACCAAAAAAAAAAAAAAAAAAAAAAAAAAACAAACAAAAAAGATAGTTTTCTGGGCGGTAGAAATAGCTTAGTGTTAAAAGCATTTGCTTATAAAACCTGAAGGCCCAAGTTTGATTCTACAATACCCTCATAAAGCCAGATGCACGAAGTGGCACATACATCTGGAGTTTATTTGCAGAAGCAAGAAGCCCTCAAGCACCCATTCTGACCCTCTATCTCTGTCCTTCCCTCCCTTCTTCTTTTTTTAAATTTTATTTATTTATTTATTTCCAAGGGGAAAGAGAGAGAGAGTGAGAGACAGAGAGAGAGGGAGGGAATGGGCTTGCCAGGGCCTGTAGCGACAGAAAATGAACTCCAGAAACATGCACCTCTTTGTGCATCTGTCTTTACCTGGGTACTGGGAATCAAATCCAGGCTGTTAGGTTCTTCACGCAAGCTCCTTAACCGCTGAGCCATCTCTCCAGCCCTCCCTTCCTCCCTCTTTCTCTCCTTTTCTCTCTCTCTTTCAAATAAATAAATCAATTCTGAGCTTTAAAAAATATTGTTGAACAGTACTTTGAGGGAGACTAGCTTTTTATCATGCATTATACAGAAAACAGTAATGGAATCACTCAGTATGTCTCAATTGTGGTTATATGTCTGCAATATTACTGCTTCCCATTAAGAAAATATAAACTATATATGGAATTTATTTAGACTGAGATTCTAATTAAAATAGTTTACTGGGGGCTGGAGAGATGGCTCAGTGGTTACAGCACTTATTATTTATTTGGCTTTTTGTTTGTTTGTTTGTTTGTTTGATTTTTCAAGGTAGGGTCTCACTCTAGCCCAGGCTGACCTGGAATTCACTCTGTAGCCTCAGGGTCACAGCAATCCTCCTACCTCTGCCACCCAAGTACTGGGATTAAAGGCATGAGCCACCACACCCAACTATTATTATAATTTAAAAGATAGTTTTCTATGGAAGAATAAAATATCCTTTAATAAGTGTAAAATATTATTTCACTTCCTAAAGTTTAACATACAATTTGGGTCTTATTCCTCTCAATTAAGAAAATTTACATCACCTATAATTCCTCTACCCAGAGATAGTGTCTGCATTTTTTTTTTTTTTGTCTGTTTGTTTGTTTTTGAGGTAAGGTCCCACTCTAGCTCAGGCTGACCTGGAATTCACTCTGTAGTCTCAGGGTGGCCTCGAACTCACGGTGATCCTCCTACCTCTGCCTCCCGAGTGCTGGGATTAAAGGCGTGCGCCACCACGCCCGGCTGCATTTTTTTTTTTAAATGCATGCACAGTCTTCTAAAAAATAGGGCCAGCACCATCATGAAAACAAATGATCATAAATGTTGGCGGGGATGTGGAAAAAAAGGAACCCTTCTGCACTGCTGGTGGGAATGCAATCTGGTCCAGCCATTGTGGAAAACAGTGTGGAGGTTCCTAAAACAGCTAGAGATTGATCTACCATATGACCCAGCTATAGCACTCCTAGGCATATATCCAAAGGACTCATCTCATTTCCTTAGAAGTATGTGCTCAACCATGTTTATTGCTGCTCAATTTATAATAGCTGGGAAATGGAACCAGCCTAGATGTCCCTCAACAGATGAGTGGATAATGAAGATGTGGTACATTTATACAATGGAGTTCTACTCAGCGGTAAAGAAAAATGAAGTTATGAAATTTGCAGAAAAATGGATGGACCTGGAAAGTATTATACTAAGTCAGGTAACCCAGGCCCAGAAAGCCAAGCGCCACATGTTCTCTCTCATATGTGAATCCTAGCTACAGATGACTGGGCTTCTGTGTGAGAATGAAAATACTTAATAGCAGAGGCCAGTAAGTTGAAAAGGAGACATAAAGGGTGGAGAAAGGAAGGGAGGAGGATACTTAATAGGTTGATATTGTATATATGTAATTACAATGATTGTAATGGGGAAGTAATATGATGGAGAATGGAATTTCAAATGGGAAAGTGTGGGGGTGGGGAGGGAGGGAATTACCATGGGATATATTTTATAATCATGGAAAATGTTAATAAAAATTAAAAAAAAATAAAAATAAATAAATAAATAAATAAATAAAAATAGGGCCAGGCAGGACACGGTGGCACACAGGTCTTTAATGCCAGAACTCAGGAGGCAGAGGTAGGAAGATCACTGTGAATTTGAGGCCAGCCTGGGACTACAGTGTGAGTTCCAGGTCAGCCTACCTTGGAAAAAAACTAAAAACCAAACCAAAACAAAACAAACAAACAAAAAAAAATAAGGCCATCATGTAATCGTTTATCTACTGTTTTCATACCTAATATTTTCACCACACACTGCATTAGGCAAGTTTTCCATTCTGTGAAATATTCTTTTATGCCGAGTGTGGTGGCGCATGCCTTTAATCCCAGCACTTGGGAGGCAGAGGTAGGAGGATCACTGTGAGTTCAAGGCCACCCTGAAACTACAGAGTGAATTCCAGGTCAGCCTGAGCTAGAGTGAGACCCTTACCTTGACAAACAAAACAAAGCAAAACAAAATTCTTTTAACTCCAACATGGACCTGTGAGAATTTTCAAAAAGAAATCCATATTGTAGGATTGTTGGGCTGTTTTCCAGTGCCTTGCTATTCTGTACCTGATGACAAGTGACAGTGGATTGATGACTGCAACCCAAGGCTTACTTAGTCCTCTTGGTGGTGGTGTGCTTCCTAACTGCGCGACATTGTGAGTTTTCGAAAATCACTTACACTCTTAGGCCTTGACTTTCCTAATTTTAAAAAAAGGAAGACTTTAAAATTTCACTGCCAAATTGCTCTCCAGAAAGGTCAGGATCAGTTTACCAAAGCACACAAATTTTCTTGCTTTTCCACAACTTTGCTTTCAGTAGTTATTATCAATGTGAAGATTTTTGTCAACTTGAGTAATACAACGTCATTTCTGTCAATGACCTCCTAATTTAGTTTGCTTGTTTCCCTTCCATTGCTTAATGGCTTGCAAAACTCTACATACAGCGACCAACATTTTTGCCACTATCTAAGTTGGAAATATTTGCCCCCAGTGATTTACATTTTAAGGTTGAAACAGTTCAATTTTTGAAACTTCTAAATCAGAGAGAGAGATTGCAACAAAAGTCCCCCCAACAATCCCGAGCAGCTTTAGAAGACCCTACCAGTGTATAAATGAACACCCCCAAAATACGAAGCAGAGGAGCCAGCCCTGATGATAAGGGCTAATTACACGTGAGCTGCAGTTGTAATAATTATGGCAATAATACACAAACCCACCCATCTTTCTAGTCACCTGCCCTTTTTTTGTGTTTCTAAGTGACAGCTAAACATTGTCCTTACAAGAAGTAAGGGTTAAAAAAGAAATCAGGCAATTATTTCTCTATGAAACCTGAGCACCCTGAGAAGCTTAAGGAACTAAAAAGACTGAAGGGAGGGGAGAGGACTCACCACCTTTGGAATCAGAGACCCTTGTCCCTTAGCGGCAGACCTGGGACCATCTCCTTCTCCCAGGCAGGGCGATTAGGCATCAGGCAAGAGTGTCAGGAAGGACCCCAGATGTGGGCCTGAAAAAAGTTCATATTCTAAAGATCAAAACCCTAAGCCAGGGGCTCCCTCTGTCCCACAGATGGCTGTCTAGCTGTCCCTACAAACAACGCCCTGTCTGTCTGTCCTTGATAAAGAAACAGAACACAGAGGAGGCTCCCTAAAAGCGAGGGAACCACTAAGTGCTACCACATAGAAGGGAACTTTGCCCCAACTCTCTTTTCTTCCAATGCCCAGTGCCAACAGAGACTCCTGATAAATTTGATCCTGGCACACCTTTTCTGAAAGGCTAGCTCCCCTTTGTTTTTCACATCTGAGGATATGAGAAGAGGGGTGAATGACACTGGAGATCATTACATTAAGTGAAATAAGCCAGACTCACAAACACTGCAAGCTTTTACTTATTTTTTTTTTTTTTTTTTTTTTTAGTTTTTCGAGGTAGGGTCTCACTCTAGCCCAGGCTGACCTGGAATTCACTATGGAGTCTCAGGGTGGCCTTGAACTCACGGCGATCCTCCTACCTCTGCCTCCCAAGTGCTGGGATTAAAGGCGTGCGCCACCACGCCTGGCCCAAGCTTTTACTTATATATGCAATTTGTGCGTGCGTGTATCTGTGTGTATACAACGTGTGCATGCATGTGTAAGTCATTAAAGTAGATAGGAACCAGGAGAGAGGAGAAAGAGCTCATAAGGGAAAGGCAAAGAGAGTAATGGGACACATGTCACATGAAGACACAAAGGAAGACTTGGAGAAAAATGTAACTCCTTTCTGGACAACTTTTTTTTTTGGCTGTCTGGGCAACTCTTGTTACTCACGTGTAATTACTCCCCCAACAAACCACACCTAATTTATCCCTTTCTCACCTTTCCTCAAGCTAGCTTATCACATTTTCTGCACTTTAAAAATTTTTTTTACATTCTCTCTCAGATAATTAGCAAATATTATTTTTTAGGAAAAAGCAGAAGGGCTGGAGAGATGGCTCAGTGGTTAAGGTGCTTGCATGCAAAGCCTCAGGACTGGGTTCAATTCCCCAGTACCCATGTAAGCAAGATGCACATAGTGAAATATGTGTCTGCCATTTGTTCACAGTGGCTAAAGACCCTGGTGCACCCATTCTCTCTCTTTCAAATAATAAATATCACTTAAAATATTTATTTAAACTGGGCGTGGTGGCACATGCCTTTAATCCCAGCACTCGGGAGGCAGAGGTAAGAGGATTGTCATGAGTTCGAGGCCACCCTGAGACTACATAGTGAATTCCAGGTCAGCCTGAGCTAGAGTGAGTCCCTACCTCAAAAAAAAAAAAAAAAAAAGAATTAAAAAAAATATTTCCAACAGGAAACAAAGAGAGACTTGGCACACTAGGGCTTCTAGCAGTTGCAAATGAACTCCAGATTAATGGGCCACCTAGTGCATCTAGCTTTACATGAGTACTGGGGATTCAAACCTAGTTAGTAGACTTTGCAAGCAAGTCTTTAATAGCTGAGCCATCTCCCCAGCCCTCTGTAGTTTTGTTTTGTCTTTTTTTGGTTTTTAGAGGTAAGGTCTCACTCCAGCTCAGGCTGACCTGGAATTCACTATGTAGTCTCAGGGTGGCCTCGAACTCTCAGCAATCCTCCTACCTCTGCCTCCGGAGGGCTGGGATTAAAGGCATGTGCCACCACGCCTGGCTGTAGTCATATTTTTTTTTAATTTTTTTTATTTGAGAGCGACAGACACAGAGAGAAAGACAGATATAGGGAGAGAGAGGGAATGGGCGTGCCAGGGCTTCCAGCCTCTGCAAACGAACTCCAGACGCGTGCGCCCCCTTGTGCATCTGGCTAACGTGGGACCTGGGGAAGCGAGCCTCGAACCTGGGTCCTTAGGCTTCACAGGCAAGTGCTTAACCGCCAAGCCATCTCTCCAGCCCTGTAGTCATATTTTTAATTGGGGTAAAAAGTTCTTACCATAGTAGCCTTTTATTTTATTTATGTATTTATCAGTATTGAGGATAAACCTAGGGTTTCACAAATACTAGGCACTATTTCCCCAGACCTCTTATTTGAGACAAAAGCTAAGTTGTCCAGACTGATCTTGAACTTGTGATTCCCCTGCCTCGGCTTCCAGAGTAGCTGAGATTACAGGCCTAAAGTATGAGATATTTTTATGTCCCTAGTACAAAAAGTGTTCATTGTTACGCAACTTGGTCTTGGAAAGCAAACTGTGTGCACTGAAAAATAGCTACACTGCCCTCCTCCTCCCAGCTCCTGACCACCACTCTATGTTTCTTAACGGTTTGACTAGTTTTAATATCTCATAAAAATGGAACCACGCAGCAATTATCTTTCGTGTGGCTACGCCCATCTGAAGGCATTTGGTAACTAGTGCTGACACCTACTGGCCTCCCACAAGGATGTAACAATTTACACTTAGACTGGAATATCGAGTGTCCTCCGGGTAGGCTTGCGCTCACTGCTTAGCATCTGTCCTTTGTTTCTGTCCTTGCCACTGAGGTAGAGGAACAAAGGTAGTAGGTCTGAACATGGTTTCCTGTGACCCGTAACTTTTCAATTCCTCTGTTCCTATCTATAAAATGGGCATAGTGGTTCATTAGTGTATATGTACATATTGTACCGACTCATGAGGAGTAAGAAAGATCTATGAGGAGAAATAAGGGAGGTATAGCTATTTATTGCTTTTTCTTTCTCTCCTCCCCTCTCTTTTTACTCAGTAATATAACAAATAGAAATGAAAGCCATGGTGAAAGGAGAAGAGAAACTCCTCCTGGTGTCCTCTGACCTCCTTATGTGCACAGTAGTATGTGTGCCCATACACACATCATGCCCATACACACATCATACACATACACACATATACATACGCACAAATAAAAATGAAAAAAGGAAAACGTTTTTACATTTATTGATTGATTTGAGAGAGAGAGAGAGAGAGAGAGAGAGAGAGAGAGAGAGAGTCAGAGAAGGAGAGAGAATGGGCATGATAGGGCCCCTAGCCACTGCAAACGAACTCCAGATGCGTGTGCCCCCTTGTGCATTTGGCTTATGTGAGTCCTGGAGAGTCGAACTGGGATCTCTTGGCTTTGCAGGCAAACGCCTTCACCACTAAGCCACCTCTCTAGGCCAAAGAAATCATTTTTAAAAAATAGATTTCCCTTTTTGGGCTGAAGGTGAAGCTCAGTGTAGAGGGCTTGCCTTGGGTTGAAAACTCAGACAAAGTTCCTCTTCGAAAGGACTGTGGAGAACAGGATCTCACTTTCTCAATAATCCCATGCATTAGGAAGGTAGCAATCACAAATCTTGATTTTGCGAATTAAGTACCTGAGGCTTAGCATTCCAGTACGCAGCAATGTCAACCTCAGGACTCAGAGAACACCCCTCGAAGGCCAGCAGCTGTCCCAGACACTCCTCCCAGGGAAAGCTACATTTACTGCAAAGACCTCCCCTACCCCAAGCCCAGCCTTCCCTGGTCCCGCCCCTGCTTCGCCCCACCACGATAGGCTGCGCCCCTCCCAGTTCTGATAGGTCCGTGAAGGTCCCGCCCCGCCCCTCCACGCCTCTGCAAGGCCTCTGCGCACGCGCAGCTCCTGTGGGCGGGGCAGCCTCAGGCCTCGGCCCCGCCTCCGCCGGCGCGGTAGCCCAGTGGTGGGCTCCGGGGCCGCTCGGAAGGGGAGTCGAGGCCGGGGTGAACCCCAAGTGAGGCCTGGTCTGCGGCCCGGCGGAGGCCGGAAGTCTGAGGTGCGGCCGGTAGGGCGCCGACTCCGGGGTCCGTCACACTGCGGAGAGGGAAGGGTCTGCGGGCCGGGCCGGGCTGTGAGCCGGGCTGGCCGTCCCGGACCGTAGCTGTCGGCTCGGCGGCCGTGGGAAGCCGGGGCCCAAGGCTGAGGGGCCCCGACCGCCCCGACGCGAACGGCTCTCCCGGGCCTGGTTCCCCGGCGCCCGCGCGGTCGCTCCGGAGGGAGGCGGAGGCCGAGGCTCGAGCCCGAGGTGCGGACCGAGAGCCCGGGAGGGAGGGGCCGTCCGCGCCGAGGCGGGCCCGCGGGCGCCCGAGAACGGGCCGGGCGGCGGGGCGGGGACCGGGGTCCGCGGCGGTCTGCAGAGATGCGCCTGTCTCTCGGCCCCAGGTCGGAGCTCGCCGAGGAGGATTCCGACGCCTCGCCGAGCCATGGACCCGCCGGCCCGTAAAGAAAAACCCAAAGTTAAGGAGCCTGTCAGCCGCGGGGAGAAGGCGAAGCAGAAGTCCGCGCAGCAGGAGCTGAAGCAGAGACAAAGAGCGGAGGTGAGGGAGGGTCGAGGGGCGCTGGGGGCCTGTGGGCGGCCGGAGACCGAGAGCCGAGGCCGGGGAGCCCCGCTCGCCTCCGGACACAGCCACGTCTTCCCCGGCTGAGAGAGACCGGGCGTCCAGGGCCCGGCTGGGGACCCGGCAGCCAGGTTAGTGTCACAGTCCCAACCAGTGCCAGGTCTCCAGATGACTCCAGGGACAGTTTTTTGTGGCAGAGACCCGAGGGAAGGAGGAAAGGAGAAAAAGAAGCCATGTGTGAGGGAGGGGACAGAAGGAGAGGAGAAAGCGCTGCTTGAAGCGTGTGTGTCCTACAGCCTCTACACACGTTTCTCTGCTGGGTGCCGAGAGAAGCCACCCATGCCCAAGCTTTAAGCTCACCAGTGTGTTTCTTAACTAGTCATTTTAAGAATAAAAAGTGGGGCTGGAGAGATGACTCGTGGTTAAGGCGCTTGCCAGCAAAGCCTAATGACCTGGCTTCAGTTCCTCAGTACCCATGTAAAGCCATAAGCACAAAGTGGCACATGCATCTGGAATTCTTTTCCAGCGGCTGGAGGCCACGGGGTGCCCATTCATATTCTCATTCTCAATTCTTTTTCTATCTCTCTCCATGCAAATAATAAATAAAATAAAATAGTTTTTAAAAGACTACAAAGCTTTAAGCCAGACATGGTGGTTCACACTTTTAATCCCAGCACTCAGGCTGAGACAGGAAGAGAGCCCCGAGTTGAGGGTCAGCCTGTCATACAGAACCAAAGAAAAATAAAAAGCTTTAAACCATTTACATTGATAATATTAAACCACATCCAGATATATTTTACTTTAACATTTAATACAAAGAAAAAGTTTAGCTGGGGCTGGAGAGATGACTTAGCGGTTAAGGCACATGCCTACAAAGCCTGAGGTTTGATTCTACAAAGACTGAGGTTTGATTCTCCAAGTCCCACGTATGCCAGATGCCCATGGTGGGGCACGTGTCTGTTCGTTTGCAGTGGCTAGAGGCCCTGGCAGGCCCTCTCTTCCTCTCTCCCTCCCTCCCTCCCTCCCTCTCTCTTTTTCCTTCTCTCTGTCTGTAATAAAAATAAATCTTTTTAAAAAAAGTTTAGGTGGGTGTGGTGGCAAACACCTTTAATCCCAGCATTGGGAAGGCAGAGGTAGGAGTGCTGTAAATTCAAGGCCTCACTGAGAATACATAGTGAATTCCAGGTCAGCCTGGACTAGAGTGAGACCCTACCTCAAAAAACAGAAAGTGAAAAAGCTCGCTGGTCTTTTCCCACTTTGTTGTGTTTGTTTTTGCAAAAAAAAAAAAAAAAAAAAAATATTTGCAAGGAAAGAGAAAGAGACAATGGGTGCATTAGGGTCCATCTTCCTTCAAACCCCACTGACTGTGAAGGTCTTCTGCTTCCAGTGGCAGCCAAGATCCAAGGGCATGCTCATACATGCACTGCTGACTGTCTGATCCCTTACCTCCACAATGGGGGTAGGTATACTTTGCCTACCACCCCCAGAACAGCTCTGGCCTGGCTGATGAGGAAATTCCTCCATAACTCCGTGCCTGAACTATACCTTCTCTAACAAGATCTGAGCTTTAAGTTTGTTCTTTAGCCTCTGTCTCTTGGCCATTGGCACCATTCATCCATAGTTGATACTTAGTAAGTAAATATGTATGCATATATATAATTTATTGGCAGGGTCTCATGTAGCCCAGGCTGGCCTGAAACTTGTGATATAGCTGAGGATGACCTTGAACTTCTGATCTCCAGCCTCTACTTCCCAAGTGCTTGGCTTCAGGCATGTGGTCACCCCACTGAATGGTCACATATTCTCAGCTCCTTGATTAGTCTTGGATCATTCCATATGCCACCAACCATCCACAGCAGTGTGTGGCTCCACTGGACTAGATGAGGACTCAATGTCAATTTTTACAAAAACGTTTGTGCTGAAAAGAAGTGACAGAAGAATGCTCAGCACTGAAATATATCTATCACACCTTCCAAGGCTCAGGGTCCACTGTGGAAGAGGTGGCAGAAAGAATGTAAGAGCCAAAGGGAAGATAGGACTCCTTATAATGCAATCTTCCAGACACAAAATGGCCTGGATACCCATGACCTTGCAGTGCCTGATACTACCTACATAAGGCCCTCATAATAGGAAAAGATGATGACATCAAAATGAAAGAGACTAATTGAGAGGGGGGGGGGAATATGATGGAGAGTGGAATTGTGAAGGGTAAAGTGAGGGGGGAGGGAATTATTATGGTTTATTGTCTATAATTGTAGAAGTTGTCTATAAAAAAATTTTAAAAATAAAAAAGACAGAGAAATAGAACCTGGGCTGGAGAGATGGCTCAATGGTTAAATTGCTTGCTTGCAAAGCCTAATAACCCAGGTTCAATACCTCAGTACCCATGTAAAGCCAGGTACACAAGGTGGTACATGGATCTGGAGTTCATTTGCAGTGGCTAGAGGTCCTGGCACACCCATTGTCTGTCTGTCTATGCTTATAAATAAACAAGTAAGAAACAGGACCCCAAGCTGCTGCCAGGAAGCAGTTTATTTGTGTCAACGTAGGGTTTATATCCCTCAGCTCTTACCAGATGTGTGTGCATCTGGAGTTCCTTAGCAGTGGCTAGAGGCTGTGGCCCACCCATCCTCTCTCTGTCTCTCTCTGTTTACAAATGGATAAAATAATTTTTTTAAAGGAAAAGCAGTACATGGTGGCATATGCCTATAATCCAATAACTGGGGAGGCTGATTCCTGGGACTCTTATGACCAATCAGTCTAATCTACTTGTTGAAGTCTGGCTGGGCCAATGAGAGTCCTCATCTCAAAAATGGTGGGTGGTTGCAGGATGGAAAGATGGCTCAGTGGTTAAAGGTGCTTGCTTGCGAATCCTGATACTCCCAAGTTCAGTGTCCTAGTGTACACATAAAGCCAGATGCATAAAGTGGTGCGTGCATCTGGAGATTGTTTGCAGTGGCAGGTGCCCTGGCAAGTCCCTACTCTCTCTCTCTCTTTCTCTTATATAAATAAATAAAATATGCAAAAATTGTGGGTGGTTGCCTAGTAATGACACCCAAGGTCGTCCTCTGGCCTCCCTCCACGTGCACACAACACACAGGTGCACCATCCCCCATTTGTGCACACAACACATAGATGCACAAACAGTTATCCCTGTAGTCTCTAAAGGCACAAGCAGACTTCATGGTTTCATAGAGATGGCCCTGGTGGCCTTTACCTGCTTCATCCCCTTCTATAGCCTGGACATTGTCTGCCTGCTGAGTGATTGAGGAGGAGAATACTCATGCCTGCTCTACAGGTTGTTCTGTCTAATGAGCAGGCCCCACTTGAAAGTGGGCAGTCTGGGATGTCCCTGAGGACAATGGTGAAGAGAAATTCTCTGAGCACACTAAGCAGAATATTTGGTTGTTTTCTATAAAGTAGGATTTTTTTCCTTAAAATTTTTTTATTTATTTACAAGGAGAGAGAGAATGGGCACCCCAGGGCCTCCTGCTACTGCACATGAACTACAGATGCATGTACCACCTAGTGCATCTGAACTTATGTAGGTACTAGGGAATTGAACTCAGGCTGTCAGGCATTGCAAGCAAGTGCTTTTAACTGCTGAGATATGAGACATCTTTTCAGCCCCCAAAGTAGGATATTTTTTTTTTTTGAGATAGAGTCTCACTGTTGCTCAGGCTGACCTGGCATTCACTATGTAATCTCAGGGTGGCCTTGAACTCATGGCAATTCTACCTCTGTCTTCCCTGAGAATTCCAGGTCAGCCTGGGCTAGGATTAAAGGCATGTGCCACCACGCCCAGCTTCCCAAAGTAGGATTTAATGATCAGGTGGATAGGATACTGAGTGTTCTCTTCCCTTGTTCGTCCTTATTCTGCCTGTGATGGTTAATTTCCGTTGTGAACTTGATTGGATTTAGAATCACCATGGAAACACCTCTAAGCATGTCTGCGAGGGTATTTCCAGAGTTTTAACTGACAGGACTCTCCCAGCATGTGAGCAGCACAGCCATGGTGTGGGCTCCCGGACTGAATAAAAGGAGAAAGTTTCCTGACTGTGGATGCAGTATAATCAGCTGCCTCACTCTGTTCCAGCCTTGAATGCCTGCCATGAGGGATTGGATCCTCTCAGCCTATGAGCCTAAATAAGCTGATCCTCTTTGTTAAAATGTTTGGTGGTTAAACATTTACCATCAAACCACCACTTGTTACAACCTAAAATTGCCAATGGGCATCTGTAGGACAATAACACATCACTAACTCTGTAACTCCAGCTCCTCAACCTGCAGATTGAGCTGCTTTGGATATTACATTAGTGAGTGTAAAGAAAAACTTAGAATAATGCCTTTAGTCCCAACACTTGGGAGGCAGAGGTAGGAGGATCAATGTGAGTTCAAGGCCACCCTGAGAATTCCAGGTCAGCCTGGGCTAGAGCAAAACACTACCTCGGAATAAAGAAAGAAAGAAAGGAAGGAAGGAAGGGAGAGGGGAGGGGAGGGGACTGAGCTGGAGAGATGATGGCTCAGCAGTTAAGGTGTTTGCCTGCAAAGCCTAATGACCTGGGTTCAGTGCCCCAATACCCACATGAAACCAGATGCTCAAAGTGACACATGGATCTAGAATTTGTTTGCAGTGACTAGATCCTCTGTCATGCCCATTCTCTTGCTCCCCCCTCTTTCTCTCCCTCTCATCCCCCTCTCCTCATAAATAAATAATTCTTTAAAAAAGAAATGGAGACTGCTTCTAATCTGGAGTTGGGGTTGGAAGGTGGAGGACAACACAGGGAAGGCTTTCTGGATGAGCTGTTCCCTACTGCATCCACAGGGGTTTGTGTCCAATGGGGTTGGAGATGATCGTCCTCTCTTCATGCTGAGGTCATAAGCTGGGACGTGATGGTATGAAAGGTAGGTGTATGCACAGTTCTGGGTTTACTTGTGTGGAGATTAGTGCCTGTGGAAAGAGGTGAGATAGGGAGATAGATGGGTGTTGAAGCTTTTTCTCCATGAAGCAGATTCCGTACATATACTAAAGTGCTGGAGTTTGGGGGTCTCTTTAAAGGGCTTTAATTAAGGGCCAGACATGACCAGTGTTGTTTTGGAATAAATGCTTCTCACAGTCTACATGGAGCCTGCATTGAAGGGGAGTCCACAAGCAGGGAAACTTGGAGAGGATGATGCGGGAAAGCAGGTAGAAATGATGGCTTTGACCCAGGATGAAGGGTAGCATGGCACTGAGTGTTAAGTGGCCACGTGAGTGACGGGGACAGGTAATGTGAACACTGAGTATGGCTTGAGGTCTGATTATATTTCTACTCAACAGAAGGTAACCTACACTTCATTCTTTACATTGTTTTGTTTTGTTTTTGTTTTCTGAGGTATGGTCTTGCTCTAGCCCAGGCTGACCAAGAATTTACTATGTAGTCTCAGGTTGTCCTTGAACTCATGGTGATCCTCTAACCTATGCCTCCTGAGTGCTGGGACTAAAAGGCATGTGAAGCCATGCCTGGCTTTTTATTCTTTACATTATTGATTGACATTTGGGTGGTCTCCTATTTTGAATTTTTTTTTTTAAGTTTTTTTCCAGACAGGGTCTTATTCTAGCCCAGACTGACCTGGAACTCACTCTGTAGCCCCAGGATGGCCTTGAACTGGTAATCCTCTTATCTTAGCTTCCCAAATGCTAGAACTAAAGGCATGCCCCACCACATCAGGATATTTTGGGTTATTTTGATTGATGTTTTCAATACTCTGTTGCTTGTCTTTTCTCCTACAAATTTACTACTCCATTGCCTCCAGATGCTCTTGTCAACACTAGGTATTTTCATTGTATTAGATAATTATCATTATTATATTAAAGAGTCTGTTTTCTTCTTGATTTGTAGGAATGTAGTTGTTATATATATAAATCTTTTTTAAAACATTTATTTGAGAGAAAGAGAGAAAGAGTGAAAGCAAGAGAGAATGGGCACCCTAGGCTACCACTGCAATCAAACTCGAGACTCATGTGCCACCTTGTGAAGCTGGCGTTAGGTGAATATTGGGGAATTGTACCTGGGTCCTTGGGCTTTGCAAGCAAGTACCTTAACCTCTGAGCCATTTCTCCAGCCCAGGAAATAAATCTTTTGAGTACTTTTTTTTTTTTTTTAATTTTTATTAACATTTTCCATGATTATAAAATATATCCCATGGTAATTCCCTCCCTCCCCACCCCCACACTTTCCCGTTTGAAATTCCATTCTCAATCATATTACCTCCCCATTACAATCATTGTAATTACATATATACAATATCAACCTATTAAGTATCCTCCTCCCTTCCTTTCTCCACCCTTTATGTCTCCTTTTCAACTTACTGGCCTCTGCTACTAAGTATTTTCATTCTCACGCAGAAGCCCAGTCATCTGTAGCTAGGATCCCCATATGAGGGAGAACATGTGGCGCTTGGCTTTCTGGGCCTGGGTTACCTGACTTAGTATAATACTTTCCAGGTCCATCCATTTTTCTGCAAATTTCATAACTTCATTTTTCTTTACCGCTGAGTAGAACTCCATTGTATAAATGTACCACATCTTCATTATCCACTCATCTGTTGAGGGACATCTAGGCTGGTTCCATTTCCCAGCTATTATAAATTGAGCAGCAATAAACATGGTTGAGCATGTACTTCTAAGGAAATGAGATGAGTCCTTTGGATATATGCCTAGGAGTGCTATAGCTGGGTCATATGGTAGATCAATCTCTAGCTGCTTTAGGAACCTCCACACTGTTTTCCACAATGGCTGGACCAGATTGCATTCCCACCAGCAGTGCAGAAGGGTTCCTTTTTTTCCACATCCCCGCCAACATTTATGATCATTTGTTTTCATGATGGTGGCCAATCTGACAGGAGTGAGATGGAATCTCAATGTAGTTTTAATCTGCATTTCCCTGATGACTAGTGACGTAGAACATTTTTTTAGGTGCTTATATGCCATGCGTATTTCTTCCTTTGAGAACTCTCTATTTAGCTCCTTAGCCCATTTTTTGATTGGCTTGTTTGATGCCTTATTAGTTAACTTTTTGAGTTCTTTGTATATCCTAGATATTAATCCTCTATCAGATATATAGCTGGTGAAGATTTTTTCCCATTCTGTAGGTTGCCTCTTTGCTTTTTTCACTGTGTCCTTTGCGGTGCAAAATCTTTGTAATTTCATTAGGTCCCAGTGGTTAATCTGTGGTTTTATTGCCTGAGCAATTGGGGTTGTATTCAGAAAGTCTTTGCCAAGACCAATATGTTGAAGGGTTTCCCCTACTTTTTCCTCTAGCAGTTTCAAAGTTTCCGGTCTGATGTTAAGGTCTTTAATCCATTTGGACTTAATTCTTGTGCATGGCGAGAGAGAAGAATCTATTTTCATCCTTCTGCAGATATTTATCCAGTTTTCAAAACACCATTTGCTGAAGAGGCTGTCTCTTCTCCAATGAGTATTTTTGGCATTTTTATCGAATATCAGATGGCTATAGCTACTTGGGCTTACATCTGGGTCCTCTATTCTGTTCCACTGATCTACATGTCTGTTTTTGTGCCAGTACCATGCTGTTTTTGTTACTATGGCTCTGTAGTATAGGTTAAAATCAGGTATGGTGATACCACCAGCCTCTTTTTTGTTGCTCAGTATTATTTTAGATATTCGAGGTTTTTTATGATTCCAAATGAATTTTTGGATTGTTTTTTCTATTTCCATGAAGAAAGCCTTTGGAATTTTGATAGGGATTGCATTAAATGTGTAGATTGCTTTAGGTAAGATTGCCATTTTCACGATATTGATTCTTCCAAGCCAGGAACAAGGGATGTTTCTCCACTTTCTAGTGTCTTCTGCAATTTCTCGCTTGAGTGTCTTAAAGTTCTCATTGTATAGATTCTTTACTTCCTTAGTTAGGTTTATTCCAAGGTATTTTATTTTTTTTGATGCAATTGTGAATGGGAGTGATTCTCTGATTTCATCCTCTGTGTGTTTGTTGTTAGCATATATGAAGGCTACTGATTTCTGTGTATTTATTTTGTATCCTGCTACATTGCTGTAGGTTTTGATCAGCTCTAACAGCTTGCTAGTAGAGTCTTTAGGGTCCTTTATGTATAGAATCATGTCATCTGCAAATAATGATAACTTGATTTCTTCCTTTCCAATTTGTATCCCTTTTATGTGTGTCTCTTGCCTTATTGCTATGGCTAAGACTTCCAAAACTATATTAAATAGAAGTGGAGACAGTGGACACCCTTGTCTTGTTCCTGATTTTAGTGGAAAAGCTTCCAGTTTTTCCCCATTTAGTAATATGTTGGCTGTAGGCTTGTCATAAATAGCCTTTATTATATTGAGATATGTTCCTTCTATTCCCAGTCTCTGTAGGACTTTTATCATGAAGGGATGTTGGATTTTGTCAAATGCTTTCTCTGCATCTAATGAGATGATCATGTGATTTTTGTCCTTCAACCCATTTATGTAATGTATTACATTTATAGATTTGCGTATGTTGAACCATCCCTGCATCTCTGGGATAAAGCCTACTTGGTCAGGGTGAATGATCTTTTTGATATACTCTTGTATTCTGTTTGCCAATATTTTGTTGAGAATTTTTGTATCTATGTTCATGAGGGAGATTGGTCTGTAATTTTCTTTTTTTGTTCTATCTTTGCCTGGTTTTGGTATCAGGGTGATGCTGGCCTCATAGAAGGAGTTTGGTAGGATTCCTTCTTTTTCTATTTCCTGGAAAAGCTTAAGAAGCAATGGTGTTAGCTCTTCCTTAAAAGTCTGGTAAAATTCAGCAGTGAATCCATCCGGGCCTGGGCTTTTTTTAGTTGGGAGATTATTGATAACTGCTCGGATCTCCATGTTTGTTATAGGTCTATTTAAGTGATTAATCTCATTTTGATTTAATTTAGGTAGGTCATATAGATCAAGGAAATCATCCATTTCTTTCAGATTTTCATACTTTGTGGAGTATATGCTTTTATAGTATGTCCCTATAATTTTTTGAATTTCTCTGGAATCTGTTGTGATGTTACCTTGTTCATCTCTGATTTTATTAATTTGTGTCTCTTCTCTCTTTCTTTTGGTCAGATTTGCTAAGGGTTTATCAATCTTGTTTATCCTTTCAAAGAACCAACTCTTTGTTTCATTAATTCTTTGGATTGTTCTTTTTGTTTCTATTTCATTAATTTCTGCCCTAATCTTTATTATTTCTTCCCGTCTACTACTTTTTGGTTTGCCTTGTTCTTCTTTTTCCAAGGCTTTAAGGCGAAGCATTAGGTCGTTTACTTGCGACCTTTCTAATTTCTTAATATAGGCACTTAAGGCTATAAATTTACCTCTTAGAACTGCCTTCATTGTGTCCCAGAGATTTTGGTATGTTGTGTTCTCATTATCATTTGACTCTATAAATTTTTTGATTTCCTTTTTGATTTCTTCATTGACCCACTCATCATTTAGTAGTGTATTGTTTAGTTTCCATGATTTTGTGTATGCTCTATAGCCTTTCTTGCTACTGATTTGTAGTTTAATTCCATTGTGGTCAGATAGAATGCAAGGAATTATTTCAATTTTCCTGAATTTGTTAAGATTTGCTTTGTGTCCTAATATATGGTCTATTTTAGAGAATGTTCCATGTGCTGCTGAAAAGAATGTATATTCTGCAGCCTTTGGATGAAATGTCCTGTATATATCTGTTAGGTCCATTCCTTCTATGACCTCATTTAGTCCAGATGCCTCTCTGTTTATTCTTTCCCTGGATGACCTGTCAATTGATGAGAGTGGGGTGTTAAAGTCACCCACCACCACCGTGTTTGGTGTTATCTGTGACCTTAGTTCTAATAGTGTTTGTTTGACGAATTTGGGAACCCCCATGTTGGGTGCATATATGTTTAGGATTGTAATGTCCTCCTGTTGGAGTGTGCCCTTAATCAATATAAAGTGACCTTCCTTATCTTTTTTGACTAACTTCGGACTAAAGTCCACCCTGTCTGATATTAGGATAGCAACCCCTGCTTGTTTTCTAGGCCCATTTGCTTGAAACACCGTCTTCCAACCTTTCACCCTAAGATAATGTCTATCCTTTGTAGAAAGGTGAGTTTCTTGAAGACAACAAATTGTAGGATCCTGCTTTTTAACCCAGTCTGCAAATCTATGTCTTTTCGTTGGGGCATTGAGACCGTTGATATTAAGAGATATTATTGAAAGGTGTGTATTTATGTTTTCCATTTGTGTGTGTGTGTGTGTGTTACTTGTTCTACCTGTGCTCTCTTCTGTTAACTGGTATTTGAGTATGGCTGGTTTTTTCTAGGTTCCTTATATGTGTGCTTTTCCTTTTGTTCAGCATGGAGGATTCTATCAAGTATTTTCTGTAGAGCTGGTTTTGTCTTCAGATATTCCTTTAACCTGCTTTTGTCATGGAATGTCTTTATTTCTCCATCTATTTGGATGGATAACTTTGCAGGATAAAGTAACCTTGGTTGACAGTTGTTATCTTTCAGAACTTGGAATATATCACTCCAGGCCCTTCTGGCTTTAAAAGTTTGTGTTGAATAATCTGCTGTAATCCTGATGGGCTTGCTTTTGTAGGTAACTTGATTTTTCTCTCTAACTGCTTTCAATATTTTTTCTTTGGTTTGTGTGTTTGGAAGTTTGAGTATAATGTGGCGAGGAGAGTTTCTTTCTGGGTTTTGTCTGGCTGGGGTTCTAAAGGCTTCCTGTATCTGTATTGGCACCTCTTTCCCAATTTGGGGAAAATTTTCCTCTATGATTTTGTTGAAGATGCCTACTATGCCTCTGGAGTGGAATTCTTCTCCTTCTACTATGCCCTGAATTCTTATATTGGATCTTTTCATAGTGTCCCGAATATCTTGAAATTCCCACTCATACTTTTCTATAAGTTTGTCTTTCTCTTTGTTGGACTGCATTAGGTCTGCCACCTGATCTTCTAGCTTAGATATTCTGTCCTCTCCCTCATCCATCCTACTGGTGAGATTTTCTACAGAGTTTTTTATTTCATTAACTGTGTTCTTCATTGCTAGTAATTCTGACTGGTTTTTCTTTATTATTTCTATTTCTCTATTTATGTCTTGTATTGCCTTCTTTATTTCATTAAATTGGTGTCCTGCCTCTTCTTTGATTCCTTTGATTTCCTCTTTGATTTCCTCTTTGATTTCTTCTTTGATTGTTTTCATGTGTTCTTTGACCTCTTTGAACATATTTATAATTATTCTTTTGAACTCTTTCTCAGGCATTTCCTCTAACTCTTTCTCACTGGAGGACATTTCTGATGCATTAATACTTTTAGGTGGATTTACATCGTCTTGCTTTTTAGTGTTTCTTGTGTTATAATGTATATATTTTTGCATCTTGGATTAAGTTAATGCTTGGATTTTCTAGCTAGCTGTGTATTCTTAGCTGTATCAATTGATTTGATGTAATATATTTTCAGGGTAGGACCTTAAGGTATTAGGTGTGGCTCTTAAGACTCTCAGAGTATCTACAAAGATGTTCTTAGGGGTTGAGTTTCCCTGCTATAGGAGTATTCAAGCAGGCTGAGTGGAATAATATACTGGTAGATTCTAAAATTTAACTAAACACTGTACCCATTCCATCAAAAACAGCCCCGAGTATGTATGCAAGAGTAGTTATTATAATGACCAGATCCTCTATCAACAAAGAGGTTTAGATTTCTGGTCTGTTGAGGTATCCAAGTCAGCTTGTGACCAAGTGAGACCCTTCCCTGGTGCAATCCCAGTTACCTTGGGTGATTGTGGTCTCAGTCAAGTTGCTGCCTGGGTCATCGGGCTGCTGTTCTGATTTCTGGAGCTGGGCACTTGCTTTTCCTACGGGGCAAACTGAGCCGCTGCTGCCGCCTCTGCAGCTGTTGTAGCTGCCACCCCCGGAGCCCCCACCGCTGCTGAAGCTGCCGTTGCCGTGTCCACCGCTGCTGCTCACCCCGAAGCCGCTGCTGCGGGATCTGCCACCGCTGCCGCTCCTGGGTCCGCTGCTGCTGGGGCCACTGGTACCGGTGCTGGAGCCGCTGAAGTTGCTGCCGAATTCTGCTCCTGCTTGGGTCCCGCCGTCAGCCCAAGTTGGCGTGGCCGGGTCCCGGGCCGCTGCTGAGTTCGCTGGAGCTGGGTTCAGGCGGCGGGGGAGGTGAGGGAGCCGCGGCTGCTCTGGTTGTATCGCTTCTCCACGTGTGCTTTTACCTCGCGGTCTGCTCCTCCCTCCGTTGCTCGCTGCCGCTCTCCCCTCACGTTTCCCGAGTTGCGGAGAGCGCGGTGTGAAGGGAAAATCCCGCACCTGGCTTGTCCTGCGGCTCGAGCCGAGAGTCCGGCGGTTTTCTGCCGCTCCGCAGTTGCGGCGGGTAGCCGAGCTGCCCCAGAGCCGCTGTTCCCGACTGTGCAGGCTCTGGATGCTCTATAACTCTTCCACTTCTCCGCTGCCGCCTCAACTTCCTATACACCTCACTTTTTAGTAAAAGTGTGTATTTTGCTGAGTTTTTTTTGGTCTTTCCCCCCCCTAGGCTGCTTTGGCGTGGTACCTACGCCGCCATCTTAACCGGAAGTCCCCTTGAGCACTTTTTAACATATGTGTACTTGTAGATGTATACATGAGTGTACACATGTCAGTATGCATATGTGTGTGTATACCAGATTTACCAGTCTTCCTCAGTCTGTACTTCAGTTTCAAGAAGTCTCACACTGAGACATAGCTTATTGATTTAGCACTTGTCAGTGAGACTCTGGTTCTCTTGTCAATGTTGTCCCAACACTAGAATGACAGATATGTGCCTGCATAGCTGTCTTTTTAAAATATATTTTAAAATATATATTTATTTATGTATTTATTTGACAGAGAGTGGGCACATGCCAGGGCCTTTAGCCACTGCAAATGGACTCCAAACACATGTGCCACCTTGTGCATCTGGCTAACATGGGTCTTGGGGAATCAAACTGCTCTGCCCAGTTCCCGGCACTCCCAATGACCACCAAGGAGAACCAAACACGTATGCAAAGGCAAGCAGCTTTTATTTTGGGCTTAAGCTCAGACTCCTGACTTCTCCAACACAGTGGATCCCTACAAGAGGAGCAACAGGAGGGTGGGGTTTATATAGGGATTCTAACAAAGAAGTAGGGGATGAGTACATGATTGGTTTATTTTTTTTTTTTTGCAATTTTTAATTTTTATTTTGTTTAGTTTTTCAAAGTAGGGTCTCACTGTAGCTTAGGCTGACCTGGAATTCACTAAGAAGTCTCAGGATGGCCTTGAACTCACAGCAATCCTTCTACCTCTGCCTCACATGCTGGGATTAAAGGCGTGTGCCACAGGCACCTGGCATGATTGGTTGATTTAAACAGTGACTGTAGTTATGCCCTTCTGATTGGCTTAGGACATTGGTGGGCAAAGTTGGCAGGCAGGGGCTAGGGGGACTAGGTAACCTCCATTGTGGTTGGCTAAAGAAGCAGCAATAACATTTTTATGTTTTTTTGATTGGTTGGGGCAGGGAAGCAGGAGGGACAAGTCTCTCCATAGGCGGGGGCAGGAGGGACAAGTCTTTGGCAAGTCTCTGGCATGTACTAGGCATGTCTGGAGGCTGATTCAGGTCCTTAGAGGGAAATGTCTCCTGACCATATGTCAGGGCGGCTGCCCTTTGTTTAAGCTAAAACTTGGAACTTAGGCCTAACCAGGCAGTGCTCTGCTGAAGACTCTCATGGTCTCCTTTAGTTTTTGGGTCTTTCATTTTCCCCCCTCTAGGTGTAACTTCAGGAGACCCAACCTTGGGTATTTGCTAGGGAAGAGGTGGTAGTGGATGGTACTGAGTTCTTAGCACCATGAGCTGCACTGCATTAATTTCTTCCCTGACAAAAGAGTTCAGTCTATTGATTATATAGGGCCCAAGGGTTAGTAACAACAGCAATAGAAACAGGAAGTGAAAGGCCCAAGAATTCAGAAGCCCAGAAATACTATCACACTCCAAAGGGAGCTTAAGCGGGCCCCTGCATACCTCAAACGCCAGGCTTTACTCTCTGTTGGAAGCAAGTAAAGAATCCCTCTTCTCATTATATCAGAGTCCGCTCCTAATATAAAACTAGGTAAAAAGGGCATGAGATAGCCCTCAAGGATGGGAAATGAGTAATGAAGTGAACCACTTATTTGGTTTCTGTAAATAGCCTGCACTATACGCCTTACACTATAAGCCTTAATAGCCCACACTGTAAGCCTTAGTAGCTCGCACCATAAGCTGTAGCAGCCTGCCTTAGACCACCAAGGTCATAGGAGACTGATACCACACTCTGCTACCCCCACCTAAGGACCTACGCAAATGCTGACCTCCAAGGTCATAGGAGACTGGTACCACACTCTGCTACTCCCACCCAAGGACCTGCGCAAATGCTGACCACTAAGGTCATAAGAGAATGATTGGTCCACGAGGGGCTTGAACAAATTAAACTAATTGGCTTAGAAACTATGGAGTGGCACAAACTGACTGGCTCGCACCCCGCGGGCTCCTGATATTAAAAAAATGATTGGTCTAATGCACAGGCTTGGTTAGAAACCCTATAAAAACTGTCCTGTTCCTGCGTTTGGGGCTCTGCAGTCCTCTACCCCTGTGTGGTGTACGACTGTGGGCCCCAGCGCGCTTGGAATAAAATCCTCTTGCAGTTTGCATCAAGACCGCTTCTCGTGAGTGATTTGGGGTGTCGCCATATCCGGGCAGAGCGTGGGGTCCCCATCTTGGGGTTCCTTCAGAAGGTCCAGTTAGGGCAAAAAGCAGGGTTGTTGGCCATGGACCAATTGAACATAGACTCATACCAATTTTGATTCTTTTGTCTAGCTTTGGCCCTTTCCTCCAGTTTCTTGTGGACCATAGCTAAGCTATCTCTAACAATTCCTGAGTTGTTGGTATAAAAACAACATTGTTCTCCCAGAGCTTGGCATAGTCCTTCTTGTTGTACGAAGAGTAAATCTAACCCCCTTCTATTTTGAAGTACCACTTCAGCTAATGAGTCTACTGACCGTTCTAAGTGACGAATAGACTTTTCTAATTGAGCGAGATCTGAATCTATAAGATTACTTAGGGCCTGGAAATTCTGGTTTGCTCTAATTAAGGCAGTAGTTCCAGTGCCAATTCCTGCAGCTATACCAGATCCAATTAACGGTGAAAGAAGGATTGCTGAAGCCCCAAAATCTCATTTTTGTCTGTGATGTTCCAGGGCTGTTTCCATATTCGAGCTGAAGGGAAGGTAATAAACTTGAGGGAATAGAGTAACTAGAACACACATATTGGAGTCTTGAAGAACTCATGGGTGTATACAGGGGGTCAAGCCTGTGGTGCAAGCAAACCAGGTTCTATTGGGAGGCACTAGATAGGAATTACTATCACCTGTAACTGTAGTGTTCTCACAAAGGTGTTTGAGGCAAGGGAAATTGTTTAGATTTCCCCCTTACTTACACAAAGTCCTTCCCTTGTTATAGCTTGAAGGGTAAGGACTGGAATTAACTATGTAGTCTCAGGGTAGCCTTGAACTCACAACACTCCTCCTTCCTCTGCCTCCTGAGTGCTAGGATTAAAGCCATGCTCTACCACGCCCGGTTCTTAGGACATTCTTTTTACCCAGTGCCCCATCTCTTTACAGTAAGAGGAAGTATGAAGAAGTTTGGGCCTTTCTCGTGAGGTCCCTTCTTATCTTGCTCTCCTGCAAGTTTCTTGTCTTGCCAACGTTGGTGTCGGGGGACTCTGCAGCGGCTGCCAAGAGAATATTGGACAAATTGCGGGTATTTTTTTCATTTGCTGAGGCAATGGCTCGGACTTGACATTCCTAGGTACTCTCTCTGTTATTATATACTTGTTCTGCCAGCACCACTAGCTCCTGAAAACTTACCTGCTAGCCTGTACAGTTTTTGAATCTTCCTTATGTCTGGAGCTGCCTGGTTAACAAAACTAAGAATAACTGCCATCTTATTTTCTGGAAGTTCTGGGTCCATAGGGGTATATGTTTGATATGCTTCCAGGAGTCTTTCCAGAAAAGCGGCAGGAGTCTCATCTTTACCTTGCTGCACATCACTAACTTTAGCCAAATTAGTGGGATGCCTAGCAGCAGCCCTGAACCACCCCCCATTATAGTCCAGGGGTACACCTGGAGTCTCTCGTTACCTACTGCTATGTTGAAATCCCAGTCTGGTCTAACCAAAGGAAAGAAGTTATCAATAATGTTTGATTATTGGTGGGATTCCCATCTGCACCCAGAACCAATTTCTGGACTTCAGTCTGGATGCTCTCTCTTTCCTCTATGGTGAAGAGAATCTATAACTATTGTTGACAATAATCCCAAGTTGGTAGGTAGGTAAAAATAATAGAATCCAAAAGCCTGTGGCTTCTCAGAGAATTTAGGAGTTTGCATTTTCCAATTATATAGGTCACTAATGGCAAATGGCCAGTAGTGATGTGGTTGGTTTCCATCGTGGTCTGGGGGCCCCATAACCCAGAGAGGAAACATTGTGGCCTCCGGGTCTGGGGCTTGACTCCGGGGGCCCCTACTATGAGTGTGTGGGTGGGCTTAATATAGGTGGGGGGTGGACTACTGGTGGTGGGTCCTGAGATTATGGTTCGGCAGGTAGAGGAGGGTAGGGAGGAGGAAAGATTAATTCTTCTGCCTGGGAATTTGGAAGCACAGGATATAAGGGAATGGAGAGAAAAGAGGAAGAGTCATCTAATTTATTTTTCTTCTTCACCATCAGAACAGTAGTGGTCTCCTGTGAAGGGGGAAGAAAAGAGTGAGGGGGTCTTCCACCAGGTCCCACCAAACCAGGATATAAGGGATATGATCTGGATGGTCAGGAGGTCCTTGGAAGATGTTTTCCTGGACTCGCTGTATGATCAATAGGTGGAAAGTGCCTTCTAGTGGCCAGCCCACATTAAAGGTGGGCCATTCGTTCCTGCAAACAGCAATGAGTTTATTTTTGATCTCTACACTAAAGTTATGAGCTCTAACTTTAACATCCTGAAAATGGTCCATCAGTAAAGAAAGTGGGGTAGTCTGCCTCTGTCCCATCTGTCCAATCATACAAACAGTAATTCCAACAAAGAACAGAAAAAAGAGACAGCAAAATAGTTCAGCTAGCCGGAGACTACAAAACTGAAACTGAGACAACAGCCTCTCGCCGTTCCATGGTAGCAACCCACATTGCCTCTGCAAATCTACCAAAGGGATGGAATCCCCTTTGGATGGGCCTGTCGTACCCAAAACACACTGTCCAAAATCCTCCTCTGACGGGTCTGAGGCACCCAGGACCCACCATCCAAATGGAGTGGCCTCCCCAAAATTGGGTGGTCCTGGGCCACCCAATACCTGCCATCCAGGGTGGCCTCCAGGGGCACATAAGCCCAACCACAATTTTTCTGATGAATGGAAGGACAGAGAACAGATATCCAGAGGAGACAAAACACAAAGACACACTTACCAGCTGGGGACCTGAGCTCCACCTGTTGGGGATCCTCAGGGTCTCTGGGGGAAATCCCGGACGAGCCCCCAAATGCTCTGTCCAGTTCCCAGCACTCCCAATGACCACCAAGGAGAACCAAACACGAATGCAGAGGCAAGCAGGTTTTATTTTCAGCTTAAACTCAGAACTCTTCACTTCTCAGACACAGTGCAGGAGGTCGAGGTTTATATGGGGATTCTAACAAAGAAGTAGGGGATGGGTACATGATTGGTTGATTTAAACATTTTGACTGTACTTGTGCCCTTCTGATTGGCTTAGGACATTGGTGGCAAAGTTGGTGGGTGGGGTCTAGGGGGAACTGGGTAACCTCCATTGTGATTGGCTAAAGAAGCAGCAATAATGTTTGTATGTTTTTTTGATTAGTCAGGGCAGGGAAGCAGGAGAGACAAGTCTTTCCATTGGCCAGGACAGGAGGGACAAGTCTTTGGCAAGTCTCAGCCATGTCCTGGGCATGTCTGGGGCCTGGTTCAGGCTCTTAGGCAGAAATCTCTCCTGACAACATGTCAGGGCGGCTGTCCTTTGTTTAAGCTAACACTTGGAACTTAGGCCTAGCCAGGGCAGTGCTCTACTGAAGCCTGTCATGGTGTCATTTAGTTTCTGGGTCTTTTAGAATCTGGGTCCTTTGGCTTTGCAGGTGAATGCCTTAACCACTAAGCCATCCCTCCAGCCTTGACTTTTTTTGAGATAATTTTTTTTTAATTTTTTTTGTTGTTCATTTTTTATTTATTTGAGAGCAATAGACACAGAGAGAAAGACAGATAGAGGGAGAGAGGGAGAGAGAATGGGCGCGCCAGGGCTTCCAGCCACTGCAAACGAACTCCAGACGCGTGCGCCCCCTTGTGCATCTGGCTAACGTGGGACCTGGGGAACCGAGCCTCGAACCAGGGTCCATAGGCTTCACAGGCGAGCGCTTAACCGCTAAGCCAACTCTCCAGCCCTGAGATAATTTTTATTTATTGTAAGCAAAGAGAAAACACACACAGAGAGAAAGAGAATGAGAGCAAGCACAAGTGCGCAAGTGAGCATGGACATGTCAAGGGCTTTAGCCACTGCAAATGAACTCCAGAAACATGCACCACTTTGTGGATCTGGCTTTACATGGTACTGGGGAATCAAGCCTGGGTTGTTAGGCTTTGTAGGCAAGTGCCTTAACTGCTGAGCCATCTCTCCAGTCCATACCTGGCTGTGTTTACATGGTTCCTGGGGATCCAAACCCAGGTTCTCATATTTGTGCAAGCACATAATCAACCAAGCCATTTTTCTAGCCTATTTTTTAAACACATTCTGGTGTATTACTTCTCTTTTCATAGTAAATACTTTTTCCTACTATGTTGAAGAAATTTTTGCTTACCCCAAGAGGATAAAAATCTTTTTAAAAAAATACTTAGAGAAGACAGAGAGAGAGAGAGAATGGGCATACCAGAGTCTCCAGTTGCTGTAAATGATGTCAAAATACATATGCCACCCTGTGTATCTGGCTTTACTTGGGCACTAGGGAATCAAACTCAGGTGGTTAGGCTTTGCAGACAAGCATCTTAACCACTGGGCAATTTTTCAAATCCTCCTTTCTTTCCCACCCCCACCTTCTTCTTCTTTTTTGGTTTTTGAAGGTAAGGTCTCTGTGGTGGTTTGAATAGATGGCCCCCAATATATTGTTTTTTATTTGTTTGTAGTTTGCATTCTGCAGCCACCTGGCTGGAGGCAGTGTCACTGGGTAGATCTTAAGGTGTGGTGGTAGGTTTCAGATTTCAATCTAAAGATATGCAAAGTGTGCCTAGCAAGAGTTCCTGAAGTGTGCTGTGGCTTTTGGCTTTTTGGCTTGTGCTGCTCTCTGTCTCTGCTTGGACTTGTGAAGGCAGGCCAGCTCCTTTGGCCATTATGGAACTTCCCTGGATCTGCAGGTTTCAATAAATATCCTTTCCTCCATAACTGTGCCTGGTCTGGAAGTTCATCTCAGCAAACCTGAAGCTGTCTGTTAACAGTCTCATTCTAGCTCAGGGTGACCTGGAATTCACTATGTAGTCTCAGGGAGGCCTCAAACTCACGGTGATCCTCCTACCTCTGCCTCCCATGTGCTGGGATTAAAGGTGTGCTCCACCACGCCCAGCTTTGTATATAAATTTTAAAGTTCTTTTCTGTTTATGTAAAGAATCACACTGGAATTTACTGGGGACTGCATGGAATCTGTAGATTACTTTTGGTGCTTCAGCTATATTCACATTACTACTACTTCTAATCCAGGAGCATGGTAAGTCTTTCTGTCTTCTAGAGTATTCCTCAATTTACTTTATTAAATATTTTAAAATTTTCATTATGGAGGTCTTCCACCTCCTTGGTTAGTTCTATTTCAAAGTATTTTTTAAAAGTGTGAATGGGGTAGTTTCCCTGGTTTCTTTCTTGGTATGTTTGTCATTGGTGTGTATGCAGTCTGTGGATTTTGTACGTTGACTTTATATACTGCTACTTTGCTGAAAGCGTTTATCAGCTCTAGAAGTTTTCTGGTTGAGTCTTCAGGATCTCTTATATAAACAATCAAATCATCTCCAAATAAGAATATTTCTTAGCCGAGCATAGTGGTGCATGCCTTTAATCCCAGCACTCAGGAAGCAGAGGCAGGATTGCTGTGAGTTCAAGGCCACCCTGAGACTCCATAGTGAATTACAGGTCAGCCTGGGCTGGAGTGAGACCCTACCTCAAAAAACATTTTAACAAAAATAAAAAGAATATTTCTTCTGGGCTGGAGAGATGGCTTAGTGGTTAAGGTGCTTGCCTGTGAAGCCTAAGGACCCAGGTTGCATCTATGTCCAGATCCCACTTAAGCCAGATACACAAAGGTGAAGCAAGCACAAGGTCAGACATGTCCACCATTGACATAAGTGTCTGGAGTTTGATTGCAGTGGGTGAGGCCTGGCATGCCAATTCTCACTCTCTCTAAAAAAAGAAGAGTATTTCTTCCTTTTCTGTTTGTATGCATTATATTCCTTCTCTGGTCTTATTGCTGTAGGTAAGACTGTGTTGAAGAAGAGTGGAAAAGTGAACAGCCTTGTCTTCTGATCTTAGTGGGGACGCTTCACCTTACAGAGAAGCTAAAGGACTAAGACAAAGACAACCTGGTGCCTCCATCCTACATTCAGGAGTTGTTGCCACTTGTCACCTTACCCACCATTGTACTTTTGCCCCAGTATCAATTTATTAATGTTTAAAAAGTTGGAACCATTTTGGAAGTGATTTGCACATATCATGTTCCTTGACCCATCACGGCCTTGGGAATATTTTATAAGAACAAAGGTATTTTCTTATATAGGGGTTTTCAGATTTAGGAAATTTGACATTGAAATAATTTTTCATGTAACTTTAAATATTTTTATTATTTAGTTGTGAAAGAGAGAGAGAGAGAGGCAGATAGGGAGAGAATGGGCACATTGTGGCCTCTAGCCATTGCAGATGAACTCCAGACTCATGTGCCACCTTGTACATCTGGCTTATGTGGGTACTGGGGTGTTGAACCTTGGTCCTTAGGCTTCACAGGCAAGTGCCTTAACTGCTAAGTCATCTCTCCAGCCCTCTTTCATATAATTTGATATCATCCTGTTAATATGGCAATGTTATCAATTATAGTGAAGTCTATAGCTTTCCTCCAATTCAAAATTATATATTAAATGTTGCATTTGTATCCTAGAGTGTACGCTAGACTCTCAGTATTTCATTATTATTATTATTTTAGGTTTTTGAGGCAGCATTTCACTCTAGCTTAGGCTGACCTAGACCTGGAATTCACTATGTAGTTTCAGGGTGGCCTTGAACTCACAGTGATATTCCTACCTCTGCCTCTCAAGTGCTGGGATTAAAGGCATGTACCACCACAACAGGCATTATTGTTTAATTTTGTTGTTGTTAATATTTTTAAGATTATAATCTAGCTATTTAGTTGAGTGTGATGGTGCATGCCTTCAATCCCAACACTCAGGAGGCAGAGGCAGGAGGATCAAAGTGAGTTCAAGGTCAACCTGGAACTACAGAGTGAGTTCCAGGTCAGCCTGGGTGAGAGTGAGCCCCTACCTCAAAAAAACAATCAAAAAAAATCCCTAGATGTTTTTATGGAACATTCTTCAGTTTTGGCTATTCCCCCATGATCAGAGCAAATTTTACAGTTTTTGATTCAAATACTAGGAAAGTACCATATTCTTAGTATTTCATATACAGAGATGCATTCTGTTTTCTCCTCACTGATATCATTAACTGTGACAATCAATTAAGATGCTTTCCACTTTCCCCACTCATTATCCACTATCTAAATTTTGTATTTGATAAATACTTGCAGTTATATACTTGCAACTAAGTAGTGGGTTCCTTATCAAGTTCATTCCCTATAGACATAGCATGTATATCAGTCTGCATTCAGTCAAAAGATAGGGAGAATCCTCATTTGAGAAGCAACAATTCAGTATAAAAATTCATTATTCAGAGCTGGAGAGATGGTTTAGTAGTTAAGGCATTTGCCTACAAAGCCAAAGGACCCAGGTTCGATTCCCCAGGACCCATGTAAGCCAGATGCAAAAGGGGCACATGTGTCTGGAATTCATTTGCAGTGACTAGAGGCCCTGGCTTGCCCATTCTCTCCCCCCCCTCCCTCCCCCTCTCCTCCCCTCCCTCCCTCCCTCCCTCCCCCTCTCCTTGCAAATAAATAAAAGAAAAGAAAAACTCATTATTCAATAAGAAGTGGGCACTAAAAAGAATTCTAAGAAATACAGAATTAACATGAGGGAAAAATAAGGAGACCCCTCTCCCAGGTACTACTGTCAGAATAATGCAAGTATACAGTATTAAGATTAAAGGTTGAAGATCTCCTCTTCCCTCACTACTGACCAAAATATAAAAACCAGTGTAAAGAAGATTTAGACTGACCTTTTTATTTTATTTATTTAGTTAGTTTTGGTTTTTCGAGGTAGGGTCTCTCAGTAGTCCAGGCTAACCTGGAATTCACTCTGTAATCTCAGGGTGGCCTTGAACTCACAGCAATCCTCCTACCTCTGCCTCCTGAGTGCTGGGATTAAAAGCATGCACCACCACACCCACCTATTTATCATTTTTAAACACAGTGCCTCATAGAGCCTTGAACTCTTGATCATCCATCCTCTAACTTCCAACGTCTGGAATTGTAGACATGCCACTCTGCTCAGCAGAGATTCAGACTTTCAAAGAGATTGTGACTCACAGGAATTCACAGCCTAGCAGTGTGCAGTGGCATAGTGTTTGAAGAAGTGGTCAGCAAGGGCATGGGGCAGGGCTAGTTCATAGACAAGGCCTGAGAGTAGAGAAACAGCAACAGCCACCTGGAGTGTAACTATGAAAGCAACCAGTTGTTCTTTTGAGGTCACTTGAGGCAAGAGTTACTAGTCTTTACACACCCCACCCCACCGGCTTTTAAGCCTAGAGGGGATGGAGGACTCCAGCCAGCTACCCAAGTACTTTCCTACTGCTTGCCACAGTTAGAGCTCTCTCTTGCCCTCTACCATGAAGCCTCATGTTGCACCAGGTGGCCAAGTGAAAGGATTGTCTGGTGTGAGAAAAGGCACACAACATACCCAGGTAGATGTCCTACAAGGGGTAAGAGAACTCTGCTAAAGAGCTGTGGCTGATGGGCTGTGAAGTGATTGTTGCTAGATATGTGAGTGACTATTTGTGTACTGTGGGGTGAGGAAGGAGAGTAGAAGATTATGTATATTTTGTGTGTGTTTCAAGGCATTTCTTAGATGCTCTATATACTCATAAAATCCCATTGCTGTTATAGTTACTTTATATCTAGACATATCTAGAAGATAAGTCACTTGTCAAAGTTTACAGAGGAACTTTAGTGGGACCGGAGCTGAAATCCTAGTCTGTCTGCCTTTACAGCTGGAAACCATGTCTTGAATGATTTATAAATAAATGTGATTTTTTTTGTAGCTACTATATTTATTTTCAAATATTTCTTCTCAAATCAATTTATTCTCAAATAATAGTGAAAACTTTCATGAAGTTGGGTTCTTTCAACTAGTTTCTTCATAACACTAATATCATCTTTCTGGAGAGAATGTCATAAATGGACTGGTAATATTTTTACATAGTAAACAACAGTCTATACACACTAAACATTAAGAGGAAGAAGACAACACAAAGAAGCAAAATAGTAGAATATTTGATGTAATGTACATAAAGGGAAATGTGTACTATTATATTCAGGATGGTGACTCTGAAGAATTCAGATGTTTTATTAAATGCATAAAATATAGTCTTCATTTTGTAAGGTCAAAATAAAAGATGTGAATATATAATTGGTATACTTGTAAGCTGTATCTACCCCAAAATTCACTGTGGATACAATCTACATCACATTCAATATCTGCATATTTACATATTACTCACTGCAAAGTAAAGAAAAATAAACTTCTATCATTTTCAGTGAAGTACATATATAATATACTTTCAAAACAAAGGTAGTGTTTTTTAACCAATTCCTTATTTTGTGAAAACAGCAAGACTAACTATAAGGTTCCATGTTTACTTAATATGTTTCTATTACTGAAAAATACCTGAAGTTTTAGGTCTTAATTATCTATTGTACTTCTGATTTACCATTGATTGACCTTAAAATAGCAGACACTAACATATGTGCTTTTACATTTAAAAAAATCTATAAAATTTAAGTAATATAATTATTAAAGTATATATGTGCCTTGCCATTCATTCAATATGCATGACTTACTTTAATATAGTCACCAGAGTTCAATTAAATAACCAGAACTCTGTATCAATTTTCTGCTTGCATGGTTCAACTTTAAATCTAGTAGTATATCAAAAACACTAGTGAAGAATTTATTTAATATGAACCTCAAAAGTTACTGGTAGCTTGTAAACTATTTCATTATTCACAAATATAAATCACTAATATAGAGATGGTTCAGCAGTTAAGATGCTTGCCTGCAAAGCCTAAGGACTCAGGTTTGATTCCCCAGTACCGATGTAAAGCCAGATGCACAAGGTGACATATGTGTCTGGAGTTTGTTTGCAGTGGCAACAGGCAGAGGCATGCCCATTCTCTCTCTCTCCCTACCTGCCTCTTTCTCTTCATAAAAATAAATATTTTTTTAAAAACAACTGAAAATGTCTAGGGTTTTTTTTTGTTTTGTTTTGTTTTGTTTTTTAGCCACAGTCTCACTCTCACCCAGGCTCACCTGGGTCTCACTGCAGCCCTTGAAACTCATGGCAATCCTCCTACCTTAGCCTCCCAACTGTTGGGATTAAAGGCATGCACCACTACATCCAGTTTGTGTCTGCATTTTGTTAAAGTTCCTAGGTAAAACAGCTTAGTATAGATAGTCTTGACCTATGGGCCTATGGGCCTCATCTATTAAGGTGCATCAGAATCACTAAGAGAAACTTCAAAAATATAAAAATAAAACAAAAACATGCTTCTTCAATAGAGAGTAGTTCTAGCAATTAGCATTTTAAAAAATCCTTACAAGTAGTTGAAAACCATTCTGAGAAGCAATGCACAGACTTTGTCAGATTACATATTATTTTTATCATATTGTATTATGAGTACATTCTGATTTTTTTTTTTTTTTTTTTTTTTTGGTTTTTTGAGGTAGGATCTCACTCTGGTCCAGGCTGACCTGGAATTAACTCTGTAGTCTCAGGGTGGCCTTGAACTCACGGCAATCCTCCTACCTCTGCCTCCCGAGTGCTGGGATTAAAGGCGTGTGCCACCACGCCCGGCTATGAGTACATTCTGAAACTTCATGACATCCTGCAAGTCCTAGTGAATCCTGTCCTAAGGAGTTTTAGCAAGTGACTCAGTACCAAACCTAGCCTTTCCATATAAATAATTAATATTCTTAAATATAAGGTTAAAATCAAGTGACTTGTGGGACCATTATTGATTTTGATTTTTTTCAAGGAAAGTATTTCAGCCTTTAAATAGACCAGTTCTTAGTACTCAGCTTAAGGCTTTCTCTACCATTAGCCTGATATGTAATCAGAGGTAGTAATTCCAGCTTCCTGAAAATGTAGCATGGATTATAAAAGACATACATTCCAGTCATATCCTTTTATAAATTCTGTACTGTCCACACATGATAGGGATTGAAGACTAGTCAGACATTAAATACTAAAATAGGAGACCATAAAAGTATACTTGATTTGAAACAATGAAATCTCTATTTCCCTCACAGGATAAGCTTCAGCATACAGTATCAGGGAAAAATTCTAGAAAAATAATAGTATCATGCTGTCTCTTTTGTGGAATTATTTACTAACTCCCCACCAATCCCTATCATTACCTATGAAGTGGATAGTGGTATGTTTTATTCTACTTTAAAAGAGCAGAAACTGTATATCAACTGTATGGTGACTAACCATAAATGCAGAAGCACCTTTAAGTACGTGACATCTCCACTACCCCTGCCAAACATTAGGAAAGGATGGAATTCTCCCTTGAAACCAGAATCTAACATTAAGCAGCAATACCAGAAAGCAGTGAATCATGTCTGAAATAATCTGTCTGCTCCCCTAGCATATGTCTAAGTGCTAGTATTTTCTGCTTATACACCTCACTATATTCTTCAACTGGCTAATCCTCTCTCTTCCTATGAGATCTATAATGAGAAGACTAGCAGTTTTCTCTTTAAGCATGGAGAAGGCAAATAACAAAAATCAGTGTTGCACTGCAGAAAAGGCCTGTCAGAATACACAGTGAGAAACTGAAATTGTGAACTACACTCAAGAAGCTAAAACATTAATTTTGAACTAGACACCAGACTCTTAAAGCAATTACATCATTTGTCTCAAGATCAAAATACAGTTTAAAATTAAGCAAAAGATGAAAATACTACATATGAAAATCAAACAAGTAACAATGTGTCCACTACATAGAAAGAAAATCTTCTTGAGTAACTGAAATGAAAATATACAGACACAGCAATCCTGGGATAAGGATTTCACGACACATGTAATGGCATAAGGCACTATCTCAACCCAACTTTCCACTTACATAACTGTTAAATCCAGAGAGTATAGGACAGGGAAAGAAAACACACAAACACAATTTCTCACATCCTTTTGGCTGGTTTAGCTGTCAACTGCTTTTCTCTTTCAAACTCCTCCTGTTGCTGCTCCCTTTCCAGCTCTTCTTTTTGCCTCTTCTGCTGCAATTTGAGTGCTCTTTTTTCAACTTCAAGGTCTTCTCATGAAGCATCAGCATCTCCTTCCTTATATTTACCAACTTGGTATGATAGTGCTTGGCTTCAGTGAACAAAGCACTGATACCCAATCAGAATGACATTCTTTAAATTTTGAAATCTCTTGTTCCAGTGTATCTAATATAGCTTGGTTCTGTGTAAGTTCCTGCAAGGCTTGTTTTGATCTCTGCAGATCTGGCAAGTAGCGGGAAAGCAATCCTTCTGCCAGCTGCTCCCCAGCTCTGTCATCTGCAGGCAGGTCCTCTGCTAGTCCTTCATCTGGAGAAGTGTCACTTAAACCCAGCGTCGGCTCGCCGGCCTCCGGCCTGCCAGGTGGCCCTGTCAGGACCCCATCCGGGGGTGGAGGTACAGAAACGCTCATGTCCCCCGCACTGGGCACAGTGGCAATCGTTCTGCAAATGTGATTTAAATTTTAAAATATATTTATTTATTTAAGTTGGCTTCATTCTGGTACTTTTAAATACGATTTTTTTCTATTATTCTCCCTCCTATTCCTCTGTGCCCCAGCTCCCCTTTCCTCTGTATCAAGTGCATCTTGTTGCCCTTCCCTCTCCTCTCTTCCAGTTCATATCTTTACTTACTTTTGGCCATGGTTCTACCTTTACATACACGGTGGAATTCTATGCTGCTGTATGGAAGAATGAGTCTCTTACAGGCCCCACCATGCTGATGTTCCCTCATCAGAACCAAACTAGGGTTTCTAAATTCATCCTGTTTGCTTCTTCAGTGATTGCAAAACCAACAGGATCCTCTTCACTGCATTCCTCCTCCCTCTGCCTGAGCTCAGTCCTGTGCAGTGGGCTTACTGTCACCCTGATCTGCCTGGACACACGTCTCCACACTCCCATGTACTTCTTCCTATGCATCCTCTCCCTAATGGCTTTGGGCTATGTGACCACCACCATGCCTCAGATGTGGGTGCATCTTCTCTCTCACTCAGACCACCTCCTTTGCTGGCTGCTGGCTGCAGATGTATGTGTTTGGTGCACTGGGCTTGATATAGTATGTCTTACTTGTAGTCATGGCTTATGACTGATATGTGACCATTTGCTTTCTACTGTGTTACATTGTTATCCTCACGGGAGGCTTGTGTATATGGTTGGCAGGTGGGACATTGGCCTATGGTTTCCTTCCTTCTGTGATTCATACTTTTATAACTATGAGGCTGCCATATTGTGGCCCTGGCATTACCAACCACTACTTCTGTGAAGGTCCCTCAGTTCAGAGCTTGGCTTGCATGGATACCCACCTCATCGAGATGGTGGATCCAGTCCTGAATGTCTTTCCGGTTGTTGTCCCAATTTCCCTCATTGTGGCCTCCTACATTGATATTGCCATGGCCATTCTCAAGGTCAAGTCCATCTGGGGCCACTGCAAAGCTTTCTCTACTTGTGCCTCCCACCTCATGGTGGTCACCCCTTTCTATACTCCAGCCACTTACATCTACATGAGGCCCAACTCCAGCTACCCCTCTGAGAGAGAAAAGCAGGTCTCACTTTTTTTTACAATGTCTTCACAGCCTTGCTCGACCCTGTGATCTACAGTCTGAGGAACAAGGACATTAAGAAGGCTTTTCTCAAGGTGATGGGTTGGTAGGGTGGCCTGGTGAACCAAGATTCAGGAGAAGCCTAGGATAAACTATTGAGTGTTGATGAATGCAATTGCATCTATAATATGCATTGTACATTTAAGCTATAATAGTACTCGGTTCCTGAAACCAACATTGCTTCTTTTTTTATTTTTTATTTTTATTTTGAGAGAGAGAGAGGATAGAGAATTAGTGTGCCAGGGCCTCAGCCACCTAAATTGAACTCCAGGCGCTTGCACCACCTAGTGGGCATGTGCAACCTTGCACTTGCCTCACCTTTGTGCATCTGGCTAACATGGGATCTGGAGAGTAGAACATGGGTCCTTAGGCTTCACAGGCTAGTGCCTTAACTCTAAGCCTCCTCTTCAGCCCCAGCATTGCTTCTTGATTAACTGGCTACACTTTGATGCAACAACAAACAGCTCAACAAGCTCAGTGGTTCTCAACCACAAAAGTTCATTTTTTTCTCATGTTCCATGTTAGGTGTAGTTAGCCTGTGGTCTCAGATCCACCTTGAAGGTGGAGGCCTTAGATGTAATATATCACTTTATGACAAAGAGAAAGGAAGTAAGGACAAAATTCATGATTTCTTTTCTCAGGAGTGACCTGTATCTCTTTGCCCATGCTCCATGGACCAAATAAGTTTAATGGTCCAACCTGACAGAAAAGATGTAGGAAGTGGGACTGGAGAGATGGATTAGTAGCTAAGAACTTGCCTGTGAAGCCTAAGGACCCTGGCTCAAGACTCAATTCCCCAGGACCCATGTAAACCAGATGCACAAGGTGGTGCATGTGTCTGGAGTTTGTTTGCAGTGCCTGGAGGCCCTGGCATACCCATTCTGTCTGTCTGTCTGTCTGTCTGTCTGTCTGTCTGTCTCTGTCTCTCTCTCTCTCTCTGTCTCTCTCAAATAAATAAAAATAAACAAAAAATGTTAAAGATGTGGGAAGTATTTTCTTTCTACAGGGAAATAATACAACTCACATGACAGTGGAAGCATATATATGGTTCCTCTATAGAGGGGCTGCAAATAACAGGAATTCTCTAATCTTCTATAACATTGTGGAGATTAATGGAATGCACATAACTAGCACAAAACATATTACCTATAAGTGACCTGGTTATGGAAACAGCAGAAGGTTGAGGTGATGTAAGCAAAATAGAAGAGTATGTACTGTCAAATTGAAAATTAAGCCACTTGAGATGTTCCAGGGTACAATGATTAACACTCTGGGCTCTGAAAATCAATCCAGTAATTTGCAAAGCCAAATAATACAGCCCAGAGACTGACATTATGCATGAAATCTATGTGATTTATGAGAAAATGTGGTGACCTCTGCATTGTGTTGTTAAAGGAGATACAATTGGATGTTTAGGGACCTGTGTTCTTGAGTATATGTGTGCCTTTGTTTAATTTACTTCTTCATTCTGAAGCTAGCTTTATTCACTTCTGAAATTTAAGTGTGTCCAAAGCCTTTGAGACTCTAAAAGTTCATGCCACAGTAAGTGGCTAGTGGGATCAGTATAGAAAATTCAAATGCAATAAATATGTGAACACTGTTGTGTCAGTTACTCTCTCATTGTTGGGGGAAAATACTCAACCAGAAGCAGCTTAAGGAAGAAAAGGGTTTGACTTACAGTGTTGAAGTTTCATTCTGGTGGGGGAAATCCAGGTAGGAACAGACATCCAATGTCACATATCATGAGCAAGGAAGTTGAGCCAACATGGCTGGTCTGTAATACCTCAAGGTGTACCCTCTGACATGTTTACTCCATCAAGGCTCTGCCTTTTAAAGGCCACTTAGCCTTCCAAAACAGAGCAGCCAACTGGAGATTAAGTATTCAAACATCTATCAGGCAGACATTCTATATTCAGACTACCACTACTGGTTAGTGGGCACAGTATAGAAAATTCAATAAACATGTAAATACTATAGAATAGTCCTCTTTTCCTCTCCCTGTCATGTAGCAAAAGAGCAAGAAGGTAGAGATCAGCAAGCTAGGACGAGAATTCTTTTTTTTTTTTTTAATTTTTATTAACATTTTCCATGATTATAAAATATATACCATGGTAATTCCCTCCCTCCCCACCCCACACTTTCCCATTTGAAATTCCATTCTCCATCATATTACCTCCCCATTACAATCATTGTAATTACATATATACAATATCAACCTATTAAGTATCCTCCTCCCTTCCTTTCTCCACCCTTTATGTCTCCTTTTCAACTTACTGGCCTCTGCTACTAAGTATTTTCATTCTCACACAGAAGCCCAATCATCTATAGCTAGGATCCACATATGAGAGAGAACATGTGGCGCTTGGCTTTCTGGGCCTGGGTTACCTGACTTAGTATAATACTTTCCAGGTAGGACGAGAATTCTTAATAGACTCTGATCATGATGCCACCCAGATGTCAAGGTGGATTGCTAATCTTGGCTATTCATAGTACTGGATTGAAAGACACCTAAAAAATTGTCAAACACACAACTCCATGTGCCTGTGAGGATATCTTCACACATGATTGGCATGTGGATCTCCAGGCTGAGAGGGTGAAGATCCACTCTGAAATAGGCAGCCCTCCCTAGTGGGCTGGGGGCTTAGATAGAAGAAAAAGCAGAAGAGGGAAGTCCAACATGAAACAAGCTGGACTCTTTTTTTTTTTTTTTGTTTTTTTTTTTTAAATTTTTATTAACATTTTCCATGATTATAAAATATATCCCATGGTAATTCCCACCCTCCCCACCCCCACACTTTCCCGTTTGAAATTCCATTCTCAATCATATTACCTCCCCATTACAATCATTGTAATTACATATATACAATATCAACCTATTAAGTATCCTCCTCCCTTCCTTTCTCCACCCTTTATGTCTCCTTTTCAACTTACTGGCCTCTGCTACTAAGTATTTTCATTCTCACACAGAAGCCCAGTCATCTGTAGCTAGGATCCCCATATAAGGGAGAACATGTGGCGTTTGGCTTTCTGGGCCTGGGTTACCTGACTTAGTATAATACTTTCCAGGTCCATCCATTTTTCTGCAAATTTCATAACTTCATTTTTCTTTACCGCTGAGTAGAACTCCATTGTATAAATGTACCACATCTTCATTATCCACTCATCTGTTGAGGGACATCTAGGCTGGTTCCATTTCCCAGCTATTATAAATTGAGCAGCAATAAACATGGTTGGGCATGTACTTCTAAGGAAATGAGATGAGTCCTTTGGATATATGCCTAGGAGTGCTATAGCTGGGTCATATGGTAGATCAATCTCTAGCTGCTTTAGGAACCTCCACACTGTTTTCCACAATGGCTGGACCAGATTGCATTCCCACCAGCAGTGCAGAAGGGTTCCTTTTTTTCCACATCCCCGCCAACATTTATGATCATTTGTTTTCATGATGGTGGCCAATCTGACAGGAGTGAGATGGAATCTCAATGTAGTTTTAATCTGCATTTCCCTGATGACTAGTGACGTAGAACATTTTTTTAGGTGCTTATATGCCATTCGTATTTCTTCCTTTGAGAACTCTCTATTTAGCTCCTTAGCCCATTTTTTGATTGGCCTGTTTGATTCCTTATTAGTTAACTTTTTGAGTTCTTTGTATATCCTAGATATTAATCCTTTATCAGATATATAGCTGGCGAAGATTTTTTCCCATTCTGTAGGTTGCCTCTTTGCTTTTTTCACTGTGTCCTTTGCGGTGCAAAATCTTTGTAATTTCATTAGGTCCCAGTGGTTAATCTGTGGTTTTATTGCCTGAGCAATTGGGGTTGTATTTAGAAAGTCTTTGCCAAGACCAATATGTTGGAGGGTTTCCCCTACTTTTTCCTCTAGCAGTTTCAAAGTTTCCGGTCTGATGTTAAGGTCTTTAATCCATTTGGACTTAATTCTTGTGCATGGCGAGAGAGAAGAATCTATTTTCATCCTTCTGCAGATATTTATCCAGTTTTCAAAACACCATTTGCTGAAGAGGCTGTCTCTTCTCCAATGAGTATTTTTGGCATTTTTATCGAATATCAGATGGCTATAGCTACTTGGGCTTACATCTGGGTCCTCTATTCTGTTCCACTGATCTACATGTCTGTTTTTGTGCCAGTACCATGCTGTTTTTGTTACTATGGCTCTGTAGTATAGGTTAAAATCAGGTATGGTGATACCACCAGCCTCTTTTTTGTTGCTCAGTATTATTTTAGATATTCGAGGTTTTTTATGATTCCAAATGAATTTTTGGATTGTTTTTTCTATTTCCATGAAGAAAGCCTTTGGAATTTTGATAGGGATTGCATTAAATGTGTAGATTGCTTTAGGTAAGATTGCCATTTTCACGATATTGATTCTTCCAAGCCAGGAACAAGGGATGTTTCTCCACTTTCTAGTGTCTTCTGCAATTTCTCGCTTGAGTGTCTTAAAGTTCTCATTGTATAGATTCTTTACTTCCTTAGTTAGGTTTATTCCAAGGTATTTTATTTTTTTTGATGCAATTGTGAATGGGAGTGATTCTCTGATTTCATCCTCTGTGTGTTTGTTGTTAGCATATATGAAGGCTACTGATTTCTGTGTATTTATTTTGTATCCTGCTACATTGCTGTAGGTTTTGATCAGCTCTAACAGCTTGCTAGTAGAGTCTTTAGGGTCCTTTATGTATAGAATCATGTCATCTGCAAATAATGATAACTTGATTTCTTCCTTTCCAATTTGTATCCCTTTTATGTGTGTCTCTTGCCTTATTGCTATGGCTAAGACTTCCAAAACTATATTAAATAGAAGTGGAGACAGTGGACACCCTTGTCTTGTTCCTGATTTTAGTGGAAAAGCTTCCAGTTTTTCCCCATTTAGTAATATGTTGGCTGTAGGCTTGTCATAAATAGCCTTTATTATATTGAGATATGTTCCTTCTATTCCCAGTCTCTGTAGGACTTTTATCATGAAGGGATGTTGGATTTTGTCAAATGCTTTCTCTGCATCTAATGAGATGATCATGTGATTTTTGTCCTTCAACCCATTTATGTAATGTATTACATTTATAGATTTGCGTATGTTGAACCATCCCTGCATCTCTGGGATAAAGCCTACTTGGTCAGGGTGAATGATCTTTTTGATATACTCTTGTATTCTGTTTGCCAATATTTTGTTGAGAATTTTTGTATCTATGTTCATGAGGGAGATTGGTCTGTAATTTTCTTTTTTTGTTCTATCTTTGCCTGGTTTTGGTATCAGGGTGATGCTGGCCTCATAGAAGGAGTTTGGTAGGATTCCTTCTTTTTCTATTTCCTGGAAAAGCTTAAGAAGCAATGGTGTTAGCTCTTCCTTAAAAGTCTGGTAAAATTCAGCAGTGAATCCATCCGGGCCTGGGCTTTTTTTAGTTGGGAGATTATTGATAACTGCTCGGATCTCCATGTTTGTTATAGGTCTATTTAAGTGATTAATCTCATTTTGATTTAATTTAGGTAGGTCATATAGATCAAGGAAATCATCCATTTCTTTCAGATTTTCATACTTTGTGGAGTATATGCTTTTATAGTATGTCCCTATAATTTTTTGAATTTCTCTGGAATCTGTTGTGATGTTACCTTGTTCATCTCTGATTTTATTAATTTGTGTCTCTTCTCTCTTTCTTTTGGTCAGATTTGCTAAGGGTTTATCAATCTTGTTTATCCTTTCAAAGAACCAACTCTTTGTTTCATTAATTCTTTGGATTGTTCTTTTTGTTTCTATTTCATTAATTTCTGCCCTAATCTTTATTATTTCTTCCCGTCTACTACTTTTTGGTTTGCCTTGTTCTTCTTTTTCCAAGGCTTTAAGGCGAAGCATTAGGTCGTTTACTTGCGACCTTTCTAATTTCTTAATATAGGCAATTAAGGCTATAAATTTACCTCTTAGAACTGCCTTCATTGTGTCCCAGAGATTTTGGTATGTTGTGTTCTCATTATCATTTGACTCTATAAATTTTTTGATTTCCTTTTTGATTTCTTCATTGACCCACTCATCATTTAGTAGTGTATTGTTTAGCTTCCATGATTTTGTGTATGCTCTATAGCCTTTCTTGCTACTGATTTGTAGTTTAATTCCATTGTGGTCAGATAGAATGCAAGGAATTATTTCAATTTTCCTGAATTTGTTAAGATTTGCTTTGTGTCCTAATATATGGTCTATTTTAGAGAATGTTCCATGTGCTGCTGAAAAGAATGTATATTCTGCAGCCTTTGGATGAAATGTCCTGTATATATCTGTTAGGTCCATATCTTCTATGACCTCATTTAGTCCAGATGCCTCTCTGTTTATTCTTTCCCTGAATGACCTGTCAATTGATGAGAGTGGGGTGTTAAAGTCACCCACCACCACCGTGTTTGGTGTTATCTGTGACCTTAGTTCTAATAGTGTTTGTTTGACGAATTTGGGAGCCCCCATGTTAGGTGCATATATGTTTAGGATTGTAATGTCCTCCTGTTGGAGTGTGCCCTTAATCAATATAAAGTGACCTTCCTTATCTTTTTTGACTAACTTCAGACTAAAGTCCACCCTGTCTGATATTAGGATAGCAACCCCTGCTTGTTTTCTAGGCCCATTTGCTTGAAACACCGTCTTCCAACCTTTCACCCTAAGATAATGTCTATCCTTTGTAGAAAGGTGAGTTTCTTGAAGACAACAAATTGTAGGATCCTGCTTTTTAACCCAGTCTGCAAATCTATGTCTTTTCGTTGGGGCATTGAGACCGTTGATATTAAGAGCTATTATTGAAAGGTGTGTATTTATGTTTGCCATTTGTGTGTGTGTGTGTGTGTTACTTGTTCTACCTGTGCTCTCTTCTGTTAACTGGTATTTGAGTATGGCTGGTTTTTTCTAGGTTCCTTATATGTGTGCTTTTCCTTTTGTTCAGCATGGAGGATTCTATCAAGTATTTTCTGTAGAGCTGGTTTTGTCTTCAGATATTCCTTTAACCTGCTTTTGTCATGGAATGTCTTTATTTCTCCATCTATTTGGATGGATAACTTTGCAGGATAAAGTAACCTTGGTTGACAGTTGTTATCTTTCAGAACTTGGAATATATCACTCCAGGCCCTTCTGGCTTTAAAAGTTTGTGTTGAATAATCTGCTGTAATCCTGATGGGCTTGCTTTTGTAGGTAACTTGATTTTTCTCTCTAACTGCTTTCAATATTTTTTCTTTGGTTTGTGTGTTTGGAAGTTTGAGTATAATGTGGCAAGGAGAGTTTCTTTCTGGGTTTTGTCTGGCTGGGGTTCTAAAGGCTTCCTGTATCTGTATTGGCACCTCTTTCCCAATTTGGGGAAAATTTTCCTCTATGATTTTGTTGAAGATGCCTACTATGCCTCTGGAGTGGAATTCTTCTCCTTCTACTATGCCCTGAATTCTTATATTGGATCTTTTCATAGTGTCCCGAATATCTTGAAATTCCCACTCATACTTTTCTATAAGTTTGTCTTTCTCTTTGTTGGACTGCATTAGGTCTGCCACCTGATCTTCTAGCTTAGATATTCTGTCTTCTCCCTCATCCATCCTACTGGTGAGATTTTCTACAGAGTTTTTTATTTCATTAACTGTGTTCTTCATTGCTAGTAATTCTGACTGGTTTTTCTTTATTATTTCTATTTCTCTATTTATGTCTTGTATTGCCTTCTTTATTTCATTAAATTGGTGTCCTGCCTCTTCTTTGATTCCTTTGATTTCCTCTTTGATTTCCTCTTTGATTTCTTCTTTGATTGTTTTCATGTGTTCTTTGACCTCTTTGAACATATTTATAATTATTCTTTTGAACTCTTTCTCAGGCATTTCCTCTAACTCTTTCTCACTGGAGGACATTTCTGATGCATTAATACTTTTAGGTGAATTTATATCGTCTTGCTTTTTAGTGTTTCTTGTGTTATAATGTATATATTTTTGCATCTTGGATTAAGTTAATGCTTGGATTTTCTAGCTAGCTGTGTATTCTTAGCTGTATCAATTGATTTGGTGTAATTTATTTTCAGGGTAGGATCTTAAGGTATTAGGTGTGGCTCTTAAGACTCTCAGAGTATCTACAAAGATGTTCTTAGGGGTTGAGTTTCCCTGCTATAGGAGTATTCAAGCAGGCTGAGTGGAATAATATACTGGTAGATTCTAAAATTTAGCTAAACACTGTACCCATTCCATCAAAAACAGCCCCGAGTATGTATGCAAGAGTAGTTATTATAATGACCAGATCCTCTATCAACAAAGAGGTTTAGATTTCTGGTCTGTTGAGGTATCCAAGTCAGCTTGTGACCAGGTGAGACCCTTCCCTGGTGCAATCCCAGTTACCTTGGGTGATTGTGGTCTCAGTCAAGTTGCTGCCTGGGTCGTCGGGCTGCTGTTCTGATTTCTGGAGCTGGGCACTTGCTTTTCCTACGGGGCAAACTGAGCCGCTGCCGCCGCCTCTGCAGCTGTTGTAGATGCCACCCCCGGAGCCCCCACCGCTGCTGAAGCTGCCGTTGCCGTGTCCACCGCTGCTGCTCACCCCGAAGCCGCTGCTGCGGGATCTGTCACCGCTGCCGCTCCTGGGTCCACTGCTGCTGGGGCCACTGGTACCGGTGCTGGAGCCGCTGAAGTTGCTGCCAAATTCTGCTCCTGCTTGGGTCCCGCCGTCAGCCCAAGTTGGCGTGGCCGGGTCCCGGACCGCTGCTGTGTTCGCTGGAGCTGGGTTCAGGCGGCAGGGGAGGGGAGGGAGCCGCGGCTGTTCTGGTTGTATCGTTTCTCCACGTGTGCTTTTACCTCGCGGTCTGCTCCTCCCTCCGTTGCTCGCTGCCGCTCTCCCCTCACGTTTCCCGAGTTGCGGAGAGCGTGGTGTGAGGGGAAAATCCCGCACCTGGCTTGTCCTGCGGCTCGAGCCGAGAGTCCTGCGGTTTTCTGCCACTCCGCGTTTGCGGCGGGTAGCTGAGCCGCCCCGGAGCCGCTGTTCCCGCCTGTGCAGGCTCTGGATGCTCTATAACTCTTCCACTTCTCCGCTGCCGCCTCAACTTCCTATACACCTCACTTTTTAGTAAAAGTGTGTATTTTGCTGAGTTTTTTTTGGTCTTTCCCCCCCCAGGCTGTTTTGGCATGGTACCTACGCCGCCATCTTAACCGGAAGTCCAAGCTGGACTCTTGAGCAGTTGTGAGTTGTGCTGCTGTGAGAGACAACACACATCAGGTTGCAGCTTCTTAGTCTTTGAATGTGGGCTCTCACTTGCATCACCAGAGGGAATGTCCAGACCTCCAGCCTCAGACTGAGGCTCCATCAACTGAGGCCTCTTGATTTGAGCCTTCAAACTTCTTAGACTGAACAGCTTCCTGACTACTGGTCTTCAGCCTGCAGATGATCATTGAGGAACTCTGTTCGTGGAAGACAATGTAAAAATTCCTCTTTACGATCATATTTACATCCTGTTGGTTCTGTTCTTCTAGAGAACTCTGACTAATACAGAATTTCATCTTCCAGAAAATAAGAGCAAATAAATCTATATTGTGCAAGCCAACTAGTGGCAATAGACAATGGCATCTTACTAACTCACTAAAACTCAACTTCTTCACCTTCAAATAGGTGGTGATAATACTATCTCATGGGCCTGTTTTGAATATTAAATGGTGATTATAAGTTACCACTTGGAAGAATGCAAGGTGCACAGTGAGAGGGAGGAAGAGAGAATGGGCATGCCAGGGCCTTCAGCCATTGCGAATGAACTACAGATGCATATGATACCTTGTGCGACTTAGGTGGGTACTGAGGAATCAAGCCTAGATCCTTAGGTTTTGCAGGCAAGCACCTTGACCGCTAAGTCATGTCTCTAGCCCTGCTTTTTTATTTGAAAGGAAAAATAGCTTACAGGTAACAGTATCTGTGGCTAATGGATTGTCTAGATGGTCAGAAACTTGTGTGGTACGTATCTGAAAAATTGGTGAAAATGAATTTGAGGAGAGGTATATGAACAGACCACTTTGGATTGGGAAACAATGTAAAGTTATTTATTTTTTATTTATTTATTTATTGAAGTAAGGTTTTACTCTAGTCTAGCCTGACCTGGAATTCACTGTGTAGTTTTAGGCTGGCCTCTTACTCATGGTGATCCTCTTACCTCCGCCTCCTGAGTGCTGGGATTAAAGGCATGCACCACCGTGCCTTGCTTACAGTTATTTAATTCCCATGTGAAAGCTCACTAATAGGTATCCTCAACCTAATTTTAATATACAATTTGATACAAGTCAGTGTCTTCCCCTGGATATCCTCTAATTGCCTGTGAGAGATAATCATCATCATCACCATGGAAACACACCTCAGGGTATGTCTCTTAAGTATGTTTCCAGAAAGGTTTAACTGATGAGGGAAGACCCACCATGAATGTGAGTGGCACATCCTATGGGCTGGAGTTCTAACTGAATAAAAAGGAGGGCATGATCTAAGCATGAGCATGCCTCTCTGCCTCCTGCTATAGCTGTATTATGATTAGCTGCCTCACTGCCCTGCCTCCATGCTTTCCCCACAGTGATGTACTGTGATGTCAAACTGTCAGCCAAAAGCGAACCCATCCTTCCAGGAATATCCTGCCCAGTGGGTTCATAAACAAACCAGCCAAGGAGTCAGGGATGGAGGTTGTACTTGGGCTCAGGAACATGCAGTTAGATCAAGCTGAAAAAGCAGGTTTGATTAAAGTTTCTGGAGAGTTGTTAAGTGCTACTATCACATCACCACATACTAAATCCTAGACTCCCAACTAGTGACTGTTGGACACTTGCCTCTTACTAAGTCACTAAAATTCAACTTATTCACCTTCAAGTAGGTGACAATAACACTGCAGCTCCATTCAATGGTGATTGTAAGTAACCACTTGCAAGAATACAAGGTGCACAGTGAGAAACACTAAGATTTCACTGTTGTTATTTATCCTTGCCATTATCATTATTATTCACTATCTCATCAGCTGGTCATAACTGTGTTACTCTGTGGGTTTTACAGATTTAGAGGCTTGAGAGTCCAAGCACCAGGACCCGGGATGCTGAGGACATGCAGAACCAGATCCTGTGATGGGCTGAATACCAATGGCTGAAGGACAGATTTCTTCATCTTCTCAGAGAGCAAAGTGGAGTGAGCCTGGGGCCACAGAATGTGGCTGCAGCCGGGAAGCAAAACCTCAAGGATCAGTTTCCTATACTAGCCCACCCAGTTGAGAGTCACTTTGCATTTCTGGGCTTTCATTTTTATAGTTGTAAATGTACTAGTAGGGAGCTGGATATGATGACCTTCAAGGCATTTTTCTGACACGAAGACTACCAGAATGCCCCCAAAGCATCACTGACTCCCTCAGGCTTGGCTCAGGAAAAATACTTCCAACTTTCATCATTTCTGACACACCTACCTCCACCACCACCATCACCCTTATCTGTAAAATGGGGATCTTAATGCCTCCTATGAGTCCTGTGAGGACCTGGTGAGAAAACACACGTAGAAGGTTGTATGACTGTGAAGATCTGGAAGGATGCTCCCAGCAGCCATGTCAATGCTTCAATCACGTCAGTGCATCATCACTGCCTTGTAGTATTCCCTTCATCTTTGTTCTCCAGACACAAACCCAGAAAGCTTTCTGGAGTACTTATATCATAGCAAATGAGCCAACTCCCACAGGGTCCCTCTACCAGAGGCATTCTCAGCTGGTGGCCAGTTAGGGACAACCACTGACACCCCTAGCCTCTCCCTTCTCAAAGCTATCTTTTCTTTAATGTCTGTGGGCCCATCAGGCTTAGAATGAAACCTCCAGTCTACCATCTTTCTAACCTCTGGGCTGGCCCCATGCTCACTTGGGATCATGACCAGCTTTCAGCAAGTTGAGGAACTCCAGAGTTCAGATACCGTTCAGATACAGCTGTTGTTTACACTGAGACATGTATTGTTAATTACTTAACTTATTATTTGTTTTCAAGGAGCAAGAGAGAGAACTAGTACTTGGGCATGCCAGGGCCTCCTGCCACTGCAAACAAATTTAAATTTCAGACACATGCATCATTTTGTGTATTGTGGATACTGGGGAATTAAACCCCAGTTATCAAGCTTTGCAAGCAAGCACCTATAACCACTGACCCATCTCTCCAGCCCTAGACTGACATATTTTAGCACATGGTAGATCTTGCAGATCTAGTCTCAATCCAAGAGGCAATTGGCCAGGTCCTGGTTTCAGCTTTTCTATTGTCAGCTGTGCCAGCTGTCATGTTCTGGGTCTCTATGTTTGTTTGAGAAGTAGCCTATGGTAGTACCATGTTTAGCAGTCTTTAAGAATATGCATCACTTATGAAAAACCAATATGGCCAGTGTTTCATCCTATCTTTGACCATAGATTGATTCTGTCGTCAGACAAGCCACTGCATCTGCCTGAACCTCCGTTTCCACCTCTAGTCACAGAGAGGTGAATCAATGTCTGTACTATATCTCCGCAGCTGAAGTGGACATCACTGGCATGCATGGGAAGAGTTAAAGCCAGTGGTAAGGGGTGTGTACCTAGCAAAGGTACTAGAAAGGACCCAGGGCTCCCAATGGGGTGTATCTGGTTCATATTTCTATTGTCTGCATATTTCTATGATGTAAATTCATCCATCATGACCAAAGTCAAGTTTGCAACCTTGTATCACTGAAAGGGTTGCAATCCTCACCCTACAAACCAGCAGATGAAACATCAGCTAACAGAAGGCTGCAGCAAAATGTGGTGAATGACTAGGATGGAAGAGTGCTGAGTGTTTAGTATCTTTGGGTTTATGAGTTTTTTTAATCAAAAACAATTGAGTTCAATACTAAGGATTAACCTTAGCTCAGCATACTAGTCCAGTACAGTATCTCTGAAATACATTCCCAACAACACAGACCATTTTAGTATAATTACTATAAATGTAGTTTGGCAATTTAGCTTTTTGTTATGGCCTACATGAATAGCAATTGTTTTGGTGGCCTGTGGGATTCTGGGAAGGACCTTAGAGGTGAGTCTTCTCCTCCTGAATAGTTTAGAAAACAAGATACAGGGAGAAGGCAACTGACCAGCACTTGTGCCAGGGTGTTCAACCCTAACACACAAAATCTCCAGGAAACCCCAGAAAAGAAGAGGTCATTATTAGCATGTTACAGAAGAGACAGCTGAGGCAGCATGATGGCAAGTTTAGGAGACCATGGACTAGGCTTTGCAGGCAAGTGCCTTAACCACTCAGAAATCTCTCTATCCTGTGCTTTTTATTTTCTATTCCCCTATTTTCATTCTTTTTATGTTTAGTATTATTATTGACAAGATGTTTCTATGGATACATCATGTGTTTGTACCCTCTTTTCCCTTTCCCCTACCTCCATCCCATTGGGGACACTTGTCATTGGGGTTGCAGGTTTTCCCCATGGGGTTGTGGTTTATGCATTGTGAGAGCAGTATTCAGTTATTTGGCGGGGGGTGGGGGGGTGGAGGCAATGCCTCTGGGCATGATGTTTCAACCTTGGGCTCTTAAAATCTTTCTGCAAAATTGTCTGCAAAATTCCCTGAGCCGTGGTGGGTGAGTTTTTAGTCTACTTCACTGATGAGCTCTTAGGTGCCTCTGGATCTCTGCTTTGGTAGGTGTTGAGTATCCTCAGGGTCTGTGTCCCCTACACCCTGGTGCTGATTAACAGGAACAGCATGGAAGCAGCTCTCTTGTGCGTCTCCCCAATTCCTCTGTGGATCCAGTTGTGGCTTGGCTGAAGTGCAAGGGGTAGTTTATCTCCTCTGGTCTCACTACCTTTGGTACCAGGTTCATTGGCAATTTGCATACATTTAAAGAACACATTTAAGCCCGGTGTGGCAGCGCACGCCTTTAATCCCAGCACTCAGGAGGCAGAGGTAGGAGGATTGCCTGAGAGTTCAAGGCCACTCTGAGACTACATAGTGAGTTCCAGGTCAGCCTGGGCTAGAGTGAGACCCTACCTGGAAAAAAAAAAAAAACATTTAATTATAATCTCATTACCTTTTTTCTCCCTTCTCTCTTCTACTGAATCTCTTCTTTCTAGCTGGTCAGTCTTCTATTTTGATGAGCTTATCCTTTGTATTCCTCCATCACTCATGACTAAATATAGATTGGCCTAAATATTGTGTATGACATGCATGTTATGGCAGTTGCTGTGAGGTTAAATACAAAGACCACTTCATGTCCAAAGCATAGAGTTTCAAAGCCCTCTTTCTACCCTCTGGTTCTTGCATTCTTTCTTGCCCCTTTGCCATTATTTCCCAAGCATTGGACGGTCATATATCTTTTCTTGGACATATGTATGTCTATTCACATGCATATGTGTATGGTTATATAATTATTAATCAAATTGCTGGGTAAGGTACTATGAACATTAGAAACTAAATATTTTACGAAACATTCCTCAGTCAGAAATGTTTCTTCATGATTAGATCAAGTTTTATAGATTTTGGTCCAAATACTATCCAGGTGACACATTCTTAAGATTTCACACCTGGAAAGGCTTTCTATTTCTATTCTATTTTATCCTATTGATGACATTAATTATAACCATTATGTTAAGGTTGTCCAATAACTTGGCAGTGTTTATCAACTGCAGTACCAACAACTGTGTATTTGGTTGCTTATCAAGATAATTTCTCATAGATAAAGCATCTGTAAAATGAAAACAATAAGGCTGGGAGTGGTGGGACACGTCTTTAATCCCAGCATTTGGGAGGCAGAGGTAGGAGGATTGCCGTGAGTTTTGGACTTCCCTAAGACTATGTAGTAAATTCCAGGTCAGCCTGGAATTAGAGTGAAACTCTACCTTGAAAAACCAAAAATAAAATAAAATAAATAAAACAAATAAAAACCAGAGTAGTTGGGTTGGGAAAGGATAAAAAAAAAAATGTCTGAGATTCAGATTTTTGTCCTTTTTTGGAGGTGGGGAGAGGGTCTTGTATAGCCCAAGTCATCTTCAAACTATGTAGCTGAAGCTACCCTTGAACTCCTGATCACCTTTCTCTACCTTCCAAGGTGTGGGAATGCAGGCATGTGCCACTGCCCAGCAGAGATTCAGACTTCTCCACAAGGTTGTGACTCACAGGAGTTCACAGCCTACCAGCATGCACTAGCACTGTGCACGGTAGTGACCACCATACAGAGAAAGCATTGCCTAAGGTGCAGGACGATGCCGGTTTTTAGACATGGGATGAAAGTGGGGAAAAGAGCATCTGAGAGTTTAATTGTAAAAGCAGCCTGCTTGAGTTGCTAAGAGTGCACTTACCAAGAGGGAACAGTGTGGCCCAAGTGTCTGTCATGTGTATGTGCTTTGAGGTCTTTTCAGGAGAGCCCTCTGGCCTAAACATGCAAGACTGCTGACTTTCAAGCCCAATGAGAATGGAGGACTGGAACTAGCCACAGAAGTTCTTTCCTCCTGCTTACTGCAGTTCAGTGCTTTCTCTCTGTTGTCCTCTATGCAAGAAGCCTCATGGAACACAAGTTGAGCGGGTGAAAGGATTACTTGGTGTGAGAAGAGACATAAAACATACCCAGATAAATGTTGTATAAGGTGAAGAGAAATTCTTACTGTAAGAACTTCAGGATCCAGGCTGGCATGTTATAAATTGGGTTTTTTAAAATCTTTACTGTGTGCCTTTATATGTGGAAAGTATACAACTTGTTTGATTTTATAAGACCCACAGCTAAGAAACAATCTTAAATCTCAAATAAGACTTGGGACTTTAGAACTATCCTAAGTTGGTAAAGACTGGGACTTTAAAATTGGACTAAATACAGTATACAGTATGTGATATTTTTAAATCTATTGGGGGTCGGGGCGGAATGTGGTAGTTTGAGTAGATGCCTCTAATATATTCAGTGTTGTAGTAGTTTGTAATTTGGATCTACAGCCACCTGGCTAGAGGAGGTATTACTGGGCACTGGGTAGATCTTAAGACGTGGTGGTGGGTTTGAAATTCCAATCTAAAGATATGCAAAGTGCCGAGTTCCACCTGGAGTTCCTGAAATGTACTGTGTGGCTTGTGGCTTCTCTCTCTCTCTCTTTGCTTGGACCTGTGAAAGCAGGGCCAGCTTCTTCTGCCATTATGGAGCTTCCCCTGCATCCGTAAGCTTCAATAAATTCCTTTTTTCATAACTGTGCCTGGTCTGGAAGTTCATCTCAACAAACCTGAAGCTGTCTGCTATGGGTATGGTAAGCCACAGTTTATATGTGATGAGACTGAGGCATTTATAAGATAAGTGACTTATGGAAGGTTACACAGATACTGAGTAGGCACCCTTTTACATGCTCCAGCAATCGACTCCCACATGAGACCCAACTCCAGCTACTGCCCTGAGAGAGACGGGCAGGTGTCACTCTTTAACAAGTCTTCACAGCCTGGCTCAACCCTTTGGTCTACAGTCAGAGAAACAGCACTAAGTTCCCTATTGCACATCTTTAGTTTCTTGTTGCTGAGATAAAGTACCTGGGTAGAGAAGTTTAAGGAATGACAAGGGTTTGATGAGGTTTACTGATCCAGAAAGTTTAGTTCATTGTGGCAGGGAAGGAATGGCAGGCTGGAATGGGAAGCCAGTATCTCATTGCCTCAGCAGAGGGAGAACAGCAAATGGGGCTGGACTATAAAACTTCAAGGCCAGGGCTGGGGAAATGGCTTAGCAGCTAAGGCATTTGCCTGTCAAGCCTAAGGACCTTAGTTCGATTCCTCAGGATCCATGTAAGCCAGATGCACAAGGGGGTGCATATGTCTGGAATTTGCTTGCAGTGGCTGGACACCCTGGATGCCCATCCTCTCTCTCTGCTTCTTCCTCTCTCTCTCTCTCAAATAAATAAAATATTTTTAAAAAAACTTCAAGGCCCATCCCAGTGACCAACTTTCTCCTGCATGGCTCAGCCTTTCTAGACAGTACCACTAGCTGAGGATTAAACCCACATGGGGCATTTACATTCACATCAGCACACTGGTGGATTAGGAGGAACCACTGTTCAAAGGAAACACGGGTAAAACAGGTTCAGAGGCCTTAAGTTAGGAAATGATTTGGCTTGTTTGAAGAGCTGGAGGAAGACTCATGTGGTCATTAAGACAGTGAGCAGAAGAGGTAGAGACACATTACAGAGTGGGACAGAGGCCCATCCTGAAACCCCTGTGAGAAGTGTTTAGTTTAAGATGAGCACAATGGGAATGGTGAGGTTCTAGGTAGAGAGGTGGTGCAGTTTGAGGAATGATCATCTTTGTTGTATGGAGACCTTAGAAGGGGTCAGTGGGAAGAGAGTGGCATAAGAGGGTGAGACTTTTACCAGACCCAGACCAGACCTCTGAATTAAGAACCTTGGATGGATTGTCTAGATGGTCAGAAACTCGTGTGGTACGTGAAACTGGTGAAAATGAATTTGAGGACAGATATATGAACAGACCACTTTGGATTGGGAAACAATATAAAGTTACTTATATTTTGTTTTATTGAGGTAGGGTCTCACTCTAGCCCAAGCTGACCTGAAATTCACTATGTAGTCTCAGGGTGGCCTTGAACTCATGGTGTTCCTCTTACCTCTGCCTCCTGAGTGCTGGGATTAAAGGTATGTGCCACCACACCCAGCGTTTATACTCTTTTATCCCCTCACCACAGCTCCTATTACCCTAGTGGCCATCCTCAGTGGGATTATGGTATTCCCTGTTGGGTCATGAAGGCCTCAGTCAGTCCATGTGGAGTGTGTGGGGTGAGGACCATGCCTCAGGGTATTCCTACCCACTCTGTGATTCTTACAGTCTTTCTGCCCCATCCCTTCCACAATGCTCCGTGAGCCCTGGCAGGCTTATTAGCAGTCTGATTTAGTGTTGAGTTCTTTGTAACCTCTGGATTTCTGCTTTAATAGGTTTGGATTGATCACCCTATCTATCACCATGGCTCTGGAACTGGTAGTCAGGCTAGCAGTAAGAGTATGTTGTCACTTCTCTGCAATTTCTTCTGGGTAGTTATCTTCTTGTCTAATTGATGGAACTTGGGTCTCTTTTGTGTTCTGTGCCATCCATAAGGTAAAGCACATTCTCCAAACAAGAGTGGGCTAAAGGGGATATGCAAATTTATTTGAGAGATTTGTGTGTGTGTGTGTGTGTGTGTGTGCGCGCGCACACACACACACACACGCAAACCCATTATTCTTCTCTATAGAACAGTGGGAGCCTCTCTCTTAAGTCTTGAGTTTCCTGACCATGGGATTCTGACATGGTTTCCAGTATCAGATATCAGTTCTCTTCCACTGAGCAGGCCTCGTGTACAATCGGGACAGTTAGTTACCTGCAGAGGCAGCATGCCACTATTGGACAAGTCTGTACTTCCTGATCAGCAGGTTGCTTTCATTATCTGCAGGGTCCCCTGTTTCTTCATGCTATTGGTGACCATTGTCCTCCAGTGGCTTCCATATGGCTTTTCAGCACTATGAGGGCTGGGAGAGAAGGGGAATAGTTTCTCTTTTGGTTCCAGCATGGTGTTCCAATGTCCTGGGACTGCAGCCTCTGGTGTCTTCAGCAATAGGGTCTTACCTTTTAGCTCTGGCAGGTAATCAAGTGTTTTAGCAATGGCTTACATTATTTTGGGGGACCTCATGGGTTTCCTTGGCCAATAGCTCACAGTGGGGGGGGCACCTCAATTCTGGGCCTGAGATTTATTGGCCACAGGTCATGGTTTTAAAGTTAAGTTTTCTACCTTCTGTCCAAACTGTACCCCCGCCCTTGATTGGTGGTTATCTTGCAGATTGCTAGTCAGAATAAGGGTTTCTACGGAACTGGTTCATGTTGTCTTAACTTTTGTGTAATCTTCTCTCTACCTTTTCTACCTCCTACTCCTCTAAGCCCCCCTTTAATGTTCTATTCCTCCCCTAACCTGCCAGGTAACTCCTCCTCTCCTGTCTTCTTATTTCTTCTCTCTCCTAGTCTCATTTTAGTTTTGTGCCCATATTCCTGTTCCTTACCACCATTTGTACTCATGTCCAATTGATCCCAGTTACATGAGAGAGTCCACGCGGCATTTGTCTTTCTGTCAGCAACATTTTTGATAACCCTGCTTCCCTCTGATCTTTATGCTCTTGTAAAAAATTAGTTGACATTAAGTTTTAGGACTTATGTCTGGACTGGGTGTGGAGAGCCCCTCGGGCCAAGCCCTAAAGATGGTGCCTGACGGAAGTTCTATGCTTGGGACAAACAAGTCCATATTTGGAAGAGCTCGCCCTCACCGCTGCTCATTGGCTTCTGATGCTTGCCTGGAGAGGTTGCGTAGCCTGGGGTGATTGGGCGGAGTGAGTGCGCTTATAAGGAAGCCCCGCCCGAGGCTCAGGGGAGATGAAGCTTGAAGTTGCCTGAATAAACTGCTGTAAGAGGAACTGGTGGTTGTGTCTTCCTTGCTGGTCGAGGCGGACACGACAAGTGGTGGCCCGTAAGGGGAGCCCGACTCCCCCACCAAAGAGTTCAGAACTTACAACAGTCAGGGGTGCACGCAGGGTAAGTCCCCGGTAAGTTGGGCTTACAACCCCAGGGTTTGAGGAAGGTCCTCAGGAAAATTAGAGGCTATTTAGGACGCCAGGAAGCAGGCGCTAGAAAGGTAAAATTGAAAATTAGAGGCTATTTAGGACGCCAGGAAGCAGGCACTAGAAAGGTAAAATTGAAAATTAGAGGCTATTTAGGACGCCAGGAAGTAGGCGCTAGAAAGGTAAAATTGAAACTATGGGTGCGTCATCATTGCATCCGATCTATTCAGCGTTGCAGGAATTGCTCAAATTAGAGGGGTTGGAATTGAGTAGAGCCACTCTGCAACGTTTCTTGTAGGAAAGTGATACAGCAGCCCCCTGGTTTGCCATGTCGGGAAACTTGACAGTGACCAGTTGAGAAAAACTAGGAAGAGATTTAGATTTTGCTAGAGAACATGGAACATTAAAACCAGGAGTAAGAGCAGTCTGGAAAATGGTTAGGAGCTGTCTTGAGGACGATAGGTGCTATGGCGCTTTAGAGGCAGGAAGACAAGCCTTAGATCAGTTAAGAGAGGAAAGATCTTTACAGTCTGAGAGAAGCGTCTCTTCCTCTGGTAGTTCCAGTGAAGATTCAGAAGAGGAAGCAGAGGGACTCGTGCAACAGCTCAAAAGGACTAGCCTTTACCCCTCCTTGGCTCCATTTCAAGAAAATTGGAAGCCTAATAAAGAGGAAGTAAGACCCCAGAAACTCCCACCAAATACTAAGTTAGGGTATAACAGCAATAGAAAGGGACATGACATTGAAAGTATGTCTGCGGCACCCCCTGCTTATGGGGTGGAGCGTTCGAGCTCTTTCATTCAGCAAATTTCATTTTGCTCAGACATTTGGCGCGAGGTTAGGTCTTCACAAATTGGGTTCCCAGTGTTCCAAGACCAGGCAGGTAACAGATTCCATGAGCCGCTGGATTTTAAAGTCATTAAGTCTTTGGCAGAATCAGTGAAAACATATGGCATAACAGCTGCCTTTACTGTGGCTCAGGTTGAAGCTTTGCAGAGACATTTCATGATGCCTGATGACTGGTCTAGGCTGGCCAAAGCTTGTCTTTCTCCCGGACAATATCTAGACTGGAGAGCATTCATGTTTGAGTTTGCAAATGCACAAGCAGCCGCCAATCAGGCTGCAGGGCATGCCCCTTGGGACAGGGATATGTTAATGGGGCAAGGCAGATCTGCCAATGCATAAACAGGATATCCTGAGGAGGTTTATGGACAGATAAATGGCATGGCTATTAAGGCATGGAAGGCTTTGCCCAACAGGGGAGAAGTATCGGGTAATCTTACCAAGATTGTGCAAGGATCAACCGAACCTTTCTCAGACTTTGTCGCAAGGATGGTTGAAGCTGCAGGGAGGATCTTTGGTGACCCTGATAGTGCAATGCCTTTTATCCAGCAATTAGTTTTTGAACAGTGCACCAAGGAATGTAGAACCACCATCACCCCCTATAAACACAAAGGTATAGAAGCATGGATGAAGGTCTGCAGGGAACTGGGTGGGCCCCTTACTAATGCAGGATTTGCCGCTGCAATAATGCAATTGCAGAAAAGAAAGAAGACAATTCCTCCCGGGGCCTGTTTTAGATGTGGGAAGCATGGACATTTGAAGAAAGATTGCACAGCAACAGGGGCTGAATCAGGAGGGGGTAGAACGAGACAGCCAGGACTATGTCCTAGATGTAGAAAAGGTAATCATTGGGCTAATGAATGTAGATCAGTTAAAGATATTAATGGCCAGCCCCTCGTTTCTGGCTTTGGTGGAGCACGGCCAAAAAACGGGCAGCAGGGCCCTCGTCCTCAGGGCCCACAAATATATGGGGCAATGGACAATTCACAGCAGAAAGAGGAGACCTGGCCAACACTGAGACACCCTCGGAACTGAGGAGAGCCACTGAGGGCTCTGCAGGATTGGACCTCCGCTCCACCACCAGACTCGTATTGACCCCTCAAATGGGAACACAATTAATTGAAACTGACTTTTCTGGCCCTTTACAAGAAAATACAGTGGGATTATTGATAGGGAGATCTTCATCGGCCTTACGAGGGCTGATAGTCCACCCAGGCATTATAGACCCTGACTATCAAGGGGTAGTTAAAATAATGGATTCCTCCCCCAGAGGAATAACGTCCATATCACCCGGAGACATGTGGCTCAATTAGTTCTTTTGCCCAGTCTACATGACCAATTTCCTGCTAGAAATAAACAACGGGGGAAACAGGGGTTTGGATCTTCTGGCACAGAGTTAACTTTCCTGTCTTTACAACTAGATCAGCGCCCAGTGCTGGAACTTAAGGTAGATGAAAAAAGGATATTAGGATTGTTAGATACAGGGGCTGATTGTAGCATTATTGCAAAAAAGGACTGGCCATCAGGATGGCCAGTACAGTCTTCTAATCAGGTGTTACGAGGACTAGGCTTCGCAAAAACTCCTGATATCAGTTCTAGAACATTGAAATGGACTGATGCGGAGGGACATTCAGGTGAAATACAGCCTTATGTACTAGACTTGCCCATTTCTCTTTGGGACAGGGACTTATTACAAATTTAGGGATGAGACTTACAAATGAGTATTCTGCTGCTTCTCAACAAATGATACAAAATATGGGATATCATCCATCTTTTGGAATAGGTAAATATTTGCAGGGTCGGGGATCCCCTGTTCAACCAAGTGAAAGAAAGGGTAGAGCTGGAGTGGGTTTTTCCTAGGGGCCACTGAGGAGGGAATTCCCATTACTTGGAAAACTGAGGATCCGGTGTGGGTTCCTCAGTGGCCCTTATCCTCGGAAAAATTGATGGCAGCCCATGAACTTGTCCAAGAGCAACTTTCTCTTGGACATATCCGACCTTCTGTTTCCCCCTGGAATACCCCAATATTTGTAATCAAAAAGAAATCTGGAAAGTGGAGGCTTTTACATGATCTAAGAGCTATCAATCAACAGATGCAAATTATGGGACCTATCCAAAGGGGCCTTCCCCTATTAACCACCTTGCCTCAAGGATGGTCGTTGATAGTGATAGATATCAAAGACTGTTTCTTTTCCATCCCATTGAATGAGAAAGATGCTGAACGTTTTGCTTTCACCGTACCTTCCTGTAATCATGAACAACCCGACCAAAGATTCGAATGGATAGTTTTGCCCCAAGGGATGGCTGATAGCCCGACTATGTGTCAACTTTATGTAGGAAGGGCTTTGGCTCCTATAAGAGAAAAATTTAAAGGCTTAAGATGCATCCATTACATGGATGACATATTACTTGCTGCCAAAGAAGAACTTTATTTAAAAGAAGCCTATAGTAATTTAGTAAATGAGTAAAAGGTTGGGGTCTTTATATAGCCCCCAAAAAGGTACAACATGAATCAATCATTTCTTACTTAAGGGCAAAGGTTTCACCTAACATGGTTTGGCCACAGAAAGTTAGTTTACGGTTAGATAATTTACATACCCTCAATGATTTTCAGAAACTGTTGGGAGATATAAATTGGATTCGTCCATATTTTAAAATCCCTAATTATGTCTTAAAGCCACTATTCAAAATATTAGAGGGAGATACAGCTTTAAATTCACCTAGAATCCTGACAGAAGATGCCCGAAAAGCTATTAATGTTGTTAATGAAGAGATTTCTACTGCCCAATTACATAGAGTAATAGAAGGAACACCTGTAGATCTTTGCATCTTGCAAACAGTAGAACAGCCCACAGGTGTATTATGGCAGCAAGGTCCTCTGTTGTGGATACATCCTAAAAGCTCTCCTGGAAAAACAGTGGAGCATATCCCCATGGCTGTGGCTGTTCTTGCTATTGAAGGACTCCGCCAGTGTCTACAACATTTTGGGTTCATGCCACAGACTCTTATTGTGCCTTATGACAGTTATCAAGTCAGAGTCTTAACTGCAACTATAGATGCTTGGGCCATTTTAAGTTGTTGCTTTGATGGAAAAATAGATAATCATTATCCTAAACATCCTCTTATGACCATTTTTAAATTGCATCCAGTTGTGTTCTATAAAGTGACAAAAACCCAGCCTATAGTTGGGGCCAAAAATATTTTTACAGATGGATCTAAAACAGGCTGTGGTGCTTATATGGTTGATTCTCAAGACCCTGTTATCAGGCAGTTTCTCCCTAACACTCCACAATTAGTGGAGCTTCAGATAGTGCTAGAAGTCTTTAAGGATTGCCCTTTTTCCCTTTAACTTAATCTCTGACTCTAATTATGTAGTCAATTTGGTTAAAGATTTAGAAATAGCTGGAGAGATTAAACCCTCCACTGTTATATTTAAATATATTAGTGAATTACAACTTTTAATCTGGAATAGAAAAAATCCCTTTTTTATACATCACATCCGAGCACATAGCGGCCTGCCTGGACCTCTGTGTGAAGGAAATGAGGTGGTTGATAAATGTTCTAGAATGCAGTTTATATTTTTGGCCTCACCTTTAGAACTAGCCAAAGAATTCCATTCTCAGTTCCATGTAAATGCCCGAGTGTTACAATTAAAATTTAATATAACATGTGCAGAAGCCAGAGAAATTGTCTTAGCATGCCCGCAATGTATAGTTTATCAAAATCTCCCCTCATTTGGTATCAATCCCAGAGGGTTACTTCCATTACAATTATGACAGATGGATGTTACACATATTCCTGAATTGGGGACATTAAAATATGTTCATGTATCTGTGGACACATGCTCAGGCATTGTCTTTGCTTCTCCACTAAGTGGGGAAAAGGCATCACACGTAATATAGCATTGTTTAGAAGCCTGGGCTGCATGGGGAAAGCCCAAACAATTAAAAACAGATAATGGTCCAGCATATACCGCACATTCCTTTAATACTTTCTGCCAACACATGGCGGTACAGACTAAGCATGGACTTCCCTAAAATCCACAGGGTCAAGGTATCATTGAAAGAACTAATAGGACTTTAAAAGAATGTTTGCAAAAGCAAAAAGGGGGAATTGGCCATGGCCGGTCTCCGAAGGTTGGGGTTTCCTTAGCACTATATACTTTAAATTTTTTAAATTGGATAATGAGGGTTGGACAGCAGCTGATAGACATGCTCATCATGTCCCAGTAAATCAGGGAATGGCAAAATGGAAAGATGTTCTCTTAGGACAATGGAAAGGACCAGATCCTGTATTGGCGTGGGCAAGGGGATCTGTTTGCATATTTCCACAGGATCAAACTGACCCAATTTGGGTGCCAGAGCGCTTGGTTCAGCGTTGTCAACATGAAGTCCAAGATCCTGTTAGTCCTATGGATGATGATAGCCCCGACAACATAACAGGAAGAGCGATGGGGGATCTTGTCGGTGTTCCCGAAACTGATGCCCGTCCGTCATGATGCGCAAGTGTTCCCCCGTTTTTTCTCTACTAATAAAACTTTAGGACTGCCTTTTATACCAGATGATAAAAGAGTATCACCTGTGGGGGAAAGCATTGCATTCAAGCTAGAAGGGAATTTGTGCTTTCATATTATTAGTAATATTAGTGAGAGTAGCCAATGTGTCATGCTTTATAACCAGACCGCAGCTTGGTTTGATAAAATAGGTAATCAAAATCACAATATTCCTGCAAATCGAACTAATGCTACTATTTTTAATGATACTTATTTAGACTGTAAGAATGATACCTGCTTTTATACTTTATGCTGGAATGGGACTGCATTTCCCTTAGCTGAAGTGACTCGCATGCCCAGATTTGTCCCTGTGTCTGTCCTGGCCCCTAACTCCATGACCCTCTTTAGGAATAAGAGAGACTTTGGTATTACAGCAGCTGCAGTGGCAGCTATCACAGTGGCGGCAGTGGGGGCTACTACGGCTGCCATTGCTATGACGCTTAATAACCTATCGGCAACTGTAGCCTCTGCCCTTGACAAACAGGCGAGCCTTAATTCGCATCTAAAAGGTGGCATTATGATTTTGAATCAAAGAGTGGACCTGGTTCAGGAACAAGTTGATGCTTTATGGAAACTTGCTCAACTTGGTTGTGAATGGAAGCTACCCGGACTGTGTATTACCTCTGTTCAGTACCAAAATTATATGAGAGCAGCTAATCTGTCCAGGCTCTTATCCTCCCAATTGCAGGGAAGCTGGTCTCAAGGTTTTTAACAGTTGTTGTGGGATCTACGGCTTGAAATAGTGATGGTGAATTCTACTCGAGTGGATCTTTCTCTGGCAACTGGGCTGACACATGGATCTCCGCTGCAGTGAATCATCTAAAGGAGTGGGCGGGCATAGGAGCCCTGGGGGGAATGCTGATATTAGTTTGCGTGGTGTGCATGTGGTGTATTTGTAGCCTCAAAAGGGCACAGGCCCGCACCTCTGCCATGATAGCTCAGGCCTTTGCTGCGATAGAAGAAGGACAGTCTCCCCAGATTTGGCTTGCTGCCCTTAAATAGTGGCTTCCTAAGTATTCATCACACTCGGGATGCGAGGCAAAGCACTGCACAGGGGGTTGCCTATGAGCAGTTGGGTGACTCTCTGGGAGGCATGTTTGATTGCATGAAGGTTGTACTCATATTCCTTCCCCTGGGAAAAGGGTACTTACACACCAGGGATCAGACCTCTACCTCTACCCGTTGTGTCCTGCTGTTGCGTCTTTTAAAATAATAAATAAGGGGGAGCTGTGGAGAGCCCCTCGGGCCAAGCCCTAAAGATGGCGCCTGACAGAAGTTCTGTGCTTGGGACAAACAAGTCCATATCTGGAGGAGCTCGCCCTCACCGCTGCTCATTGGCTTCTGATGCTTGCCTGGAGAGGTTGCGTAGCCTGGGGTGATTGGGCGGAGTGAGTGCGCTTATAAGGAAGCCCCGCCCGAGGCTCGGGGGAGATGAAGCTTGAAGTTGCCTGAATAAACTGCTGTAAGAAGAACTGGTGGTTGTGTCTTTGTTGCTGGTCAAGGCAGACGCAACAACTGGGAATGTTGGTCTGTTATAATACATGTCAACACTTATTCCAGGACCATACTATTCTGGTTGCTGTCGTTTTGTGGTAGAGTTTCAAATAGGAAAATAAATATCCATCTTTGCTCTTCTTGTTCAAGATTGTGTGGCCTCTGGGCAGGAAAGATTTCTCAGTGGTTAAGACACTTTTTGGCAAAGCCTTAAAATCTGAGCTTGATCCCCCAGTGCCATCATAAAGCCAGATGCATAAAGTGGCACATACATATGGAGTTCTTTTACAGTGGCTGGAGAGCTTAGCATACCCATTTCTTGCACTCTCTCTCTGTCATTACAAATAAATAAATAATAACATATTTAAAAATAAAAAAAGATTGTTTGGCCTTTTCAGAGTCCCTTGGACTTTTTATTTAATTTCATGTTCCTTTAGTGAATTTTTTAAAATAAATTGTCAGCTAGTATTATGATAGAAATGCATTGAATCCATAGGCAAGTTTAGGGTATATTGTCATTTTAACAATGAATGGGCATGCTAGGATCTCAAGCCACTGCAAACAAACTCCAGACACATGCACCACCATGTACATCTGGCTTACTTGGGTCCTGAGGAATGAAATCTGGGTCCTTTGGCTTTGTAGGTAAATGCCTTAACTGTTAAGCCATCTCTCCAGCCCCAATCCCACATTCTTTTGTGGTCAGCCATCATAATACCCACTATCCATGGTGAGCAGGTAAACTATGTGGTCTCTGAAGCAGATGGACTTCGGTTTAACTCTTGATTGATATTTCCACTTAGTAACTACATGTCATAGGTTGAATTGTGTCCCCTCCAGACTCTCATGTTGCCTTAGAATGGTGCCTTTTCTGGAAGTAGGGTCATTGTTAAGATATCATCATATTAAGTGCCCTTTTTAAATTATCCACTGACATGAGTCTACAATTTGATACAGCACCCTAAAATATTAAATCTAATATGGTGAAGTCATCTTAGTGGATTCTTTTGCTATGTATATCAGAAAAGTATTTTAGGGAGTGACTTTCCAAGGTCATGAAGCCTGTCCAAAAAAAAAATCCTGGCTGGAGAGATGGCTTAGCAGTTAAGCGCTTTCCTGTGAAGCCTAAAGACCCCAGTTCGAGGCTCGGTTCCCCAGGTCCCACGTTAGCCAGATGCACAAGGGGGCGCACGCGTCTGGAGTTCCTTTGCAGAGGCTGGAAGCCCTGGCGCGCCCATTCTCTCTCTCATCCTCTATATGTCTTTCTCTCTGTGTCTGTCGCTGTCAAATAAATAAATTAAATTTTTTAAAAAAAAATCCAAAAAACAATCATTTATCTGGGTATGGTGGTGCACAACTGTAATCCCAGCACTCAGGAGGCAGAGGTAGAATGATCACTGTGAGCTCGAGGCCACCAAGAGACTACATAGTGAATTCCAGGTCAGCCTGGACCTGAAATATTGAACCTGAGTCCTTAGGCTTCACAGGCATGCACCTTAACCGCTAAGCCATCTCTCCAGCCCTTGTTGAGAATTTTTGCATCTATGTTTATCAGGGAAATTGTTCTGTAGTTTGTTGTTGTTGTGGTGGTGGTTTTGGTGGTATCTATCTGGATTAGGAACCAAGGTAATACTGGCTTCATCAAATGAATTTGAAAGGTTTATTTTTTTAATCTTATTTTATTTTTTCTCAATTTTTAAAACATTTTCCATGATTATAAAAATATTCCATAAGGGCTGGAGAGATGGCTTAGCGGTTAAGCGCTTGCCTGTGAAGCCTAAGGACCCCGGTTCGAGGCTCGGTTCCCCAGGTCCCATGTTAGCCAGATGCACCAGATGCACAAGGGGGCGCACGCGTCTGGAGTTCGTTTGCAGTGGCTGGTAGCCCTGGCGTGCCCATTGTCTGTCTGTGTCTCTCTCTCTCTCTCTCTCTCTCTCTCTCTCTCTCTCTGCCTCCTTCTCTGTCTGTTGCTCTCAAATAAATAAATAAATAAATAAACCAAAAAAACAATTAAAAAAAAAATATTCCATGGTAATGCCCTCTCTCCCTCCCTTTCCCCCTTTGAAATTCCATTCTCCATCATATCCCCTCCCCATCTCAATAAGTCTCTCTTTTATTTTGATGTCATGATCTTTTCCTCCTCTTATGATGGTCTTGTGTAGGTAGTGTCAGGCACTATGAGGTCATGGATATTCAGGCCATTTTATGTCTGGAGGGTGCACGTTGGAAGGAGTCCTACCCTTCCTTTGGCTCTTACATTCTGTCCTCCACCTCTTCCGCATTAGACCCTGAGCCTTGGAAGGTGTGATCAAGATGTTACTCAGTACTCTAGTCACTTCTTTCCAGCACCATGATACCTTCTGAGTCGTCCCAAGGTCACTGCCATCTGAAAAGAGAAGATTCTCTACCCAAAATGAGAGTATCATTAATATAAGGGTATGAGTATTAAGAGAAGTGCTTACTGGGCAGTTTGATAAGCATAGTATTTACACTTATCCAGACATCAGTAGATGTTACACACTTAGGGCTCATGACTACCCCTCTTATAAGTTTTCAGTATCAGGGATGTATTCCCTCCCTTGGAGCAGGCCTCCAGTCCAATTTGAGGGCAGTTGGTTTCCACTATGACAGATGTGCCACTATTGCACCCATTGGCTCATTTGGGCTGGCTGGCCAACTATAAGGCTTGCAGTGTCCACTGTTGAGTATCTTCACTGGTGATTTATCTTTCTCCCATTGAACTGCATGTTGAATGGCTTCTTCCAGCTTTCTGTCAGCTGGTCTACATGGAGGAGATAATCAGCTCAGTTCCAGCAGGATTTCTCAGGCCTTGCAGCCCAAGTATGTGGAGTCTTCAGCAATAGGGTCTTACCATCAATTCCTGGTAGGGAACCAAAGGCCTCAGCAATGGCCTATAATGTTTTGGGGGCATAAGGGAACTCCCTGGCCAACAGCTCACTGGAAGGTATTCCATCCCTGGCACTGAAAATTTTCTGGCAATGATCTACAGCTCCTGAGTGTTCCATTGTCCAAAATCAGAGGATTCTATATGATTTATTTATATCCTCTTACATTTTGATTTGCCCTCCCTCCACTTTTCCTTTACTCAATCTCCTCCCCTGACCTCACTTTGAGCCTATTCACCCCTGTTAATCTGTTCTTCTACTAACATATATAAATACCAACCTATTAAGTACCCTCCTCCCTTCCCTTCTCTTCCCTTTGTATCTCTTTTTAGCTTACTGGCCTCTGCTACTGAGTTTTTTCCTTCCCACACAGAAGCCCAATCATCTGTAGCTAGGGTCCACATATGAGAAAGAACATGCAGTGCTTGGTTTTCTGGGCCTGGGTTACCTCACTTAGTATAATCCTTTCCACATCCATCCATTTTTCTGCAAATTTCATAACTTCATTTTTCTTTTTTCTGTTTTTTTTTTTTCAGTTCTTAACAGAGGAATTGGTTCTTTTGTTTTGTTGTTTTGTTTATAACAAAAGACTTTGACTGTGGCTTCACATAACTAAAATCTGAAACATGGTGGAGGGTTGAGCACTTGGTAACAAAATACCAATACAAGCCAGTGGGCCGAGGGTTGTGACTCAGTACCATGGATATTTCTAACAGAATGGAAAGCAAAGACACCATGTTTCAGTGCACCCAGACAAGAGTCCAGCTGTCCTTCTGAGGAAGGCTGGGGTGGACTCTGCTGCCAGGACCCTCAGAGCATGGCTCATCTCAGCGGGAGTAGAAACCCCACAACTTCATTTACCGCTGAGTAGAACTCCATTGTATATATGTGCCATATCTTTGTTATCCACTCATCAGTTGAGGGACATTTAGGCTGGTTCCATTTCCCAGCTATTATAAATTGAGCAGCAGTAAACATGTTTGAGAACGTACTTCTAAGGAAATAAGATGAGTCCTTAGGATATATGCCTATGAGTGCTATAGCTAAGTCAAAGGTAAATCAATTGCTGGGCTCCCCCAGCAGGCAGTGCTGGGGGAGGACCAGGCCTGCTGGTTCCTCCCAAGGGGTTGATGAGGAGGTGGGTGTCGACAGCCAAAAACAAAACCACCGAGCCTGGAGTCTCATCAAAGCAGGAACTCACTTTATTGTTACCGGCAGATGTTTATATAATGTTGAGAACGAAGGTGGGGATTTTAGGATGGGGTGAGGTGTAAGGGCCAATAGCATACCACGACCTCTGAGATGATTGGTTCTAAGTCTAACTTCCTGTGCGGCCCCCTGCTGAGTCATATAGCTGGCTGGAGGCAGTTCACCAAACTTTAGCTCGGCTCAGGAAGTTCCACTAGGCCTCACATCCGGGCCTCTCAAGGCCCAATATCTCCCCCTTTTGTTTTTATAAGAACATTAGTCACCATGGCCCCTGTCTTAGGTTGTCCCCTTCTGGGGATCTTACCCGTCACTGGGTACCAGGTGTTTACCTTGCTGAGAACCCACTCCATGGCCTGTCTTAGGTTGTCTCAGTCAGTCTGAGATCTTACCTGTCATTGGTCACATGGAGGGCAGAAGAGGTGGCAGTGGGTCATATGAGGAACTTAATTCCTGAGTTGCCAGCCTGTGGTAATGTGTCTCAACCTGATGGATTTTTGTTGCCTCTAGCTGCTGGTGAATGAATTGTGTAATTTTGTTAATTACACAAGGCTTGGCAGGATAAGGAGGAGAAGGGGGATCCCAAGAAGGGGAAGAAAGTAGGGTAAGAAGACATGTAAGCTCATCCAAACTGGGTTGTCTTGAAGGTCCTGCTGTCTCCTCTCCAGGTCCTCTTGAAGCCTTTTGATCTTGTCCTGAACAATTCCCAATCTATTGGCATAGAAACAGTATTTTTCCTGTAAAAACAAGCATATGCCTCCCTTTTTGGCTGTTAATAGGTTTAGTCCCCTCTTGTTTTGTAGGACTACCTCAGCCAGGGAATCTAGCTGTTTTGGAGATCAAGGATAGTGTTGGACATGGCTTTTATGTCACTGATCAACTGGAGAGAGAGCTTTCTGTGGAGATGGACTGCTATACCTAATCCGGCTGTCCCGGTGGTCATGCCTGTGGTTATTCCCAACCCAACGAGTAGGGTCATATGGGCAACTGTAGATGTATTATTGGTGATTACTGCAAGCAGCCAGGGAGGCTCAGATCAGAGGCAAAGCCAGCAATCCTCCACAAGGGAGGGCATTGTTTGGTTTAGCTGGGTGAAGACCATTTTAGGAACAGTCCTCAGGAGTGGGACACTCCCTGGAGGGGTGATTATCAGTGTCCCCTTGTTGGGGTAAATATTTTAGGTCCCTCGCTGGTATCCAAATGGGTCTTTTTTCATCTTGAGGGATGACACATCCAAACCCTCTCCCTGCTGTGAGGAGTGGGTCTGGTCCTCTCCAGGCCCCAGTCAATGGGTCTCTCCATTTGACCTTGATGGAGCTGTATGTGACAGAGGATGGCCAATGTTTTTGAAATGGAGACATTTTTTCATTTCTACAAAAATTTAAAATATTTAAGGTGAATAATGCTTTCTTTAGCTGATCATTAGGGGGGGTAGTGATTTCCCCTTTTGTTTTTGTAATTGTGATTTAAGTGTTTGGTTATATCTTTCAACAATAGCTTGGCCTCGAGGGTTATATGGAATGCCTGTGGCATGTGTAATTTGCCACATCTGGAGGAAACTTGTAAAGTTTTTATTTACAAAGCAGAGGCCATTATCTGTTTTTACTTGATTGGGCAGCCTAAGAGTGGGAAAACATTGAAGCATATGACTAATGGCATGCTTAGATTTCTCCCCAGCATGTGCAGATGCCCAATGGGCACAGGAGAAAGTATTAAAGGATAAAAAGATATATTTAAGTTTTCAAAGGGGGAATAATGAGTAACATCTATTTGCCAAAGATGGTTGGGGCGAAGGCCCCAAGGGTTAGTCCCAGAAGTTTGGAGGGGGGGTGGACCTGGAGGAAGGGTTGGCAAGACTTGCATGTCCTAATGATCTTTTTAAGATTTTTATTTGGTATTTGGGGGAATCTTTGTTTAAGGCCTCTCCAGTTGGTGTGGGTTAGTGAATGACATTGGATAGCCTCTGAGACAGTGTGACAGTGAGCTGCACAGGCCAATTGATCAGCCAAGCTTTTTCCTTCAGACAGGAAACCTGGTAAATTTTGATGGCCTCAAAGATGTTGTATGACAATAGGGTGGACTCTTTGTTTGAATAGGGTGTGAGCCTGGATCATTAAGGGGAATATAGGGTTGGAATCACGTCTAATGTGAGCTTTAATAAGATTGGGCAGTGGGTTTACCACAGAGATCCTGTCAGAAAATAAGTTGAATGGCTCCTGAATAGTATGTAGAGCCAGAACAACTGCAAAAAGCTCTCTGTACTGTGCTGATCCCTCTATTTCCTGAGAGATAGACTTGATGGGCTCAGGTTTGACCCCCAATTTAAAGGGGGAATATACAAACAGGGAAGCCCCCAGGTGTCCCCCATCTGTAAGGGCAATGAGGAAGTCAGGGTTGAGTTGAGGTAGGAAAAGCCTGGGGGGGGGGTCTCCACTCCAACCTGGAAAAAGCTCATCCATTTATGAGAGCCATAATGGCAGTCAGTGGTACCCAGGAACCGTTCAAGTGCCATAGTGACCCTTACATTATTTCTTTGGAGCCAAGTGAAATCAGTTATACAGAGTAATAATGGAGTAAGGCTCAATACCAAAGAGTCTAATGGAAGTTTCCCTTCCTTTAATGATGCAATCAGCTAGTTGGTTACTTAAAGAATAGAACCTAGGGGCCCCACCAATCTAGAGGTGAATCCACTGAATAGGCTTGCCCTTTTAAGCCAATAGGGCAGTGGTCAGGATCTCCCCAGGGAAAAGGTAGAGGGAAAGAGGGAGATCAGGGTCAAATAGTTTGAGATTAGAGTTATCTATGGCCTCCTGGACTCTATGGAGGTCTTGTCTCTGCCCAGGTACTAGGGTTACTTGGGACAAAAGATCAAGGCCCCTTAGTAGGTCGAACAAGGGGGATAATTCCTCAGTGGTTATAGGTATCCAGGGCTTTATCCAGTTAATTTCTCCCAAGAGCTTCTGGAGTTGAGGCAAGGTATAAGAATCCTGAATATAAAGTTGTGGGTTAACAGGTGAAACCGTATCGAGGGTGAGGATTGAGCCCAAGATCTTAAAGGCAGGCACAGTTTGAACTTTCTCAGGAGCTACTTTAAAGCTGTGAGTATGAAGGACAGTTAGATATTAGTGGGTAAGGTCCTGTAGTGTGGAGAAATCTAGGCACCCAAGAATAATATCATCCATGTAAATATAAAACAGGGTATTGGGGAGATTGATAAGAGAAGAAAAAATGGATGACAGGTAATAATGACAAATGAGTGGGCTATTAGCCATGCCTTGAGGTAAGACAATCCACTCAAATCTCCTATCTGGGCCACAAAAATTAACAGCGGGTACAGAGAATGCAAATTTTTCCATGTCTCCTGGATGGAGAGGGATAGAGAAGAAGCAATCTTTAATGTCAATGAGAGTAATATGGTATACATTGGGAATAGCTGGGATCCATGGGAGTCTCCTCTGGGGGGGTTCCAAAGGGGATCATGCATTCATTGATTTTCCTTAAATCATGTAAAAATCTCCAGGACCCATTAGGCTTTTTTATGACAAAGACAGGAGAGTTCCAGGGACTAGTGTAGGGACAGATATGTCCAGCCTCCAACTGTTGATCAATAAGTATGTGGAGTTGGTGTAACTTAGAAGAAAGGAGAGGCCACTGCTCAACACATATAAGATCCCCTTGTCTCCACTGGATTTTAAACCAGAGGGAGGTGCTGGGCAGTGGCCCTTAGAATTGGGGGTGTTCATTGGAGTATTTTTGTCTGAGTTGCTCAAAGTAAGGGTCATCTCTATAATTGGGATGACATTCCCTCCCTTTCTTAAACTGTTGTTATCTAGCAAATCATTATAAAAGGTCTTATGGTCAGTAGTGATGAAAGCCTCAGCATCTCCAAGGATGTCTTGCCCCAGTAAGTTAGCAGTGAGCCCAGTCACCACGAAAGGGCAGACTTCTCCCCTGTTCCCACCTGGGTCAGTCCAAGGGAGCCATGTGGCAGTCTCCCAGGAGGTGGATTGCCTCCCAGTAAGGGAGGGCCAGGCACAAGCTTCCAGGAGGGGGGAACATCCTCCTTTTTCAGGACCATTCAGTCCGCTCCAGTGTCGATGAGAAGTTTGAATCTTTTATTGCCAATATTTAAAATAATTTTGGGTCTAAGGCTGGGGACCAGAGGGAAGGTCCAATGGGCTTTGATGGTCTCTTTCCCCTTATTTAACAGGAGGAGTTTAAAGACTTTCCCTGTATGTCAAACTTCAACTGACACTCCCTAGCCCAATGAAACCCCTTTTTGCATTTAGGGCAGTGGGTGTGAGGGGCATTGGTCATCCCCCAAGAGGGTGGGTGAAGCTTTGTCTTGTTGGGGCACTCCTTTTTAAAGTGGCCCTTGTTCCTGCACCTGAAACATGTTGATTTTTTAGGGTTTAACTGTAATGTGCAGATCGTAGTGGCCAAATCTCTCTGTCTATTTTTCTGAAGGGTGGCAGCCGTGGCCCTAGCCTGATGGGAGACAGTGCCAACATCCTTGGTAACTACAATCCATCTACTCATGGAGTTGTCCTTGAGACCCGCACAGGTGAGGTGGTGATTGGCCATCATCCCTTCCCAGACCAACATTTTAGTAAACTGATCCCATAATGCCCCTGGGGGAAATTTTCTTTGGGGACTTTTTTCCATCCTATCTATAAATGTAGCCAAGTCTTTAGATGGTTTCTGAGTAATATCCATAAGGGGAGGGAGGATTCAGAAGGTCCCTCATCAAGCTTTTTCCATGCCACCAAGTCCAGTGCCCTGACCTGGTCCCTATACGGATCAGGTATAGCCACCTGTTGATTGCCTGCAGCATATTGATCAGAGGTACCAGAGAGCATCCCAAAAGTTATTGGCATAGGGGGCTGTTGACTTTGGTTTCGTTCTACAAGGCCACATGAGGACATGGATAGACAAAAAGGAATTACTACAGAAGTTTGGGAACAATGTATCATAGTGAATGTGGTTTTTATTGAAGAGTCACAGTTTTTAAGCAAAATCACAAAAAAAATTGTGTATCTACAAATACAGGTTGTGTGGGGGTTGAGAAGCTAAGAGAGACACGATAGTGGTTATTTACTGACTTGTTTGTTTTTTTTCTTTTGAATTTTCCAAGTAGGGTCTCACTCTAGCCCAGGCTGATCTGGAACTCACTGTCATCTCAGGGTGGCCTAGAACTCATGGCGATCCTCTCACCTCTGCCTCCTAAGTACTGGGATTCAACTTTTATTTTTTTGTAGGAAGGAAAGCGTTTATTTTAGCTTACAGTTCCAGAGTTTCCACCATGGCGGGGAAGACAAGGTGGCAGGAGAGCGTTGTGGTTGCCTTCTTGTTCCTGGGACAAAGCACCCAACCGAAAGTAGTAGATGGGAGGAAAGCTATTTATTTTGGCTTATAGCCTCGAGGGGAAGCTCCAAGAAGATGGGGGAAAGATGGCAGTGCAGAGGCTGGACATCACTTCCTTGCCAACATCAGGTGGACAACAGCAGTAGGAGAGTGAGCCAAGCTCTATCAAAATGGTACTGGCTATAACACCCATAAGCCTGCCCCCAACAAAAGACCTCCTCCAGCAAGGTTCCATCCTCCAAATTGCCATCAGCTGGAAATCAAGCATTTAAAACACATGAATTTATGGGCTGCACTTAATTCAAACACACAACCTAAGAGGCATCTAGCCACACTGAAACACAGTCAGGAAGCAGATGAGATGGGAAGTGGGGTTAGGCTATAAAACTCCCCACCCCTCTCTGACAGGCAGTGGCCCACTTTGTCCAGCAAAGCTGTACCACCTTAAGGTTCCACAGCCTTCCCAAACAGCGCCACCTGCTGGGAACCACATGTCAAAACATGAGCTTAAGGGTGACACTTCACATTCAGCAACACAACATCCTTTATATTCCCATTTGATGGAAGAACTAAAATTTCAGTCCAAAGCACAGTAACTTATAATTTGGTGCACAGGGCTGGAAAGATGACTTGCCTGCAAAGCCAAACAACCCAAGTTCAAATCCCCAACACCCACATAAAGCCAGTTGCACACTGGCACCTGCATCCAAAAATTATTTGCAGTGGCTGAAGGCCCTTGTGTGCTCATTTTTTCTCTCTCTCTCTTTTTCTGTCTCTCTCTATATCTTACCTGTATCACACTCTGTGTATAAATAAATAAACAAATATTTTAAAAATATGGTGTACATCTTCCAAGGCTCAGGGTCTAATGTGGAAAAGGTGGCAGAAAGAATGTAAGAGCCAAAGGAAGGGGAGGACTTCTTACAATGTGCTCCCTCCAGACACAAAATGGCCTGGATATCCATGACCTCACAGTCAGTGCCTGACACTACCTACACAAGACCATCATAATAGGAGGAAAAGATCATGACATCAAAATAAAAGAGAGACTGATTGGGGAGGGGATATGATGGAGAATGGAGTTTCAAAGGAGAAAGTTGGGGGAGGGGGGTATTACCATGGGATATTTTTTATAATTATGAAAGTTGTTAATAAAAAACTTGAAAAAAATATGGTGTACAAATCTGCCCATTTTTCCTGGGGACATCCTACCATTCTTCCTAAAATCTTCCTTTCTAGTCTCGCCTATGACTGGACTAGGAGCTCAGGCCGCTGGATACCATCAGGCATGTATTGTTGGGAAGAATTTCCTAGGGAACGCCTCGGAAAAAGAGGGTGAAATTGACAAAAACTTCTTCCATCTAACGCATAGCGATGTAGTGGAAATTCGCCACTTATCCTAGGATTTCCCAGTTAAGTTCTGTCTTGTAAAGATACTTGGTTTTACTGCAGGTCATTGGTTCCCAAACTTTCTTTTTATGCATCAGTCTCCTGGAGCCTGAAAATACATTGCTTGTCTCCTTCTTAAGGACTAAGTATTAGTACATCAAGTTTGCCCATGAGTGTTCATTTCTTCCTCTTCTTCTTTCTCCTCTTTCTCCTCCTCCTCCTCTTCTCCTTCTTTTCTTTCCCCTTAGTGTGTGTGTGGGGGGGGGCGATCATGTGTGTGAGTGTAGGTGCCTGTGTACCATGGCTAAAAAGTGAAGGTCAGAGGAAAACTGTTTGTGCTTCTTTTTTTGTAGGTCGGATCTCTTTTATTTCCTGTGCCATTGGTAAGGCTAGTTGGCCCCTGAGCTTCTGGGCTCCCTGGCACTTCTGTCTTTGCCTCTTTTCTGTAGGTGTGCTGGTGTGACTGATGTTTGCTCTACAGCATCTTAATTTTGTATGTGGGTTGTTTTTTGAAAACTCCTTTAGTCTTTTCCAGTAAGTGGCTATGCCTGAGACTGACTTATTCAGGGCAAGCAGAGAACCATGTTAATTTAGTTAGAATTATCCTCCAGGACAGTCTAAACTGAAACCAGGAGATGAAAGCCCTTCTCTCTCTTCAAACTGGGATGACATGAGCCAGGGCTGCAGTGGTTGTGGTTACGCTCTGTGGTGATGGCCAGACTAGAGAGAAAAGGTTCAGGGTATGGTTATAGATGGTTGATGGATGATTGAAAGAAAGCACATAGGGAAGTTAGGTGTTTGCAAAACTATCACAAAGACTAGGGGAACAGGCTGGAGGACCTTCCAGTGATGGCTGCCCACAGACTCAGTGTGTCAAGAAAATCGTTATCTCAGCTGCCTCCATGAGGAGATACAAGCTCAACTATAATTCATAATACAAAATGCTCTCTCCCTCTTTCATTCCAAAATAGGACCAGCCATTGAGATTCCCACTAATGCAACCTGAAGATGACAGAGGCCTCTTTGGCAGTGCCTGCTAGCACAAATGCCAGCAGCCACTGAAGGGACCATTTGCTTTTCAGTCTCACCGTGGAGGCAACAGCAGTCATCAACATTTCCTTGTGTATGCTTCCCGAAAAAATTCCACGCACACACAAATATATATGCCTATGCGCGCATGTGCCTGTATGTAAACCAAATGTGACCTCACTGATCTTGGGCCTGGCTGCTGAATGTTTGTATGAGACAAAGCCTATAACTGGGTTTTTTGAGAGTCTCTCTAGTCCCCAAATTTAATATGCCACCAGTCTTTGGAGATAAATGTAAAATACTTAGGATTGACATTAAGAATTAAATAAACCTAACATGGTGACACACACTTTTAATCCCAGCACTTGGGAGGCAGAGATAGGAGGATCACCATGAGTTCAAGGCCACCCTGAGACTACATAGTGAATTCCAGATCAGCCTGGGCTAGAGTGAGAACTTACCTCAACACCCCCCCCAAAAAGAATTAAATAAGTGAGGAGGCACACAAATCTTTACGAATAGCTTAAAGATGAACTGTACTTTTGAAAAGTAAGGTTGCTGTCATACATGTATATATTTTACAAATAAAAAGCTCCTAAAATTAATGAAAATAAAAATATATTTGCCAGCTTTTACTTATTTATTTAACAGAGAAAGAGGAAGAGAGCAAGAGATAGGGAGAGAGAATGGGCACACCAGGGCCTCCAGCCACTGCAAATGAACTCCAGATGTATGCGCCCCCTTGTGCATCTAGCTAACATGGATCCTGGGGAATCAAATCTGGGTCCTTTGGCTTTGTAGGCAAACGCCTTAACCACTAAGCCATGCCTCCAGCCCACATTTTCATTTATTTATTTTTAACCAGCTTTTAAATGGCAGATTTTTATAGTTTTTTGTCTAATTGCCATTTCAAAACTTTCTAGAGCAAATGCATTATTCTTCTAAGTGTGAAATCAAAGCACCTGTAAAACCCAGAAACAAAAAAAAAACCTTAGATATGAAAATAAAAATAATTCTGAATCTAAGAGTAAATAGCTCTTACAACAGGTCTGATTTCATGTAAGAGATAACTGGATCAATATGTAAATCATATTGTACTCATATATGTAGTCAATCACTACATTTGACTGTTGAATTTAGCAATATAAAACAAAAAATTCTAGCTGTGAGTGGAGAATAGGGTGAAAAGATGGCCACTTGACAGCAAAGCACCAGTGAACTCATCCTTATTTCTCACTGGACTCCTGCTTGCTCTGTGCAAGCTCAGAGGATTATGTGAGGAACAATAGAGAGGCTGGCTGAGGTCACTGAGGGCCCTAAGTCACTGCCTGTCCCTGTGTCCCTGGACTGAGTATCTCATCCTCTTTCCGTGATTCTGTCTGTACCACCTAGGTGGCCTCCACAGTGGGACCAGTTCTGAAGTCAGAGTCTCAGCCTCCTTGACCTGAGTCTCCAGTGCTGTACACTCCCTAGGGGCCCCTGCCGGACATCTGCTGGACATCTGCTGGACATCTGGCTGTAGAACAGATAAAGACAACAAGGAGCAGGCTGTGCAGAGCTGTCTCAGAGAGTGGAGGTCCTTGAGGCAATCATGATGAATTGTAAGGCAAGAGACTTCCGGGGCAGCTTTGGAGAGGAAAGTGCTGTTATGGAAAATGCATGTGGATCCAGGGACTGCAATAAAAGATGGATCTGGGGCAGTAGCAGCAGCATGCAGTAGTGGTGGATCTGAGAAAGTGTCAGTGATGACTAAGGTGTGCACCCTGTGGGCAGCTGCTGCAGAAGGAATTCCCTGGGAAACCATCTCTGACCGAGTCTGGTGTGCTAAAGGGTGATGGACACTTCTTCTGTGACCAACCTGCCAAGGGAAGGGAAAGGCCGAAGCAGCCTAGGGCGGACACAGGAGATGAGCTGCCGAGCAGCTTCAGCTAAGGCTCCGGGGCCGGGCGTGGTGGCGCACGCCTTTAATCCCAGCACTCAGGAGGCAGAAGTAAGAGGATTGCAGTGAGTTCGAGGCCACCTTGAGACTACCTAGTGAATTTCAGGTCAGCCTTGGCTAGAGTGAGAAACTCCCTCAAAAAAAAAAAAAAAAAAAAAAGACTCCAGAGGATCCTCTACAAGCTACAAAAGTGAGATGAGTGCATGATGACATCTTGGTAATGCTGCAGATTCCTGACTACGCAGTGGGGAGGCCAGCAGGGGGAAAAACAGCGAGATGACATTTGGGGATGGGCTGGGGCTTGGTGCTGCCACTGTAGTTGGTCATGGGATGTGGACCTCCTTCGGAAGAGAGGAAAGACAGCTTTAGGTAAAGTGTCTGTCTGCAGCCAAAAAACTACAGGAAGGAGATTGACAGCTGAGGCCTTCCCCTCGTGCTTCTTGCAGTCAGGGGCATAAACCATGTACCATGAGCCCTGGGGCCCACCGGTGTCTACCATGTCAGCGAAATATGGTGAGCCTCATCGGAATGCTAGGTGTAGAGAGGGCTTGAGAAAGAAGCTGAGTCCCATCTTGAACATGCCGAGTTGGAGGTGTTCGGGACATGTATGTTGGGTGTGAGTGGATTTCAAGCCCAGCCACAGCTTGTTCTGGTAACGCTGCCCCTGAATGAGCTCTCAGGCATGTATGCACACCATGGGTGGAAAGACTGCTGTAGGTAAGAAACCACATGGTCCATGGACTGAAGATGTTGGGGGTGCTTCTCCCACCATCTTTCTTGTTCTTCCCCTTCCATCTCTCCCAGGTGTCTAGCCTTCCTCCTTCCCTGCGCTCCCTCCAGTCCGTCCTTGCTTGCTGTCTTACCCTTCTCTCCCCACTAGAGGGCGATAGCTCACAGTCCGAGCATGTGCCCTCCTGCAGCGAGCAGGGCCAAAGTGACCTGCAGGCCGGGGGCTCGTCTCTCTCCCAAGCTTCTCCAGTCCTCATGGAGTACTGTGAAGTGGGAAATACTGTCCAGAGGGAGGACAGAAGCTGCTTCTCTACTCTGCCTTCTGAAGCAGACACAGTGGCCAGCTACCTCTGCCTCAACACATGGGAATGAGGTGTGTGTGAAGGGGGGAGGTTACCCCAGAGAAGGCTGGGACCTACTCAAAGATTCTGAATGGACAGTCACCTCCCCCTTCTCTCCTGAGAGGCTGAGAGCCAGAGAGCTTGAGAAATAGAGACTAGGTCATTTGTTTCCAGAATATTGTGTATGTATCTAGTCTACACTGGCCTTGAACTCACTATGCGGCTATGACCTTGAGCTTTTGTCCTCCAGGCCTATGCTACCATGCTAATTTGTGCAGTGCTGGGACTGAACCCAGAGGCCTCCCCGTTGATGCAAAGTTAGGGGTTGTGCATGCTGGGCAAGCACTCTATCATGTCAGCCCCTACCCCCACCACACAGGTATTCATGTCAGCCTCACCGCTGTGAGCACTGCGGCGGCCCAGCATGTTTGGGCTCTGAAAGCAGGTCCTGTCAAGGAGCAAATAAGGGGCAGCAGGTGTTAGTAGCTAGTCACTGGTTCTAGTGGCATCCTGTGGACTTCCAGAGACTTCCCACCAAGCTCCTGGACCCCTAGTGGTCTCATCTGAGTAACAGCCAACAAGAAGGTGAGATTCTGTGGATGGTTGTTGTCTCCATGATCCCTTCTGTTTTCTTGTTTGCTTCAGTTTCGTTATTTTCTCTTATTTAAATTTACCAAGATAGAAGAAGTGTTACTAAGCCAGCAGTTGGCTTATCTTTTCTCAGATGATACATTTTATTTCCTTTCTCCTGCTCTCCTCTCCACCCTTTTAAAGGCAAGGGTCTCATTCTAGCTCAGGCTGGCCTTGAACTCATGGTGATCCTCTTACTTCAGCCTTCTGAGTGCTGAAGTGCGTGAGACATGAGCATCTTCTCAGACAATGCACAGAAAGCAGAGTCCTTTCCTTGAGGAGCCTGCTTGTTCCTGTCAGGCAAGGGTGGTATCAGGAGGGGTGGTGGTGAAATGTCTTTGGGTTTTTACCAGTTTCTACACTTTGGATGACCACTGGCTCTCATTTCTGGAGCTAAACTGGATGGATGGATTACAGACAATCCCTTATAAGTGAGCAAGGATTTCCGGTCTCTCTCTGTGTGAACCAATGAGTTTATTGGGGTTCCTTGCAGAGCAGGGTGAGAGGTTGCTTATAGGAGCATGAATGACTTAAAGGCAGCTGCATCACCAAAAAGCCCACCCAGCACAGGTGAACACTCATTGAAGCCGCACCTGCAGAGCAGACTGCACCACCCACAGGCAGCTCCAGGGAGGAGTCTCCTCAAGGTTTTCCTTTTATCCAGCCCCTTTTCTTTTCTTTATTTTTATTTTTTTGAGTAGGGTCTCATTCTGCTCAAGCTGATGTGAAATTAATTCACTATATAGTCTCAGGGTGGCCTACAACTCACTTTGATTCTCGTACCTCTGCCTCCCAAGTGCTGGGATTAAAGGCATGCACCACCACGCAGAGCAAGCAATGGCATCTCTAATTGTAGTTCAACAGATAGTATCTCCTTTTATTTTATTTCATTTTTTTGTATTTATTTATTTGACAGAGAAAGGGGGTCAGAGAATGGGCGTGCCAGGGCCTCCAGACACTGCAAACGAACTCCAGATGCATGCCCCCATTTGTGCTTCTGGCTAACGTGGGTCCTAGAGAATCGAACACATGGGTCCCTTGGCTTTGAGGCAAATGCCTTAACTGCTAAGCCATCCCTCCAGCCCAACAGGTGGCATCTCTTCTGTTGCTTCTAGGCGATGGCATTTCCAATGATTACGTCCAGGTGTAATCATGAGTCCAAATTATAGTATGTCTAAAGATGGGTCCAGGTGATGGCATATCTTATTTTGGGTCCACGGCCATGGTTTCTATTATGGTGGGTTTGGGTGATAGTGTCATTTATGGTGGGTCCACACGATGGCATCTCCAATGGATAGGCTGAGGCCATGTCGTCTATATTGAAGGAGCCATCACTAATGGTGGGTACAGGTGATGACAACTCTAATGGTGAGTGCCAGGCTATGGCATCTCTAATGGTGGGGGTCCAAGAAATTGAGTTGGGTACAGGCAACTGCCTTCTATAATGGTAGGTCCAGGATAGAGCATCTCTAATGCTGACAACCAGGCAAGGACATCTTTAATGGTGGCCCAGGTGATGGCATTTCAAAAGATTAGATCCATATTTATGACTTTTTATTGTGTGTCCAAATTATGGCATATCTAAAGGTTGGTCTAGGTGATGGCATATCTTAGGTTGGATCCAGGCAATGGTATTTCCAGTGGATGGACTGAGGCTATACTATCTCTGTTGCTCTTGGCATCTCTAATGGTGGGAGTCAGGTGATGGCATTCTAGCTGGAGTTCAGGTGATGGCATTTCTAATGGTCAGACAATACCATCAGTAGTGGCAGGTCCACGCAATGGCAACTCAAATTGTGGTGGCCAGGCTATTGCATATCTAATGGTAAGAGTCAGACAATGGCATCCCTCATGTGTGTCCAAGCAATTGCCTCTGTCATGGTGAGGGCGAAGCAATGGCATATCTCATGGTGGGTGCAGGCAACAGTATATCTAACGAAGGGTCCAGGTGATGACATCTCTAATTGTGAGCCCAGGCAATGGCACATCTAAGGGTGGGACTAAGCATTGCATTTCTAGTGGGTCTAGGAAATGGCAAGTGTGAAGACATTTTTCATGGCTCGTTGAAGAAAAGGCATCTCTAAGGTTGGCAGCTAACTAATGGCATTTCTAGTGCTTTCAGGTGATGCCATCTGGAATGGAAGATCAAGGTGATGCTATCTCCAGTGGTTAGATCAAGGTGATGGTGCCTTTAATGGTAAGTCCAGGTTATGGTAACACTAACATTTGGTCCAGGAGATTGCATCTTTAATGGTGGCAGAGGCAATGACATGCCTACTTGTGGGAACACATTAGGATATATCTAAATGTGGTCCAGGCAATTGCATCAATAGTGATGGGGACCAAGCAATGGCATGGTTAATGGTGGTTCAGGGTAAGAATACCTATGGTGGGTCCAGGTGATGGTATATCTTCTGGGGAGTTCAAGCGATGATTTGAGTGAGCTCCTTGTTCATGGTGGTTGCCGGCAACAGCAATGGATATACCCAGGCTATGACATTTGTCTTGGTGGTGGCCAGTGGGTCAGTTTCTCTAGAGAACCCTGACTAACATATATATCTAATGGTATGTGGTAGGCAATTAGAACTCTAATGATGCAGGCCAGGGAATGGCATTGTTCATGTTGGATCCAGGGAATGACATCATTCATGCTGGATCCAGGCGATGGCATCTTTTAAATTTTTTATTATTGACAACTTCCATAATTATAGACAATAAACTATGATAATCCCCTCCCATTCACTTTCTCCTTCACAACGCCACTCTCCATCATATCCTGTCCCCTCTTATTCTTTATTTTAATGTCATCATCTTTTCCTCCTATTATGATGGTCTTGTGTTGGTAGGGCCAGGCACTGCAAGGTCATGGATATCCAAGGTTATATTTGTGTTGGAAGAGTGCATTGTAAGGAGTCCAACCCTTCCTTTGGCTCTTACATTCTTTCTGCCACCTCTTCTTCAGTGAACCCTGGGCCTTGGAAGGTGTGATAGAGATGGTTCAGTACTGATCAGGCCTCTGTCACTTCTTCTCAGCACTATAGACTTGTTTGAGTCATCCAGAGGTCACCAAATGGGATCTTTTGTTTTGTGCAGGTGATGGCACCTTGCATAGCCAGGTCCAGTCTATCATATCTGTAATGGTGGGGACATGCAATGACATCCCTAATGGTGGATGTTGGTGGTGACCTCTTTAAAGGCAGTGGCCAGACTATCCTAACTCTCATGATGCCATGCTTATAATAATGTGGGGCCAGGTGATGGCATCTCTAATGGTCTGAGCATCTGTTATTGTAAGTGATTTTTTTTTTGTTTTTGTATTTTTGGTTTTTTCGAGATAGGGTCTCGCTGTAGCCCAGGCTGACCTGGAATTCACTCTATAGTTTCAGGTTGGCTTCAAATTCACAGTGATCCTCCTACATCTGCCTCCCAAGTACTGGGATTAAAAGCATGCACCACCACACCTGGCTGGGAATGGACTCTTTTATTTATTTATTTATTTATTTATTTATTTATTTATTTGAGAGCGACAGACACAGACAGAAAGACAGGTAGAAGGAGAGAGAGAGAATGGGCGCGCCAGGGCTTCCAGCCTCTGCAAAGGAACTCCAGACGCGTGCGCCCCCTTGTGCATCTGGCTAACATGGGACCTGGGGAACCGAGCCTCAAACCGGGGTCCTTAGGCTTCACAGGCAAGCGCTTAACCGCTAAGCCATCTCTCCAGCTCTGGGAATGGACTCTTAAATGGTGGGTACAGTTGATGTCATTTCAATGCTGGGTCTAGCTTAAGGCATCTCTAATGGTGTATGTCAATCACTGTCAGCTGTAAATATTTTTCCCTTCCCTTCTTCCCTCGCTCCCCTCCCCATCCCTTTCCGTTTCCCATTCTTTCTCCCTTCGCCTCTCTTCACTTCTCCCCTCCCTTCCCTTTTCCCCTCAATTCTTATCCCTTCTCTGATCCTTTCTCCCTTTCTTCCTTTCCTTCCCTTCCCCAATCCTTCCCTTCTCCCTTTTCTTCTCATCCCTTCTTCCTTCCCCTTACTTCTCCCATCCTATCTCCCCTCCTTTCCCTGCTCCCCACCCTTCCCTTACCATCCCTTCTCCCTTTTCTTCCCTTGTCCCTTCCCTTCCCTCCTCCCGTCCCTTCCATTCTCCTTGCCCATCCCATCTCCCCTCTCTTCCCTTCCCTTCCAATAACTTCTCCATTCGCTTCCCTTCTGTTCCCATCTCTTCTCCCCTCCCTTTCCTTCCCATCACTTCTCCTTTCCCATCTCCCCTCTCTTCCCTGCCTTCTCCCTTCCCTCTTCCCTTCCCTCTTCCCTTCTCTCTTCCCTTCCCTTCCCTTTTCTTCTCTTCTCCCCTCCCCTCCCTTCCCTTCTCCGGGCTTGGAGAGCACTGCCATGGGGAGAAACTTCCAGCGCGGCTGGGGCGGGCGAGGAGGGCACCCGGGGCGCCACGCCGGCGTTCTCGAGGGAGGGGGACTGGTCGTTGGGGCGCAGCGCATGAGTGACGTGGGCATGTTTGTGGGGCGGGAACGCCGCTGGCAGGTCCGGCCGCCTCCGGTCACCCCGCTGCAGCACTCGGCGCGGCGGGAGGGAGCGCCCCAGCCCGGGTGCCAGTCCCGCGCGCGGCACAGGTTTTCCCGGGGTGGGGGTCACACCGATACACACGCTCAAGCTCTCCAGTGTGCCCCCGAATGCTCCGCACCTGGTGGGCGGGCAGTTTTGGAAGGTGGCAGGTCCAGCATTGATGGCATTTCCGTCCCGGCAGGGGAGGTGGGGCGCCCTGCTGCTGCTGGCTCTCCACCTGGCCGCAGGAAATAGTTGGGGGCTTATTTTGTACTTTTTGCCTGCGGGCAGACGGGGGGAGGGGGAGTAGGTGAAAGAGGAATTGAAAAGATGAAAGGCTGAAGGAATAGTGGGAAGCAACCAAAGGCTAGGTCATTTTTATTTATTTTAAAAAAGCAATTCTTTGCCCAATTTGGTTATGGTGTGCACCTCGTACACATTTACAAGAAATGCATCACGTGGTATAACACAATTTTAATGTAGTTTTAAATAGATTTCCAAAACAGTGTATTTAAATGTTGGAGGAAAAATAAAAAAGCAGGTGTGAATCTAAACATGACAACAATTTAGCAAATTACTTCTGACCCGGTGGATGGTTATCCTGAACGCGAACTCATACTTTCCTTGGACATCATTTGTAGGCAGCTTTCAAACCACAGGGACACTTGAGGTGTTAGCTACACTTTAAATTCTCCTTGCTTATGGAGGGGGGTGCCAATGTAATGGAAAAGTGCTTGGTTTCAATTTTCTTTTTTGTCTTCTTCTTCTTTTGTTTTTTTTTTTTAGTAAACTCTTTTCCTGCCTCTTTTTTTCATCTGCCCTTTGACAGGTCTTTTATTTTTTAGTGTAGTTTATTTTGCACCAGTCACAAAACTGCCCCTCCATCCCAGTCACGGGGTGTGTGTGAGTCTTTGAGGACTCTGTTTTACTTCAGGTTTGGGAAACCAGCCTGTGAATGGCAGCCTTAGAATTCTTCCTTTTCATGATAGTTGCTAGTTCAGTAAGGAGGGTCTCCTTCCCCTTTTCTCCCTAACTCCTGCATGCTGGGGAGTTGGCCCACAGTAAAGGGTGTATATTTAACTCTGAGATTTGAAGCTAGATCTTTGCAGAACTAGTTCTGTGAAAGAAACTTGTCCTTAAATTTCTGCAAGCATGAAGGAGTTTGTAGAAAATTGTGTATAACTTCATGTTTTTCTAAAATAATAACAGAAAATTATTATAAACGTTATGTGTATTTATTTTGGATTTTTTGTTTGTTTGTTTGTTTGGTAGGTGGCCCAGGCAAATAGTGTTTTCCATTAGCCTTTGTCATTATGGTAGCAGGATTGACTGCTGCTGGGGCTGGGCTTGCTGGTCTTGGGGACAGTGTCAATGTATCAGGCCTGGGAAGCACAGTTGTCTGGGAGGTGGATCATGGGTCATGACTTCACGCAGCATATTCAAGGGCTTGTCCTCACTGAACAAGACTTAGCTGTGTAGGTCTGACGTAAGTTGTCTGATACAGTCCCCCAACTCCTCATTATGCCCCTTTCCAAACAACCACTGTGTTGAAGTGCCACCTTTGTCATTCACAGAGAGCCACCTATGGAGCTGTCCTACTAAGTCTTTGTTCCTATCTCTTACTCCCTATTTTCATTAGGCTGAGTACCTCTCCTGTCTTTGCTTCAGGCTCTGAGATGCGTGTAAGATAATGAGTCTAGATGATAGTTACACTAAATAAAAGTGGAACATTATAGTACTTGTAAAATCCTCACAAGAGCTTTTGTGTAAAGTGGCCTGTTTACTTGTAAATCTTTTTCTTTTGTGAAGAGAAGTTGTATTGCCAGTGCTGTACATGGGTCAACCTGTATAATCAGAGAAACCCTCTGCAAAAACATCCTTTGGAAGGTCTTTAACTAATGAGAGTCATGTAGTAAGTACCCAATCAGACTACTGATTTCAATTTTTCCATGATCAAAAGTGGATATCTTAATGGCAGAATGTAAAGCAGTATCAGAAAAGTTGGAAAGATTTAAGAAATTTGTTCCCAAATTTACCCTGTATCTGGATCTCAAAATTTTATCCCCCCATCTTCCTGACAGGAAACAACAAAGCACCCCAAGTGATCAGAAGAACCAATGAGACATCATCTGTAGAGAACAGCACCTGATGGGAACTGAGCTTGGGTTCAGTTCAGCTTGGGAGATCTGCTCTCGCACTGACAAGGAAGCAGCTTAGCCCATAGAGAGGGGCAGTGAAGAAGGCCCAAGCTGGCAGTGGAGAAGTGAGGGAAACTTAACTCCAGAGAGTTTAGAGCTCCCTGGATGATTTTAATTACTAGGCATGTTCTTGATGTTTAACATTGCTGAGGGGAAGAGTGCCGGTCACAGGTTGACTCTAGTTGAATGTATAGGCGCTATCTCTGGTTGGGATGGGAAAATGAAAGGCTAATGCCTGCCTCCCTGCTATGTGCACAACTGGGCCATTGCCTCCTGCTATAGGAATGTTTTTTTTAAAGCCCTCAATAAATATTGTATGAATTATCTTCCTAGGAAATGCATGAATCAAGTATTTATCTTTTTTTTTTTTTTACAGTAAACATAATATTACCTTGTAAATAGGGCTGGAGAGCTTGCTTAGTGGTTAAGGTGCTTGCCTGTGAAGCCTAAGGACCCAGGTTCAATTGCCCAGTACCCACATAAGCCAGATGCACAAGGTGACACATGTGTCTTAAGTTCATTTGCAGTGGCTAGAGGTCCTGGTGTATCCATTCTCTCTCCATATATATCTCTCTCACATAAATAAAAATGAAATATTAAAAGACAATATTAGCTTATTAATATGTGAGTAAATTTAACTGAGACTCAAAGAGATGAAACAGATTATTGAAAATATATGGAGGAAAATATTTACCTGAATATTTTTCATCAAAATTGTCCCATTATTCCTTATCTGATTATTAAAATGAGAGTTTAGAATAAAATGACAATAGAGGGCTGGAGAGATTCTCTTAGTGGTTAAGGCACTTGCCTGAGAAACTTAAGGACCCAGGTTTAGTACCCACGTAAGCCAGATGCACAAGGTGACACATGTGTCTACAGTTTGTTTGCAGTGGCTACAGGCCCTGGCGCACCCATTCTATCTGCTCCTCTCTCTCTCTCATAAATAAATAAAATATTTAAAGCAAAAAAATGACAAGAAAAATGATGAGTATATCTTAATGTCATTATCTCTGGTCTGCCTGAGGCAGAACTGAAAGGAGGACATTTTCTTGTAGAATGATAGTCTTTGGTCAGTATGTTCATTTATAATTGAAGTTACCTTAAAATGAGCTGTGATTGGGTCTGGGGAGATGGCACAGCAGTTAAAGACGTTTGCCTGCCAAGCCTGCTGCTCCAGGTTCCGTTCTCCAGGTCCCACGTAAAAGCCAGATGCACAAAGTAGCACTTGCATCTGAAGTTCATTTGCAGCAGCGTGCTCATGCTCTCTGTCAAGTAAATCAATAAAAATATTGTTTAAAAGTGGTAATTAATGACCAAAGAATCTTCATTGCTTATAGCAGCCAGTATTATTACTCACACAGACTTACTCGTAACGGATAACACTGCTGCGCACACCCTCATCCTGATCCTTGGCTGGTGAAGCGGTGCCTAACAGGGTGGTGATGCCACCACGGCACACAAAACAACGGTGCCATCACATGCTGGATCCGTGAGCAGTTCAGAAATTACATGTGTAAGTTCAGTCATTTCATTAATGAAGGCAAGTTCATGATCTTCCCTTCAATAGGAAAAAATAGTAACTTGCACCATAATATATTCCAAGACAATATATTCTTTTTTGTGGGGGGAGGGAATGGTTTTTCAAGGTAGGGTCACAGTCTAGCCCAGGCTGACCTTGAATTCACTATGTAGTCTCAGGATGGCCTTGAACTCATAGCAATCCTCCTATATCTGCCTCCCAAATGCTGTGATTAAAGGTGTGCACCACCTCGCCTGGCTTCAAAACTATATATATTTTTATTTTATCTTTTTTTTTTTTTTTTTTGGTATTCTGAGGTAGGGTCTCACTCTAGCCCAGACTGACTTGGAATTCACTCTGTAGTCTCAGGGTGGCCTCGAATTCACGGCAATCTTCCTACCTCTGCCTCCGGAGTGCTGGGATTAAAGACGTACACCACCATGCCCAGCCAAAACAATGTATTTTTAGTGTAATATAATGTTCACGTACCTTCTTCATACAAAGTATCTTCCCAGTGGGATAAAAAAACATCTCAAAACAGAACCAGGCTTAACGTCTAGGGGTTCATCATGATCTCTGAATTGTTTTAAGAGGCAGATTTTGTAGTCAGGCATGGTGGCATATACTCGGGAGGCAGAGGTAGGATGATCACCATAAATCTGAGGTCAACCTGAGGCCACAGAGTGAGTTCCAGATCAGTCAGGGCTATAGTGAGAAAAGTACCTCAAAAATATAAACAAACAAAAATAATAATAAGAGGTAGATTCTCTTATCTAGATATTTCTAGAGTCAAATATTGTTATGATCCCTACCTACACAGTGCCTTGGCAAAAGGGAGCATGGCTGTACTAAATGGTCTTGCATTATCTGGTAATAGGAGCATTGTTACATACCCAGGAATGCCCAGCTGTGCTCAAGCCCTGCCCAACCCTGTCCCTCCCCACGCTTTCCTCCTCATCCCTGCCCTTCCCTTTCCTAGCTATGCTCCCACCCTGTTTCTCCCCTTTCCTTTGCCCCCTCACTAGCCCTGCCCTACCCCACTAGCTAATCATGGGGAACGTCAGTCATGGTGCTGGTCCTGTTCTTACGGGAGTGAGAAGCACTGGAGAGCTGTTACACAGCGCTGTGACTAGAGATCACAATATACTCATATGCCAGAAACCCACATGAAAGGATTTACAATGTTTCCAGTATTCTGGGTTGGCACAGTAGCCAGCTTCCTACCTTTAGGATCTTTCAAAGGGGGCAGCGTAGGAGCGTGGGGTGACAGCTGAAGCAAGCAGGTCGGAGGGAGACAGCGGCAGGAGTGCTGGGGGCAGTAGCCGCCGCTGTCCCCTGCAGAGCTCCTTCCCTCCTTTCTTTCCCAAGTCCCGTGGCTCTGGACATTGCAGGCTTCTGCGCTCACAGCTGGCTTCTGTGTGACTGGCCTGGGATCACTGCACCCTCTGAGTCCAGGACACTTGGTGCCGCCAGGACAGCATCATGGAGACCATTACATGCTAGGAGCCGTTATGAAGTGGCTGCCCTGTAGGAGAAGCACTGTGCTGTGGGCCTTAGTAAAGGATTTCTCAGGGATGGGTTTAGGTCTTCCATGTCCACATAATCCCTGGGTGGTTTGTTAGTGGGTCAGACTGTGCCGAGAACCGAGGTCTTGTGAATGGAGAGGTGTCGGCTCTGCTTTGTCTTGTCAGCAGCTCGCTCAGAGGCTCCTCTGCCAAGATCCAAGTGAAGGCTCCCTGGGCCCCGAACACTGCTGCTCCCACCTGCCTCCTCTCTCTCAGCCTCATGATCAGCTCCAAAGCAGCTGTTTGGCTCCGTGATGCTCGTGGCCCACTCGGGGTTTCTGAGTCGCGTCCTCTTGAAATAATGGGCATAGTGAGTGTCTCTCAGGGCTTTCTGAGGTTAAAGGTGTGCTTTATTAAAAACATCTGACAAGCGCTGGCGAGATGGCTTAGTGGTTAAGCGCTCACCTGTGAAGCCTAAGGATCTCAGTTCCAGACTTGATTTCCCAGGACCCATGTAAGCCAGATGCACAAGAGGGCGCATGCATCTGGAGTTTCTTTGCAGTGGATGGAGGCCCTGCATACCCATTCTCTATCTGCCTCTTTCTCTCTCTGTTGCTCTCAAATAAATAAATAAAAACAAACAAAAAATTAAAATTAAAAAAAATTTTCCCATCACATTCAGAGCGCGCGCGCGCGCGTGTGTGTGTGTGTGTGTGTGTGTGTGCGCGCGCGCGCGCGCCTTTTCAAGGTAGGGTTTTGCTCTAGCCCCAGCCGACCTGAAATTCACTATGTAGTCTCAGGGTGGCCTTGAACTCACAGTGATCCTCCTACCTCGGCCTCCCAGTGCTGGGATTAAAGGCATGCGCCACACCCAGGGCTTTTATTAGCTAGATTGTTAAAAGTCCAGATCATATCTCATAGGCCCCACCTTCTTTCAGTCTAAAGAACCATAAATATTAACTACTATGCTTTCATTCCACCACATGGCCTGTCCTACACTACTATTTTCAAAGTTGTCTGAATCTTCTATTCTGCTAGCCTTGTTAGTTAGCATTTATCCCATTTTTCTTTTTCCTTCTTTTTTGACACAGCCTCCCACTCTAGACCAGCCACAGTAGACTCCACCACTTCCACGCCTTGTCAGGTTCTTGTCCTCAACCTGACCCTAGTACCTGCACTGACAGCCTGTTCACAACTCTCCCTCCTCTCTCTTCCACTTCTACAGCATGGAGTCGGTCTTTATCTACCATTTTCTACAATGCTAATACACGTATAAAGGAGAGAAACAGGGCTGGAGAGATGGCTTAGCGGTTAAGCACTTGCCTGTGAAGCCTAAGGACCCCGGTTCAAGGCTCGGTTCCCCAGGTCCCACGTTAGCCAGATGCACAAGGGGGCGCACGCGTCTGGAGTTCGTTTGCAGAGGCTGGAAGCCCTGGCGCGCCCATTCTCTCTCTCTCCCTCTCTCTGTCTTTCTCTCTGTGTCTATTGCTCTCAAATAAATAAATAAAAATTTAAAAAAAAAGGAGAGAAACAGTTTCTATAAACTGTGCGCTCCTTTGTAAGCCTTCAAACTCACCAAGTGATCCAAAGAGGGAGGGGCCTTGGTCCAGTTTTTTGGTCACTCTCTTCTTGTGTCCCATTTGTTTTAAAGAATCACAAACCAACCAAAAATTTCCAGAAAGTTCAGAGAATGACTGTACAGCTAAGGATTCATTTCAGACTCCCTGGTCACCCAATAGCAGGGAAATGGATTTGAGAACTCCTGTGGGTGAAGATGGAGCAGTGAACTCCCTAACAGTTTTCATTTGGTTTTGTACCTGGCTTTCTTTCTGATTTGCCTGAGATGTTTGTTTGGGCTGTGGGACCAACGCTCCAGAAATAGCAGAAGGCTCGAGATGCTCATTTTTGTATTGCGTGGCTTTTATTATCGATGTCCTTTGAAGAGCAGTGGCTTTAAAGTTTTTTTGTTTTTTTTCTGAGACCAGGTCTCACTATGTGGCCCTGCCTGGTTTGGAACTCACTAAGTATCCCAGGCTGGCCTCAAACTCATGGGCAATCTCTTGCCTTTGCCACCTGAGTGCTGTAATTATAGCCTGTGCGTTCATGCCTGGTAGAAGGTTTTAATTTGAAGATTGCCAATTTACCATTTTTGAGGGGGCGGGTTTCAGCTTTTCATGTTGCATCTGTGAAATCTTTCCCTTGCCCAAGGTTGTTTTCTTCTGGAAGTTTCATATTTGATCCATTACTCATTTGCAATTAATTTTTACATATGTTGTCAATATGAATCTAATAGTGCTAGCACCATGTGTTGAAGATTATCACTTTTGCATCTGTCAAAAAATCAGTTGTGGGGCTGGAGAGATGGCTTAGCAGTTAAGCGCTTGCCTGTGAAGCCTAAGGACCCCAGTTCGAGGCTCGGTTCCCCAGGTCCCACGTTAGCCAGATGCACAAGGGGGCGCACGCGTCTGGAGTTCATTTGCAGAGGCTGGAAGCCCTGGCGCGCCCATTCTCTCTCTCTCCTTCTACCTGTCTTTCTGTCTGTGTCTGTCACTCTCAAATAAATTAAAAAAAAAAAATCAGTTGTGGGGGGAGGGAGGGTATCACCATGGGTATTTTTTATAATCATGGAAGTTGTTAATAAAAAAATTAAAAAGATTAAGGACTAAAGGAAATAAATGTAAAAGAAATCAGTTGTGTGCACATATGTGTGGTCTGTCAATGGATCTTATACTCACTTTTGTTGATCAATTCGTTTGTGCAATTCAATACCACTGTTTTTTTTTTTTAAATTTTTTAATTTACTTAATTTATTTACAAGCAGAGAGAGAGAATGGGCATGCCAGGATCCCCAGCTGTTGCCAAGGAACTCCAGACACATGTGCCACGTTGTGCATCTGGCTTTACATGGGTACTGGAGGAATCAAACCCAGGTTGTTTGGCTTTGCAGGCAAGCATCTTAATCACTGCACCATCTCTGCAGCCCCAATACCATTGTCTTGAGCGATTTAGCCTTATAATGAATCTGGAGGTCAAGTAAGTTGGTTTGCTACCTTTTTCAAAATTGTGTTTATCCCAAATTCTTGGAATTTCTGTATGCATTTCATTTTATTTCATGACAGGGTCTCATGCCTCCTAGGCTGGCGTCAAACTCACTATATAGCTGAGGATGGCCTTGATCTCTAATCCTCCCCCCCCCACCTCTCTCGTGCTGGCATTACAGGCATGCACCATCATATCCAGTTTATACAGTGCCGGGGATCAAACCTTAGAATTTGTGCATGCTAGACAAGCTCTCTGCTAATTGAGCTACCTCCCCAGCCCTCTCTATGAATGTTAGTGCTCACATCAGTTTCTATTTTAAAGGGCATACTGGGGGAAGTGTTTGATTTTACATCCCATGGACCTGTAGGCTTGCCATTGATGCCACTTTTCAGGTTGAGGAACTTCCCTTCAATTCCTAGATCTCTGAGTATATTTTTGAAGATTCTATTCATTTCTTTCTAAACTGGGCTGCAGGAATGGCTTAGTAGATAAATGCGCTAGCTTGTAAATCTGGTGGCCTTGGGTTCAGTTCCCCAGTACCCACATAAAGCCATATGCAGAAAGGAGCACACATCTGGATTTCATTTGCAGTGGAAGGAGGCCCTGGCACACCCCATATTCACTCTCTGTCTCTCTCTCTCAAAAATAAAGAAAATATTACAATTTTACTGAGGCAATCACAGCATTTTATTACAAAGTATTTTATTTATTTTTATTTATTTTATTTATTTTTATTTTTTGAGGTAAGGTCTCACTCTAGCCCAGGCTGACCTGGAATTCACTATGTAGTCTCAGGGTAGCCTTGAACTCACAGTGATCCTCCTACCTCTGCCTCCCCAGTGCTGCGACTAAAAGCATGTGCCACCATGCCTAGCTCCTTTTTTATTTTTATGTATTTATTTACTTGAGAGAGAGAGAGAAAGAGAGGCAGATAGAGAGAATAGGTGCACTAGGACCTCTAGCCTCTGCAAATGAACCCAGATGCATCCAGAAGCTCTTAACCTTTCTTAAATGATTTAGAAACAGTCCTTTCTTGCCTGTTCCTAACTGGTTTTCTGGAGTGAGTTTGTTGGGGTGAGAGAGGTGATGGCACACTGAAAGCTTTTCTGTCTGATTTTGAGACAGGGTCTCATGTAGCCCAGCCTGGCCTCAAATTCGGTATGTAGCCAAAGCTGGCCTTGAACTCCTGATCCTTCTGCCTCTACCTACCAAGTCACAGAATTATGGATGTGTGCCCCCACACTCAGTTTCTGCAGTGCTGTGGGGAGCAAGCCCGGAGCTTTGTACATGCTAGCCAAGCGCTCTACCAACTGAGCTCCAGCTTTAGCCAGAGTAACATGCATTTCCTTGCTCAGGTGGTCTTAGTGTCATAGTGATACCGCAGTGGTTCCAGGACATCTCAGGGATTTCTCAGGTGTCTACTCTGGCCGAGCTCCTAAAACAGTGCAGTCTCAGTGAAATGCATTCCTGACTTCCCTTTGAGTCTGGAAGTCTGACTCTAGGCAAGGCTGCCTCATTCAAGAAGTCCCCATCTTCTGTTTGAGTCCTTTGGTATCTCACTATGAATTGGGCTGCTGCTGGGTTTGCTTATTTGTTTATTTATTTATATTGATTTATTTGAACAGGGCCTCACTCTGTAGCCCAGGGCTGGCCTGAAACTCATTACATAGTCAATGCTAATCTCTAACTATAGCAATTGGCCTGCCTCAGTCTCCCGTGTGCTGGGATTCTAGTAATGAGCAGCCTGCCCAGCTTGAGTCACGTATTTGTATCTGATACATGCTTGTGAGAGTAGCTCAGTTGCTTCTGTCATCTGACTAAACTTTCACTTAGTGAAGCTTTTTTTTTAGTTTTCTCATTCCAACATATGTTTGGTGTGAGAGGTTTTATGTTTTTGTTTCTATCGACAACTTCCATAATTGTAAACACTATTCCATGGTAATTCCTTCCCTCACCCCAATTTCCCATTTGAAACTCCACTCTCCATCATATCCCCTCCCCCTCTCAATCAGTCTCTCTTTTATTTTGATGTCATTCTCTTTTCTTCCTATTATGATGTTCTTGTGTAAGTAGTGTCAGGTACTACGAGGTCATGAATATCAAGGGTATTTTGTGTGTGGAAGAGTGCATTGTAAGGAGTCCTACCCTTCCTTTGGCTCTTGCATTCTTTCTGCCACCTCTTCTGCAATGAACCCTGAGCCTTAGAAGGTGTGAGTGAGATATTTCAGTCCTGAGCACTCCTCTGTCACTTCTCAGCACCATGGTGCCTTCTGAGTCATCCCAAGGTCACTGCCATCTGAAAAGAGAAAGTTCCCTAACCAAAAGTGAGAGTTGCATTATATATGGGTATGAACATTAGGAAAAGTGCTTACTGGGCAGTTTGGTGAGCATAGTATATACATTTAGCCAGACAGCAGCAGATATTACACCCGTGGGGTTCATGACTACCCCTGTTGTATACACACACACACACACACACACACACACACACACACATATACACACACAACTTCTATACTTATAGACAACAAACCATGGTATTTTCCTTCCCTCCCCCATTTTCACCTTCATAACTCTGCTGTCATATCCCCCCACTATCTCTCCATTAGTCTCTGTTTTAATTTGATGTCATCATCTTTTTCTCCTTGTGTGGGTATTGCTAGGCACTGCAAGGTATTGGATATCAAGGCCAAATTCTGTCCAGACAGTTGTATGTAAGCATTGGTACCCTTCCTTTGACTCTTACATTCTTGCCACCACCTGTTCCGCAATGGACACTGAGCCGTGGGGGATGTGACACGTTTAGTGCTGGATATTTCTCCGTCCCTTCTTCTCAGCACTATGGTGCCTTTTGGGATCATCCCAGTGGTCATCACCATCTGAAAAGAGAAGCTTCTCTAACCAGAGTGAGAGTAGCATTAATGTATGAGTATGAACATTAAGTGTAGTGCTTTCAGGGAAATTGTGTGAGAGTAATATATGCATTTATCCAGATAAGAGCACGCTTTATACCCCTAAGGCTCATGACCTCCCCTGCCATAGGCTTTTGATTAGGTTTTCTGTACCAGGCACGTATTCCCTCCCATAGAGTGGGCTTTCAGTCCAATTAGAAAGCAGTTGGCTTCCCCCAGAGCAGACATGCCACTATTGCACTCATTCAGTCATTCGGCCTGTCTGGCAAAACTTGAGGTTTCCAGGGCCCACTGTTTTCACTGCTGATGACTTCTGTCTCCCATAAGACTGCATACAGTGCAGCTTTTTCCAGCTTTCAGTTGGCTGGGCTACAGGGAGGTTTTCTGCTCAGCACCAACTTGATTTCTCAGTGACCTTGCTGCCCAGGCATGTGAAATCTTCAGCAATAGCGTCTTGCCATCTCTTTCTCACGGGGAACCAAGGGCCTTGGCAATAGCCTACAATGTTTTAGAAGCAACAGGGACCTCCCTGGCCAACAACTCACTGGAAGGTATCCCATCCCACACACTGAAAATTTTCTAGTAACAATCTATGGCTTCTGGATGTGCGATTATTTAAGAAAGTAGATTTTCATATGTCTTATTCAGAATATCTTGAATTTTGTTTTACCCTCCCCCCCACCACCTTTTTTTTAAAATTTTTTATTTCATTTTCATTTATTTGAGAGTGACAGAGAAAATGAGAGAGAGAGAGAGAGAGAATGGGTGTGCCAGGGCTTCTAGCCACTGCAAACGAACTCCAGATGCATGCGCCCCCTTGTGCATCTGGCTAACGTGGTTCCTAGGGAATCAAGCCTCAAACCGGGGTCCTTAGGCTTCGCAGGCAAGTGTTTAACCACTAAGCTATCTCTCCAGCCCACCACCTTTCTTTTATACAATCTCTTCCCCTTATCTCAGTTAGGCCTTTCCCCTCCCTGTAATCTGTTCTTCTACTTACATATATACAATACCATCCTCTTAAGACCTTCCCTCTCCTCCCTCCCTAATAGCTTTTTTTCTAGCTTATGAGCCTCTGCTACTGATTTTTGGTTCCAGATCACACACAAGTCTAGTTACATTAGTAGCTAGGATCCACATATAAGAAAGAACATGCAATGTTTGACTTTCTGGGCCTGGATTACTTCACTTAGTATAATCCTTTCCAGATCCATCCATTTCCCTGAAAATTTCATTTTTCTTTACTGCTGAATAGAATTCCATTGTGTGTATGTACCACATCTTTACTATCCATTCATCTGTGGATGGACATCTAGGCTGGTTCCATTTCCTAGCTATTGTGAATACAGCAGCAATAAACATGGTTGTGCAAGTATCTCTAAGGTAGTGAGAAGAGTCATTAGGATATGTGCCTAGGAGTGCTATAGCTGGATCATATGGCAAATCTATTTTTAGCTGTCTCAAGAACCTCCACGCTGATTTCCACAATGGCTGTACCAGATTACATTCCCACCAACAGTGCAGTAGTGTTCCCCTTTTACCACATCCTTGCCAACATTTATTGTCATTTGTTTTCTTGATGGTAGCCATTCTGACTGGAGAGAGATGGAATCTCAAGGTAGTTTTAATTTGCATTTCCCTGATGGCTAAGGATGTAGAACACTTTTTCAGATGTTTATATGCTATCTTATTTCTTGCAGTGAGAAATCTCTATTAAGTTTTTTCTTAATATTTTATTTCTTTATTTATTTTAGAGAGAGAATGGGCATGCCAGGGCCTCCGGACACTGCAAACAAACTCCAGATGCATGCACTCTGTGCATCTGGTTTATGTGGGTCCTGGAGAATTAAACCAGAGTCCTTAGGCTTCGCAGGTAAATGCCTTTACAACTAAGCTATTTCCCCTGTTATAGGTTTTCTGTATCTGGGATGTATTTCCTCCCATGGAGCTGGCCTCCAGTCAAATTAGAGGATGGTTGGTTTCTCCTATAATGGACATTCCACTATTGCACCCGTTGGCTCATTTGGCCTGGCTGGCCAAATATAAGGTCTGCAGTGTCCACTGTTGGGTATCTTCTCTGGTTATTTCTCTCTCTCCCACTGAACTGCATGCAGCATGGCTTTTTCTAGCTTTCTGTCCACTGGTCTACATGGAGGATGTTTTCAGCTCAGTTCCAGCAGGATTTCTCAGTGGCCTTGCAGCCCAAATATGTGGAGTCTTCAGCAATAGGGTATTACCATCTATTCCTTGGTGAAAAACCAAAAACCATGGCCTGTAAAGTTTTGGGGGCATCAGGGACCTCCCTGGCCAACAATTCATGCCTGGCATTGAAAATTTTCTAGCAATGATCTATGGCTCCTGTGTGTTCCATTGTCCAAAAAAGTAGGTTTCCATATAACTTACAGATTTATTTTGTTTTGGTTTTTTTTGAGGCAGGGTCTCTCTCGCTCAGCCTGACCTGGAATTCACTATGTAGTCTCAGGCTGGCCTCTAAGTCATGGCAATTCTCCTTCCTCTGCCTTCTGAATGCTGGGATTAAAGGTGTGTGCCACCACGTTAACTTCTATATGACTTATTTATAACTTCTTCGATTTTGATTTGCCCTCCCTCCACCTTTCCTTTATTCAATCTCTTCCTCTGACCTCACTTAGACCTTTTTACCCCATTAATCTGTTCTTCTACTTACATATACACAATACCATCCTATTCAGTGTCCCCTCCCCCCTTTATATTCCCTTTATATCTATCTCCATTCTAGCTTACTGGCCTCTGTTATTGAGTTTTCTTCCTACTTACACAGAAGTCCAATCATTTGTAGCTAGGATCCACATATGAGAGAGAACATGTGATGTTTGGCTTTCTATGCTTGGGGTACCTCACTTAGTATAATCCTTTCCAGAGGAACCCATTTTTCTGCAAATTTCATAACTTCATTTTTCTTTACTGCTGAGTAGAATTTCATTGTGTAAATGTACCACATCTTCATTATCTACTCATCAGTTGAGGGACATCTAGGCTGGTTCCATTTCCTAGCTATTGTGAATAGAGCAGCAATAAACATGGTTTATTATTTAGAATCAGGAGACTGGGGGCTGGGGAGATAGTTCATCAACAAGAGGTCCTGGCATGCTCATCCCATATTCATCCATTCATTCATTCTCTCTCTCTTTCTTTCTTGTTTTTTTGAGGTAGCCTTGCTCTAGCCCAGGCTGACCTGGAATTCACTATGTAGTCTCAGGCTGGCCTCAAACTCACATCAACCCTCCTAACTCTGCCTCCCAAGTGCTGGGATCAAAGGTGTACACCACCAAACCTGGCAAAAATATGTTTTAACATTATAGGCCATTGCTGAGGCCCTTGGTTTCCCACCAGGAATAGATGGTAAGACCCTATTGCTGAAGACTCCACATACTTGGGCTGCAAGGCCACTGAGAACTCCTGCTGGAACTGAGCTGATAACCTCCTCCATGTAGACCAGCTGACAGAAAGCTGGAAGAAGCTATTCTACATGTAGTTCAATGGGAAAAAGAGATACCACCAGTGAAGATACTCAACAGTGGACACTGAAAGCCTTATAATTGGCCAACCAGCCCAAATGAGCCAATGGGTGCAATAGTGGCACGTCTGTCATGGTGGAAACCAGCTGCCCTCCAACTGGACTGGAGGCCCACTCCATGGGGTGGTAGTGGGGAACATATCCCTGATACTGAAAACTTAAAACAGGGGTAGTCATGAGCCCTAGGGGTGTAACATCTGCTGATGTCTGGAAAAATGTATATACTATGCTTATCAACTGCCCAGTAAGCACTTCTCTTAATAATTATACCCTTATACTAACACTACTCTCGCTTGGGGTAGAGAATCTTCTCTTTTCAGATGGCAGTGAGCTTGGGATGACTCAGAAGGTATCATAGTGCTGGAAAGAAGTGACTGGAGTACTGAGTAACATCTGATCACACCTTCCAAGGCTCAGGGTCTAATGCGGAAGAGGTGGCGGAAAGAATGTAAGAGCCAAAGGAAGGGTAGGACTCCATACAATGTGCTCCCTCCAGACATAAAATGGCCTGGAGATCCATGACCTCATAGTGCCTGACACTACCTACACAAGACCATCATAAGAGGAGGGAAAGATCACGACATCACAATAAAAGAGACTGAATGAGATGGGGAGGGGATATGATGGAGAATGGAATTTCAAAGGGGAAAGTGGGCAGGGGGGAGGGAGGGTATTGCCATGGGATATTTTTTATAATCATTAAAAATGTTAATAAAAATTGAGAAAAAAATGTCTTAAGAAGTCAGGGCAAGCATGTAGGGACTAGTGGTACAGCGCAATGGTAGAACTTGCCCAGCATGAGCAAGACCCAGGGTTCACACACACACACACACACACACACACAACAAAATGAAACAGCTAGAATTTTAGGTTTGGAGGGAAAAATGAGTTCCTCTTTGTATGTGTGGAACTCAGTATGAGGGAGAAAGGAGATGTCCAGAAGTAAATTAAATGGCAAATCTGGAACTTACAAAAAAGGACACAGCTTGGGCTGGAGAGATGGCTTAGCAGTTAAGCACTTGCCTGTGAAGCCTCAGGACCCCAGTTCAAGGCTTGATTCCCCAGGACCCACGTTAACCAGATGCATAAGGGGGCGCACGCGTCTGGAGTTTGTTTGCAGTGGCTGGAAGCCCTGGCGCACACACTCTCCTCTCTCTCTCTCTCTGCCTACTTCTCTGTCTGTCTGTCGCTCTCAAATAAATAAATAAAAATAAACAAAAAAATTTTTTAAAAAGGACACAGCTGAGGGTATCCATTTGAGAGTGATTAGTACAGAGGTAGTAACTAGAAAATGAAATATGGCCCTGAGAGCAACACTAGATGGGATGGGAAGACGTTCTACTGGAACTTGCTGAGTAACCAAAGTCAGAGGAAGAACCATCAAACTCCAATGTCATAGCAGACAGAGGAAAAGAATCAGAACAGGAAAATCTGCAGGAGGCCCTGGCTTGTAAATTTATATAATTTTAAAATGTTTTATTTATTTGCAAGCAGAGAGATACAGAAAGAGAGGGAGGGAGAGAATATGGGTGCACCAGGGCCTTTCAACCACTCCAAACTCCAGACACCTGTGCCACCTGCGCATCTGGCTTTATGTGATACTAAGGAATCAAACCTGACTCCTTAGGCTTTTCTAGCAAGCACCTCAATCGCTAAGCCATCTCTCCAGCCCCTAAACTTATTTTTTAAAATCCTATAGGGCTGAAGAGATGGCTTAGCAGTTAACATGCTTGCCTACAAAGCTACAGGATCCAGGTTCAATTGCCTAGGACCCATGTAAGCCAGATGCACAAGGTGGCACATGCATATGGAATTCACTTACAGAGGCTATAGGCCCAGGCACTCCCATCTGTTCTCTCTCTCTCTCAAATAAATAAATAACTATAATGTTAAAACCTGTAGAGGGCTGGAGAGATGGCTTAGTGGTTAAGTGCTTGCCTGGGAAGCCTAAGGACCCCAGTTTGAGGCTGGATTCCCCAGGACCCATGTTCGCCAGATGCTCAAGGGGTGCATGTGTCTGGAGTTTGTTTGCAGTGGCTGGAGGTCCTAGCGCTCCCATTCTCTCTCGCTTGCTTGCTCTCAAATAAATATATAAAATAAATAAATTTTCTTTTAAAAACCTGTAGAAAAAGTCTTCAACTAGCCTCTTATAGGCTGTTGAAGACTGTATGACTATAATGGCCTTATTCTGAGAATATGCAATACTAACAGGATTCCGGAATCATTAGTAATACTGCCTGGCATGGTGGCTCATGCATATAATCTCAGCACTTGGCAGGCTGTAAAAGAGGAGTATTGAAATACATTTGAGGCTAGCCTGTGCTACAGAGTGACTTCCAGGTCAGCCTGGGGTAGTAAGACCCTGTCTTGAAAAAAGCCAAAACCAAGCCAGGTGTGGTGGTGCATGCCTTTAATCCCAGCACCATGAGGCAGAGGTAGGAGGATCACCAAGCCTACCTTGAAAAACCTAAAAAATCAAAACCAAAACAACAGGGCTGGAGAGGTGGCTTAGTGGTTAAGGCGTATGCCTGCGAAGCCTAAGGACCCAAGGTTGATTCTCCAGGTCCCACATAAGCCAGATGCAGATAGTGGCACATGCATCTGGAGTTCATTTGCAGTGGCTGGATGCCCTGGCATGCCCATTCTCTCTCTCTCCCCCTCCCTTTCTCTGTCTCAAATAAATAAATCTAATAGATAAATAAAAATCAACAACCACAAAAAATTAGCCAGGCATGGTGGCACATGCCTTTAAGCCCAGCACTTGGGAGGCAGAGGTAGAAAGATCATCATGAATTGGCTAGAGTGAGACCCTACCTTAAAAAAAAAATTAAGGACAAGCCCTGACCAGATCAGCACCAACATCAGCCTCTGGGGTTTCCCCCCAGCCTCCCCATGGCTAGGATTAAAGGTGTGTGCCGCCATACCCGGTTATTTTTTTAATGTAATCGGCTTTATTGTGACATTTTCATATCTTTTAGCAAACCCTAAGTTCTTGTTCATTTTTAAACATTTTTAAAAATTTATTTGCATGTGTATTTATGAGCACGCCAGGATCTCTTACTGCTTCACATGAATGGTTGTCTGGCTTTACATGGGCAACTGGGGAATTGAGCATAGGTCGTCAGGCTTTACAAGCAAGCACCTTCAACCACTAGGCCATCTCTGTCCCTGTCCTCTTCTTTTTTCCAGGTAGGGTCTCACTGTAGCCCAGGCTTACCTGGAATTCACTATGTAGTTTCAGGGTGGCCTTGAACTCACAGCGATCCTCCTACCTCTGGTTCCCGAGTGCTGTGATTAAAGGTGTGCGCCACCATACCTGGCTCTCGTTTTGTTTTTGTTGACCTCAGATACAGGCCCCTAAAATTTGGCTTTCCCTCTCCTATTTTCCTGTTTAGTTCCAATGCCCAGGTTGGCTTTGGAGGCACCTTAAGAGAATTGCAGTGGTTACATTCCAGGTAAATGAGACTAGGCAGACATGCCCCATATTGTAGGACTGTGATCATCCCAGCCTTAGCTATTTTGTCATTACTTTGTGGAGACGTCACTCCGATTTGCAGTGAGTAAACGGTCCTCCACAAATGTGAAGATGGGGCAGAATCTGAACAGAATGATAAAGGCAATACTCCAGGGCCATGCTGTTCCTAGCCTGACTTTGTTCAGTAATTTCGGAGAGCTGTAAAACTAAACAGTAAGGCCCTGTAGAGAGACAGGGAGTAGTTGAACCAGGAGGGGGTGAAAGAAGTGACATATGAATGGCCAGTGCCTCACAGACTAGTGCTGCTGGCTTTGGCTAATAGGTCGATTTGGCCTAGGGCCCATCTTTTCACAAAGTCAGGGATCTAGTGTGCTGAAGCAGGTGATTTGACCTGACTGGCTAGAAAGAGGGAAGGTTGGGTTGGGTTAGAGGGCCTTGCTGGCCCCAGATACTGCTTCTGTGAGCTGAGGATTCCTACTCTCTACTAAGGCCAGAGGAGGGGGTGGGGTGGGGTGCTTTCTGAACCAGAGTGGTGTAGGGTTATTTTGAATGCAGCTATTTGGGGAGAGCTGGCTATGGCTTTAAGTTTATTTATAGGCTATTTGGATTTGTCTTTCTCTAGACCTCAGCTTTTGTTCACTGAGCATGTCACTGGCCTCTCTCATGAACTGAAGCCTAAGGAAAGGCCAAATCAGAACCTGCTCCTAAGGTACTCATAGCCTCTCTGTGACTGTAAGAGGAAATGGCATAGAGGAGGAGCTCAAGATGTTCAGACAAGTCTGGGTGGGAAAGATAGCTTGCCTTAAAGACATACGTTTTTCTTAGGTAAGAACTGATAGAGCTGGAGATATAGATCAGTGTTAGAATAGGTACTCTGTAGGTGTGGGCCATGGATTTAATCCCAGGACCATACACAGTGCACACTCACACGATATGCTTACTGGAAAATATTCCAAATGGAAGGGAAGGAATGTTTGAAATGTATAAACAAAGGCAAAGGCTTGATAGGTTTCTCCATGCCTGGTTAAGTCAAAGTTGTCTGTGGCAAGTTTGGATAAGGTGTGAAACAGGAGAATCAAGAGCAAGGAGGTGGAGAGTAACTCATACTTTCTTTGTGGTGGGGGGATGTTGGGGGCTGAACTCAGAAACATACATACTCCATACACTAAGCATACACTGAAACACTGAGCTACGATCCCAGCTAGATCATGGGCTTCTTATGCCAGAAAGGTTGGTGGTGACCCTTTGGGCAGTGAAAGCTAGTATATGTAGGCGTGGAGACTTGTCTTGTGCTTGTATCACTTGGGAAGATGAGGCTTGGGACTTGGAGTTGGGTCTTTTGGCATTGAGAAAACAGGGAGACCAAGAGCCCGACTGTCTATCCTATGGTAGATTGTAAGCTGCAAGAGTTTGCTTTGTTCACTGAGGTATGTCTGGCTTATAGCATGCCTAGTACTCAGCAAGAAAAAAAAATATATATGTATGTGTATGTATATATGTATATATGTATGTGTGTGTGTGTGTATATATATATACATACACACACACACACATACATATATACATACATATATTTTTGTTTGTTTGTTTTGTTTTTCAAGGTAGGATCTCACGCTAGCTCAGGCTGACCTGGAATTCATTATGTAGTCTCATGGTGATCCTCCTACCTCTGCCTCCCGAGTGCTAGGATTAAAGGCATGCACCACGACACCTGGCTATTAGTAAGAATATTTTTGCACCAAAATCTGAGCACTCAGAAGGAGTACAAAATCATCCTAAGCCACATAGCATGTTCAAATCCAACCCCGGACTATGAGACCTTTCTCCCACTCCCATGTGTGCATATGAACCAAATCCTTTCCCTGGGGAGATGGTGTAATGGGGTGCTTGGGGTCCTTGAACCCCAAACTCTGTTTTTTAAATTTTTGTTTATTTACTTGAGAACAACAGACAGAGAAAGAGAATGAGCACATCATGGACTCCAACCACTGCAAACGAACTCCAGATACGTGTGCCACCTTGTGCATCTGGCTTACGTGGGTACTGGGGAATCAAGCCTCGAACCAGGGACAAGACAGCCCAGGCCCAGCTGAGGGAAAATCTCCAAACAAAAAATCAAAAGACTCTCTCTCTCTGCCTGTCTCTCAAATACATAAATACTATTAAAAAGGTGTGTGTGGGGGTTGCTGGAGTTAAGGCATTTGCCTGCAAAGCCAAAGGACCCAGGTTCGATTCCCCAAGATCCATGTTAGCCCGATACACAAGGGGACACATTCATCTGGAGTTCATTTGCAATGGCTGGAGGCCCTGACCCACCCATTCTCTCACTGTCACTAACCCTTTCTCTGTCAAAAAAAAAAAATAATAATAATAATTAAAGAGCTCCTTGTGCCTGGCAGTGGTAAAGTCACTTTCCTTACCACCTCACTCCACAGTATGGGGAGTGAGGAGCTGGCTGTGGTGGGCTCACCCTTCTGGATGGCACCTGAGGTTCTTCGAGATAAGCCCTATAATGAGAAGGTAAGTCTGGACGGTCAAGGCCTGGCTTCCCTCAGGATTCATTTAGTAGAAGTGTCAAAGATCTGTGTGGTGGGCTGGAGAGATGGCTTAGCGGTTAAGCGCTTGCCTGTGAAGCCTAAGGACCCCGGTTTGAGGCTTGGTTCTCCAGGACCCATATTAGCCAGATGCACAAGGGGGCGCACACGTCTGGAGTTCGTTTGCCGAGGCTGGAAGCCCTGGCGCACCCATTCTCTCTCTCTCCCTCTATCTGTCTTTCTCTCTGTGTCTGTTGCTCTCAAATAAATTAAAAAAAAAAAAAAAAGATCTGTGTGGTGGTCAGGATAAGGCCCTTCCTGCTAAATGTAGAGCTGCCACTTAGCAGTTACCCAGTGAATAACTTGGGATGAAACATGGGTAATAAGGTTCAACCTTAGATTGTTAAGAGATCGGGGAGGGTCAGGTATCCCACTCCACTGAGGGGTGTTGAAGTCTGACTACCCTCCAGGCAGACGTGTTCTCTTACGGTATCATCCTGTGTGAGCTCATCGCCTGCGTCCAGGCTGATCCAGACTATCTTCCCTGGACAGAGGTCAGCTGCAGGCAGGGGCTCATTGCCACCAGCGTGCAACTGCTTTGAATCTATGGTTTGTTCTTGGGGTGGGGTTGCTGGATCGCATTCTGCTTTGCAGAAGTAGCTTCCAGACTCTTCTGAGAGCTAGGCTGTGTGGGGCAGGGGGAGATACTACCTGTCTACCATGTCCTCTGTACCTTTCTACACTGTACCCATCCTCAGAATTTTGGACTGGACTACAATGCTTTCCAGCACAGGGTGGGAGACTGCCCCCCAGACTTCCTGCAGCTCACCTTCAACTGCTGTTATGTGAGTAGTATCTTTTTTAAAATTTTTTTCTCAATTTTTATTAACATTTTCCATGATTATAAAAAGTATCCCATGGTAATACTCTCCCTCCTCCCGTATCTTTCTTCCTCTAGCTTTGGTTAGGGATTGGCTTAATCTTTTTCACCTGCTGAGGTGCAGCAGGCAGAAGCTGCAAATTAACCTCATATGGGGCTTCATTTTACCTGGACATGTAATACCGAGCACACTTCCTCCTTTGAGCCTATACAGGCTCTCCACAGCCCTGGACCAAAGAAAGAAATAGCTGTTTCATAATATTTAGTCTTCACTCTGGAGGGGAGACCAACCACCTTGTGCTTTGGGTGTTGAGTTCTGCTCAGGTTTTGTTGAACTGTGGTTCCCAGCAGTCCTGAAGCACATGAAGATCTCTTAGCTACACAGCTTGAATCCTAAAAGATGCCAAAGACAAGACTCAAATTTCAGCTTTGGGGCGGGAGATGGAGGCAGGGCTCATGGCTGGTTTGGATGTCTACAGATGGACCCTAAGTTGCGCCCATCCTTTGTGGAGATTGGGAAGACCCTGGAGGAAATTATGAGCCACCTACAGGAAGAGCTGGAGAAGGACATGAAGTGGCAGCCCACAGCTAAGGGTAAGATGCCAGACCAGACACCCAACCCTGACCTCAAAGGGAGGAAATTAAGACTATGGGACAGCCAGCTGTGGTGGCATACGCCTTTAATTCTAGCACTCCACTCTGCGACTACATAATGAATTCAGGTCAGTCTGAGCTAGAGTGAGACCTTACCTCGAGAAAAAAAAAAAAAAAAAAAAAAAAGACTATGGGATTTGGTGTAGGACTGTGATTCTAGGTCCAGAAGCAGGACAGATGGGGCAGACCATGGACAAATTAGTACTAGGCACAATGCTTTCCTTGAGTCCACTTTCTCATTAAGATGGGGCTGTTACTACTTTGCTTTCCTGTGAATAATCCTGTGATAAAGAGGTGCTTCTCTTTAAGACTGGTGATAGTAACCCAGGCTTGACTCACTGTTCTTCAGGACCGTGGGACAAAGTGCCTGAGCTCACTGGATGACAAGATTCCCTATAAGGCTCTATATCCAAGACTTATTATCTCAAAGCAGGTCAGACATTTTCTCTCGCAAGCCCCCACATACAGTGCACTCACTTGATCCCCTACTACCGGCCACGAGATGGTGCTACTCGCACCCCAAAAGCCAACTCTTTCAGTGCTCGTCAGGATCTCAAAGGTGGCAAGATCAAGTTCTTTGACTTACCCAGCAAATCTGTCATCTCCCTGGTATGTGACCTGGATATACCAGGACCTGGAACTTTGCCCCTGGCTGATTGGCAGAAGCCTCTGGCCATGTCTGCCCATCGGTGGCTTGGTTCACCTGAGTTCTTGAGTCAGGAGGCCTGTCCATTCGTGGGCTGTGAAGAATCACTATCCGACAGGCCCCCACGACGACTCAGTAGTCTCAAGTACAGAGTAAGCGAGATCCCACCATTCAGGGCATCTGCCCTTCCAGCTGCTCCAGTCCATGAGGCCATGGACTGCTCCAACTCCCAGGAAGAAAACAGTTTTGGACCCAGGCCCAAGGGGACCAGTCCATGCCTTGGAGGTGCCTCTGAGGAGATGGAGCTGGAAGAAAGGCCAAGAGGCATGACTCCGGTCATCTTCTGTCTCAGACACAGGCCTACAAACCCAAGGAGAGCAGGATGGGTAAGAAGGGGGTGGAGGTTAGTCCTTGTCTTACCTTGGGAATGGACCTTCAGCAGAAGCTCCAAGGGTCCCCCTTGGTACACTGCCTGACTTCCCAGGACCCCACAGAGCCAGCAGGCTAAGGGAAAGCCCAGCTCCAAATTTGGGCTTCCAATGCACAATGGCTGCATATGAGACGGCAGGCAGCAACAAGAAGTGTTCCTTTAGTTGGGGCCAATCTAATACTAAGTCTCTGCAATCCAGCAGGGAGCTGTAGCTCTCACTGACTGTAGTGCACTTCCAGACAGGAAGTGGATTGAGCTGGCAGGCAGTTGGTTTCCTGCCTCAGGTCTGTCTTGTCCATTCTGGGGCATCTGAGCTACTGGATGGAAACTGTAGCTGACCAGGAAGCCATTAAAGACATGGCTGTTTCTCAGACCTGAAGACATTTATAAAGGATTCTTTTGCCTCATAAGATTTCAACCTTTGGTTGGGAGTAGGGCTGTAGGCCTCAGGACCTTCTGTTATGTATTTGTCATGATGCAATGCAACTAGATTATACTTGGACTGATTTCCTTTCCTTCCTGTTATAGTTAGAGTTTTGGGAACAGTCTGTCCTTATAGAACCACAATAAGAAATAACTAAAGAATGAAGTTGGTCAAAAATTTGCATAATTTCTGTTGATGTTTTTGTAAAAACTTTCCCAGACACTTTCAGATTAAAAACTAAAGTTGATGCTGCAGGTACTGGTCAGCCTTATTTTATAGTCTTGTATTTAAGCCTCTGGTGTAAAAAACAAGCAATGAGGGCTTAGTGGTTAATGTGTTTGTCTGAGAAGCCTAAGGACTCAGGTTCAATTCTCTGGGTCCCACGTAAACCAGATACACATGGTGGTATATGCGTCTGGAGTTCGTTTGCACTGGCTAGAGGCCCTAGAACACCCATCCTCACACTCTCTCTGTCTTAAATAAGTAAGTAAGTAAATACCAGGAATAAAAGGTTTTTTTTTGTTGTTAATTATTTATTTGCAAGCAGAGGGAGAGAGGAGACAGACAGAGAGAGAATGGGTACACCAGGGCCTCTAGCCACTGCAAACGAACTCCAGATTCATGTGCCACCTTGTCCATCTGGCTTACGTGGGTCCTGGAGAATCGAACCTGGGTCCTTTGGCTTCACAGGCAAATGCCTTAACCGCTAAGCCATTTCTCCAGCCCCGAAAAAAAATTTTTTCAAGGAGCAATGAAGCACTCTCTACCAGGACCTGCTGCTCAACTCTGTAGTAGTGTGTAGTAATATATGTAACCTTTACAAGCTAGAGACCCAAAAGTCTACTTTAAGTTATTTTTGCAACAAAGACTTGCTATGTAGCCGAGGATGTCCTTGAACTTGTGGTAATCCTGTGTCAGCATCCTGAGTACTAGGATGACAGGTGTGAGTTTTGGCATACCTGGCCCTGGCCAAACATCACTTGTATTCTCAGCTTCTCTCCTTGGACCCAGTGCCAGTAAAATGTTGCGTCAGCTACTGCCCCAAGCCAGCTTCATCTTCTGGTTGTGGGCTTTGGAGGAACAGGAGAACTGACTTTTGGCCACCGTGAGGGGTACAGCTTTGCCACTTAGATATACCTTATTGTGACATTCAGGGAGCCAGGGCCCAGCGCTGCAGGGCTGGAGTCCTTGGATCAACCCCACATAGGCCATTACATAACCTGTCATAAAGGCACAAAACCAGCCCTGTGCAGTCCATCTCCAGGCACTGGATGAGGACCAGGTCGGCTCTCTGACAGGTCTGAGGTAGCTGTTTCAGCTGTTTTAGGACTTGTCACCTTAGGCCCCACTTCCAAGTCATTTCTGTGATCTTGCTCAGAATCAGGCTGATCCCTTGTTTCATCTTCTGCCACTTTGTGCTCAACCATCTCAGTGTCGAGGCCATCCTCACAGACCTGCTTCATGGGGGGACCATCTTCCGCTTCCCCAGGGCTCTGTGGATCAGGCTGGCTCAGCAAAGCCCTCTTTCGTTTTTCCCTCCGCCTCCGCCTCCGTCGCCGCTTGTCCTCTGCCACAGCTTCATCGGTGTCTATGATGAGGTCAATGTCATGGAAACGAGGACACTGTGGCCCCAGAGGGCACCAGCCATAGGCCTGCAGGGAAGATGCTTAGAAAGAGCTCCAGACACCAGAACCTCCCCTCCCCAAGAAATGGCTGACTGCTCTCACCGAGAAGTTGTCACAGATGCTGGTGGCATGAGGACGGTGGACTGCAGGAGACATGCGGCAGCGGTAGTCAACATGGGCTCTCATGCGAGCGGGGTAGCTGCAGAACTCCAGGGTCAGGTGTGGGCTGCCGGCTGCCTGCTGCTTCCCATTTTCCCGCTCACTGCAACAAGAAGACAGTGCTCCACTAGGATATAAGCTCCATGACAACAGGGGTTGTCTGTTTTGTTCACTGCTGAATCCTTAGCACCTGAAAACAGTGCCTGGTATATGTCAGGTACTCAATAAACAATTTTAAGTGAATGAAATAGGTTCATACCAGGCCCACCTCTTTCTCTTAGCTATCCCCTCACCATTTCCGGAAAGCATATTCTGAGTAGGAAGCCACAAAGTGGGCATGAAACTCAGCAGCATATTTGGTGTCGTAAATGCCTGCTGGGAACATCTCGCACAAGTCAGCAGTGAAGGTGCCTAGGCTCTCAGGCAGATGTGCTAGAAGTTCTGGTACAGGAACACCAAGTCTATAAGGCCATTATGCAGCACCAGAGGCCGACGGGCCCGGATCAGCTCCAGGAATAGTGTCCGCACCGTCTGGCTCTGGCTCTCATTACCCTAGGAGGAAGAGTAGGGGTCAGCAGGAAGGAGAGAATGTTCCATTGAGCCTTCTATGCAGCACAATTATCCCAGATTGCCCAAAAGGGAAAACACTCCTCTTGTATGGTTCCCCCTGCCCCAATCATGTCACTAGTGATTCCCCGTATTTCCAAAGTAGACCTCCCTCTCTCCAGCATCAAATCTACAGTAGAAAGAATGAACTCATAGAAGGGGCAGACTGAAGGTTAGGTAAGCTGGAGGCCTACCTTATCATTGCCCTTATGGTAGGGGATGCCCTGGGTATACTGCCGGTTGAAGTTGAAGCCATGTTGTACCAGGAACTGCACAGACTTTGGTTCTATAACATACTCTTCCATGCACAGGAGGGTGAGATTAAACACTTGGGCCAGGTAGGAGTGCTCACCCTGAAAAAAAAAAAGGGTCTGTTTTATCAAAATTTAGGGGGGAAAAACCCCCCTCATACCCAATGTTCCTCCTCCCCTCAAGACCTGGGATGAAGGTGACAGTTCATACCTTATCTGGCTGCTGCTTAAAGCACGCAAGGCCCAGGGACAGGACAGAACGGGACTTGGCAGCATGACACACAGCCTTGTAACGTTCTTCAATGCACCTTCGAGTTAGTTTGGGTAAGGATATGGCTGAATTAGCTTCAGAAAGGATCCAAACTACCCAGGACAGGGGGCCCCCTAACTCCAGGGTATACAACTAACTTGTGAGGGTCGGGATCAATGAGAAGGCTTATACTTACTGGTTCAGCAAACTCTTCCTGTCCCCAAGTCCACTCAGCTCCTATGGGAGGGTAAAAGGATTGTGATTTGCCCCTAACATCAGTTCCTTCACAATGACATACCCTCCATTTCCCATGCCTCACCGTGTCCACAGCCACAAAGCTAGCTGTCTTTAAAGCCAGCAGGAGGGATGGCCACATCTCTTTGAAGTTGTCACTTTGTACATCCACCACAGGAACGTGGAGTACATACTCCTCTCCAGATTTTGTGTTTTTGTTGCCATCACCTGGGGAATGTGATCAACGTTCATGCTTCAGCAAGGTACCAGGGGAACAGACACCAAGCTAGGTTGGGGGAGGGCTCGTGGATTTTCCTTTAAGCTTTTGCACACATGCCTTGAGTGTCCAGAATCTGGGAAGAAGACACCTCCGATTTCCAGTGACTTTATGTGAGAGTGGGAAACTACTTCCCCTTAGGCTTCATAATCAGTAGAAAGAAAATAAACTAGACGACCACCGGGCTCCTTTTTCCTTCGAGCCTGTAGTCCAAGCACTCACTCAGGAGGCTGAGGCAGGAGGACTTTTGAGTTTGAGGCCAGCCTTGGTGTCTGACTCTATGGCCAGTTCCTGGGTAGCCTATGCTACACAGAAAGAGCCTGTCTCTAACAAACAGATCTCGCAAGGCTCCGTTAACTCGCGGTGCCCCAGCCGCCACAAGCCAGTTTCCAGTGTGCCACAAAGTCACACGCAGGAGCGCCACTGCCCGAGGACTGTAACGCTCCGTGTGCCGCACGTTACCGACCAAGTTCTGAGCTCCGTCCAAGCCAGCTCCAACGCGCCTCCAGCCAAGGCCGTGCAGCTGCACGCTGGGACTTTCGTCTCCCTGGGGCCGGCGCAAGCAGAAGCCGCGGAGCCTGCAGACCCGTCTCCGGGACCACCGGCCCGAGGCCTGCCCTCTCCCTGACCGCTTAGGCTCGCGGGGTCACCCCTGAGAAGCCGCTCACCGTCGCAGGTGGGAGGCGCTGACGCTGCGGCCCCGTCACAGCCCGCGGCCATGTCGCCGCGCCCCGGGCCCGCGGAGCGGCGCGTAGGGAAGCCCGGACTTCCGCTTTGTTCCGGCGCGACGGGGCCGTCAGGAACGGGGCGGGGCCTCCCGGGTCCCGCAGCGCGCTGCGCTGATTGGCCGGAGCCCCCCCCCCCCAGGGGATCGCCGGGAGCCGCGCGCGCAGGTAGGTTTTCTCTCCGCGCGGCCTGTGCGTGGCGCGGTGTCTCCGAGTTAGGTCCCGGTGGTCACCAGCACAGCCCGAGGTTGGCGTGGGCCACGTGGGCTTTCCAGAGGAGGGGCGCTGCCCGAGCTGAGCTGAAGCGGGCGCGATGGAGGGAGGGCGGAGCACGCCGCAGAAAGAAGGGCTTGGGCAAATCTGCAAGGACGAAGGGCTCCTCTTAGTGCAGGGAGTGAACGCGGCGGGGAGCGAACTTCCACAGGACTGGGCTGCAGAGGTGGCGAAGCGACCAACTAAGTGATAATGTGCACTTGAGTTAATGCTGTGGCAAGTGATGGTGAGGAAGAGATGATTACGTAATATCCAGTGGAGACATATGAGATAGTCGTTCTGGGGACTTGATTTCGACATTGAAGCCTTACACCTGAAAAATAATGTTAGGTAAGGTGTGGAAATGGACTGTGTGAGGTCTCATGGTGAACATACTACTTGGAGGTCAAACAGCTAGAGCTTAGCGGGATGGGTGAGACCGGAGCTCCTCATCCATGGACCAAAGCTCTACGGACAGCAAGGGGCGTGACAGTCAAAGCTCTCCAAAAGGTACTTAGTGAGCCGAACCTCCCCATCACCGCTGACCTCGTCCCTCCTTACGTTCTAGCACACTGGCCTGCTTATTTTGCCACAAACATGCCAGGGATCCTCTTTAGGGCTCTTCTATCAATTTAGGATGATTTCTATTTGTCATGTATTTATTTGGAGTTTTTTGAGATAGGGTCTCTCTCTAGCCCACGCTAACCTGGAATTAACTCTGTAGTTCCAGGCTGTCCTCAAACTCACAGAAATCCTGCCTCTGCCTCCCAAGTGTTGGGATTAAAGGTGTGCGCCACCACACCCGGCTCTATTTTTTTATTTTATTTTATTTTTTGTTTGAGTTACAATTTCACTATATATCTATTAGGCTGGTTTCCAATTTGCTGGAGTTTTCTGCCTCTTGAGGATTTCAGGTGTGTGCAATCAAGTCTGGCTTTCCCACAGGTATTTACATGCCTTACTCCAGCTGCTACAAGTCCTTGGTCAAATATCACGCTTTTTTTGAGATAAGATCTCGCTCTAGCTCAGGCTGACCTGGAATTCACTATGTAGTCTCAGGGTGGCCTTGAACTCATGGTGGTCCTCCTACCTCTCCCTCCCAAGTGCTGGGATTAAAGGTGTGCGCCACAACACCCAGCTAATAAGGGCTACCATCACTCTTTTAAAACTGAACAGCCGGGCTCTACTTTTCCTCTTTATGCTTTAGATTATTGTGTGCATTGTTTATTGTCTGTCCTTCGCGAGGGTAGAAACCTTTGATATTTTATTTATTCAGGTAAATTGCTTGTAATAGTAGCCATTACATAAATACCTACTCAAGGACTTAATAAAAAACCATTCACTATTTTATATAAGGGAATGACATGACATGTCTTTTGTTGTTGAGATAGAATCTCTTGCAGTCCAGGCTGGTCTTAAGCTCACTAAATACTGAACTTCTGAACCCCTTGTTCTAGGAATTAGGAATTACAGGCATCCACTACTACACCTGGCAATGATCATATCTTGAAAAGATTGCTGGGACTGGAGAGATGGCTCAGTAGTCAAAGGCACTTGTAAAGCCTGACAAGCCCAGGTTTGATTCCCCAGCAAAGCCAATGCACGGAGTGGAATGTGCATCTAGAATTCATTTTCAGTGGCAGGAGGTCCTACTGCACCCATTCTCTCTCAAATAATTTGACACACACACACACACACACGTATTACATTTTATGTGAGAGAGAATGGGCACACCAGGGCCTCCAGCCACTGCAGTCAAACTTAAGATGAGTGTGCAACCTTTTGCCCATGCATTCTTCAGGCTTATGTGAGTCCTGGAGACTTGAACTTGGATCCTTGGGCTTTGCAGGCAAGTGCCTTAACTGCTAAGCCATCTCTCCAGCCCCCCAAAATATATTTTTTAAAAGATTGCTTTTCTCTTTGGAGAATGAACTGTAGAATTGTGAAAGTAAGTATGTGACAGGAAGTTTGGCTTATGAATGGGAGAAGAATGTGTCTTGGGTGGAAGATTATAGGAATAGGACTCTTGGGAAGAGGAGAGACTCTTCCCTCACATAACAGGGGAAAGAAGAAAGACAGTGCAAGTAGAGGGAAATTTGTACATTTTCCCTCAGGAGGAAGAATGCTCATTTGATAAAAATTACATGCTAAAGTCAATGTTTTAGAAAAAGAGTTTAAAACAGGCTTAGTAATTTAAGATGATTGTGACCACTGGGGAGACTCAAAACTCACCAAAATGCTGAGAATAAGTGACAGCGGTGTGTTCAGCACTGAGACATCTCTATCACACCCTCCAAGGCTCAGGGACCATTGCAGGAAAGGTGATGGAAAGAATGTGAGTCAAGGGCTGGAGAGATGGCTTAGTGGTTAAGGTGCTTGCCTGCAAAACCTGAGGACCTAGGTTTGATTGCCCAGTACCTACATAAGCCAGATGCACAACGTGGCACATGCATCTGGAGTTCATTTGCAGTGGCTGGAAGCCCTGACATGCTCATTCTCTATTTGCCTTTCTCTATCTCAAATAAATAAAATATTTTAAAAAGAGAGAGACATGGCTTTGGTGGCACACGCCTTTAATCCCAGCACTCGGGAGGCAGAGGTAGGAGGACCACCATGAGGTCAAGGTCACCCTAAGACTACATAGTGAATTTCAGATCAGCTTGGGCTAGAGTGAAACCCTGCCTCAAAACAACAACAACAACAAAAACCAGTGGGCGAGGTGGAGCTGCCTGGAATGCACAAGGCCCTGGGATTCAATCTCCAATACTGAAACAAGCACATACCAAAACAAACAAGGGGCTTTAACTCAGTTGATGGAGTGCTTGCCTAGCATGCCAGAAACCTTAGGTTTAATCCCATCACTTCATAAACCAGGCATGCACACCTGTAATTCCAGCACTTGAGAGGAGGAGGTGGGTGGATCAGAAGTTCATCTTCCACTGCATAGGAAGTTGGAGGACAGCCTGTGCTAAAGACCCTATCTCAGAAAACATGATGGCCGTATGTGGTGGCACACATCTTTTCTTTTCTTTTTTTTTTTGTTTTTTTTTGAGGTAGGGTCTCACTCTGGTCCAGGCCGACCTGGAATTAACTCTGTCATCTCAGGGTGGCCTTGAACTCACGGCGATCCTCCTACCTCTGCCTCCCTAGTGCTGGGATTAAAGGCGTGCATGGTGGCACACATCTTTAATCCTAGCACTCGGGAGGCAGAGGTAGGGGGATCACTGTGAGTTCAAGGCCAGCCTGAAACCCTACCTCAAAACAAACAAAAGTACATTATAGCTAAAACAAAAAATAGAAAAGAAAAGCTACATCCTATGAGTGACATAAGGAGAGAGGTGGCCACAATTCCTTCAGGACCTCAGTATTCAGGCTCATCGCGACTACTTTGGCTATATGTGTCTGTTCTAGATCATCATGAAAAAGTCACAAGCAACTTTGAGACGTGGCCACAGAAAGCGCACAGCCAGCCAGGGGAGAAGGAAAAGTGCTGTTAGTAGCCGCCAGTCCAAACCTGCACCTGATGGTAAGGAACTCGGTACAAGGTAAAGTTCCAGGGGAGGGATTTCACTGGCCACGGAAGGGGAAGGGGAAGGAGGCAGATTAGGGCTGGGAAAGGAGCAAACTGATTCTGACCGGGTGGGGTAACTTTGGGATAATTGCTCTGACTGTTTAGCAGTAGAAGTGATGGAACAATAGTTTGTGTATTTTTTTCCCTTGTGACTTTCATAGGATCAGATGATTTTATAAGCTTGAAAGTGATGGGTTTTTGGGGGGTAGGGTTTTGCTTTAGCTCAGGCTGACCTGGAATTAGTCTCAGGCTAGCCTTGAACTCAGCAGTCCCCCTACCTCGGCCTCTGAATGCTGGGATTAAAGGCATATGCCACTATGCCTGGTTGTTTGGTTTATTTACTTATTTATTTTGGGTTTTTCAAGGTAGGGTCTCACTCTAGCTCAGGCTAACCTGGAATTCACTATGTAGTCTCAGGGTAGCCTCAAATTCACAGCAATCCTCTGACCTCTGCCTCCCAAGAGTTTGGATTAAAGGTGTGTGCCACCACACCTAAAATTATTTATTTATTTTTTACTTATTTGTTAGACCCAAAACACTCAGGGCTCATTCTTTTTTTAAATTTCTATTTTATGTATTTATTTATTTGGTTTTTTGAGGTATAGTCTTACTGTGGTCCAGGCTGACCTGGAATTAACTATGTAGTCTCAGGGTGGCCTCAAACTCACAGTGATTCTCCTACCTCTGTCTCCTGAGTGCTGGGATTAAAGGCATGTGTCATTATGCCTGGCATTTTTAAAAATTTTTATATGTAATTATTTACTTGAGAGAAAGAAGGAGAGAATGAGTGCACCAGGGCCTCTAGCCACTGCATACAAACTCCAGATGCATGCACCACCATGTGCATCTGGCTTACATGGGACCTGGAGAATTGAACCTGGGTCCTTACTGCAAGCTATCTCTCCAGCCCTATTTTGGTTTTTTATAGCAGGGTCTCATTCTAGCCCAGGTTAACCTCAAGTTCATAGTAACCCTTCTACTCAGCCTTTTGAGTGCTGGGATTAAAGGAGTGTTCCACTATTCCTTGAAAGTTTTGTAAACAGGGAAGCTCTATCTACACAGGTATATATTCTGCCTAGCTGAAACTGTTGAATTTTCATTTGTAGCTCAGAGACAACAGCAAACAGTGTCACCCTGAGCAAACTAAGACCAGAGATTTGGCCAAGGCCACAAACAACTAGAGATCTCTGGTCTGTGTGAGCTCCAAAGCTTAACCTAGAGGTTTGAGTTGGTGAAGCCCTAAGTGAGACCACACTACCACAGGCTGCTGTGTGCTGATCCACAGCCTATGCAAAGATGATCCCTGCGGGGCTAGGCATACTGCCTCATGCCGATATCTAGCACTCGGGAGACTGAGGCAGGAGGATTTGTCCAAGGCCAGCGTTGGCTACATGGCAAGTTTGAGGCCTGCCTGTGTTACATGAGAGCCTGTCTCAAAAAAAACTTGAGCTGGAGAGATGGCTCAGCAGTTAAGGAATTTGTCTGCAAAGCCTAAGGACCCAGGTTTAATTCCCCAGTACTCATGTAAGTGGTGCATGTGTCTGGAGTTTGTCTGCAGTGGCTAGAGGCCCTGGTGTACCCATTCTCTCCCTCTCTGCCTCATTCTCTCTCTCAAATAAATAATAAAAATAAAAACAGAATGATCCCTGAGTGTCTTGGGTCCTCTGCAGAACTGGCCCAGCAGAAGGAAGGCGGGTTACTGCAGGCTTCTGTCTCACCGTATCATCTCTTCAGAGACATGTCTGAAGTCATAGCCTTCCGGGAGAGCCTGCTGAGCTGGTACGGCCGAGAGAAGCGGGACCTGCCATGGAGAAGACGAGTAAGCAGTTCAGGAACAGGGACAGTGGGGCAGGAGGCTGGCACTCAGCCCTTCTCACACCACTTCCCCACCTGGGTTTGCACTGCCAGGTAGAAGAGGAAACCAACTTGGATAGGCGGGCATATGCTGGTCAGTACATCTCCTGAGAACAGAGCTGCTTTGTCTGGAAGTTCTCGGATCTGGTGGGGGCTTTGGGCTAGGAGCAGGGTAAGTTAACAGGGCCCTCATGCCAACCCCTTTCCCCCAGTGTGGGTATCAGAGGTTATGCTGCAGCAGACCCAGGTTGCCACGGTGATCAACTACTATACTCGATGGATGCAGGTGATGCCAAGGAGGGAGGGGAGAGTTGGCCAGACCCCAGATGAGAGCCTGTATTTTGGACGTGGTAGATAAAAAGTTTCCTCCATTACCCTCACTCTTGACCTCATCTCTTCTTCCTGCCTTGATGCTATAGAAGTGGCCAACCCTGCAAGACCTGGCCAGTGCTTCCCTGGAGGTGAGAGACATTGGGTGGGGGGTGGAAACAGCTGAGGGACTGACTGCTGATCTCTTTGACCTCTGACCCCACCTGCAGGAGGTGAACCAGCTTTGGTCTGGCTTGGGCTACTATTCTCGGGGCCGACGCCTGCAAGAAGGAGCTCGGAAGGTAATGGGGTGGCAGACGGGGATAGGAGCCCATTGGCCTCGGGTATCTCATAATGTAGTCTTCCTGCCTCAATCAGGTGGTAGAGGAGCTAGGGGGCCACATGCCACGTACAGCAGAGACCCTGCAGCAGCTCCTGCCTGGTGTGGGGCGGTACACAGCGGGAGCCATTGCTTCCATCGCCTTTGGCCAGGTGAGCCTGTAGCCCTCATACACTTCGTGCATGCACCTTCCTTTCTCCCAGCCCAAGCTGACTCCTGGGCTTCTCTGTGCCAGGCAGCAGGTGTGGTGGATGGCAACGTACTACGGGTACTGTGCCGTGTCCGAGCCATCGGTGCTGATCCCAGCAGTTCCTTGGTTTCTCACCACCTCTGGTAGGACGTTGGCCTGACAGGGGAAGTGGGAAGGGTATACTCAAAGGACCTTTGGCTTGCAGCAGTATTCCCTTCTTTTAGGCACCTAGCTCAGCAGCTGGTGGACCCAGCTCAGCCAGGGGACTTTAATCAAGCAGCCATGGAGCTGGGGGCCACAGTGTGTACCCCACAGCGCCCTCTCTGCAGCCACTGCCCTGTGCAGAGCCTGTGCCGGGCACACCAGAGGGTGAGCCTGTTGGGAAGAGGCATTTGGGGGTCCTAGTGAATAGCTGTAGCCCCGTGACACCGTGCCCTATGCCTCAGGTGGAGTGGGAGCAACTCACAGACTCACAGAGTCTGCCAGGCAGTCCTGATGTGGAGGAGTGTGGTGAGCACCAACCTTGATTCCAACCCAGCCCCTCCAGCCCTGCCCGGGAGCTGCCTGGGGAAGCCTCATTTCTAGTTCTTCCTGTGACCTGAGTAGGACTGCAGACTGGGACCAAGCCTGTTGTCTTGGCTTGGCGCCTAAGTCCTCGTGGCCTAGGCAGGACTGGGGAATCTGTTTCTAGCTCTCAACACTGAACAATGCCAGTTGTGCCCACCTCCCACAAATCCTTGGGACCCTAACCTGGGAGTGACCAACTTTCCTCGAAAAGCCAGCCGCCGGCCTCCCAGGGAGGAGTGCTCTGCCATCTGTGTCCTGGAGCGTCCCGGAGCTGTTGGGGGTGCCCGCATCTTGTTGGTGCAGAGGCCCAACTCAGGTGTTTGAATATTGGGATTGGAGGGCAGTGTCAGGAACAAAAGGGAGACATGGAAGTGCCAGCTCCTGAGGTCTAACCCACAGCTGGCTGCCTGTTTCCCCAGGTCTGCTGGCAGGACTGTGGGAGTTCCCTTCCGTGGCCTCGGAGTCCTCGGAGCAGCAGCAGCACAAGGTCCTCTTGCAGGAACTGCAGAGTTGGGCTGGACCCGTCCCAGCTTCCCGCCTCCGCCACCTGGGAGAGGTAGGTTGGCAGTGAAGGTGCCAGGAATGATGATAGCTTTTGTGGCCATATTTACAGGCCTATTTCAGTTCCTTGTCCCTCTCTTCAGGTGATCCATACCTTCTCTCATATCAGACTGACATATCAAGTATATGGTCTGGCCCTGGAGAGGAAGACTCCAGTGACCACTGCACCACCTGGCGCTCGCTGGCTGACCCGGGAGGAATTTCACAATGCAGCTGTCTCCACTGCCATGAAAAAGGCACTACCTTTGTTGTCTTAATGGTTCTTTTTTGCTTTTTATGTGACCATATTGTTGTATAAACAGAAAAAAAAAACCCACAAATATTTGGGGTTGAACAAAAGTCAAGGGCAAAACTGAGGGGTTTGGCTCTTTTTGGAAAAGTTGCCAGCCCTGTCCTGTCCCCTCCCTTCTTATCTCGGCTAGGTGTTTCGTATGTATGAAGACCACCAGCGAGGAACCGGCAGAGTGAGTCTTGTGATCCTCATCCAGCCTTCTCTCACCAGGCTTGACTTGATAGCTTTTTGTTTTATTTTGTTGGTTGTTATTTATTAGAGAAAAAGGCAGATAGAGAATGGGCATGTCAGGGCCTCTAGCCACTAAAACTTACTTCAGATGCATGTGCCTCCTTGTGCTTCGAACCTGGGTCCTCAGGCTTTTCAGGCCTTAACTGCTAAGCCCTCAATAGCTTAAGTCACTTACTGACACTTTGGGTGAATATTGTTCATTCCAAATTTTACTGAGGATAAAAGAACAGGTTTTTGTTTTTGAGAGAGAAAAGGAGAAAATGGGCATGCCAGGGCCTTTAGCCACTGAAAACTCTAGACACATGTGCTACCTTGAGCATCTGGCTTGCATGGGTTCTAGCGAATCGAACTGAAGTCCTTTAGCTTTGTAGGCAAGCGCTTAACCACTATGCCATCTCTCCAGCCCAATAACAGTTTTTGATCTGGGGACCTTATAGGTTGCGAGGTTTAGGGATAAAAGAAACAATGAGGGCAGTGCAGTGTCACAGGTATGTGAAATGTTTGTTTTAGGTTCTGCAAGATGTGAGGTGGGGAGCCATCATTTCTTTCTGGGAGATGAGGATTAGAAAGGGTTGCTTGGAGGAAAAAGTTGTTAATTCAGGTCCCAGAAATTAGGTGGTGTTTCCAGGGTAGGGAGGGGAATAGCAGTGGTATGAGCAAAGGTGGGGCACAGTAGAGGGTCTGCAGTCCCCAAGGACTGGAGCAGTTGGGCCTGCTCTGGTCAGCCAGGACTTGAAAACTAGGCTGCCAAAGCATTTTAGATAGAGAAGATAGATCTCCATCTTAGCAAGATTTTCTTGGACTGCTTTTTGAAGAGCTGCTTGAAGGCGTGCCTACCTGGAGGCAGGTGGAAAGCTCTAATATTTGAGGCTAGGTCAGTAGAGAAGAGAGGAGAGCATTCCTTGATGTCCTCTCCTTAATACTTCTGTTTGGCTTCTGCATAGGATTCGAAAAGGTCACGGGTGTCTACTCCATCCAACCGGAAAAAGCCCAGCAAGGGCCAACAAGTGCTGGATAGTTTCTTTGGGCCCCGTATTCCCACAGACACACCTAACCCCAACAGTGTAGCCCAGTAAAACCTTTGGAAGTCCTCCCCACCCCCCCTCCAAGAATCCTGTTTAATAAAGTGTTTATTTTTGTAGTTCTTTCTATCCTCTTTAGCCCTTTTGCTCACCTCTGCGGGGCCCAGAAAGTGGCGAAGTCCTGTTTGGGCCTAATTTCCACTGGCTGAGGTCCCAGATAGCCCTGGGCAGATGGAGGAAGTGGATGTTCTGTGCAGTGATCTGTTCACCTCTTCCCAAGAGTGAAGGCAGCTGTGGGGAGCACCTGCCGGTGGTTGACACCCACTGCTCCTATTCTGGGTCTCAGGTCAGCTCTGACTGGAGCAGTGATAGCACCCTGGAGCAGGTGGCTGGCCTAACCCTGACCCAGTCTTCACCAGCAGCAGTTGCTCCCTAAGAAGAGGTCAGCACAGAGGAGGATTTGTTTTCCTAAATTCCCCCCTCAAATACTAAACCATTTATGTAGGGACACATTTCATATGTAGCAAAAAATACAGATAGCAAAGGGTTGATCACACAGCTGAAGGGGTGGTTGGGAAGGAAATGCAATCAGAAGAACACAATGGCCGCAGAGGCATTGGTTATTGCCTATGATCTAATTGTGAGATCCTTTTATTCTCTACATTGTCGACATGTATGGGTGTAAGAAATAGTTTATAGTTTAAAAAGATAGCACTTCTAGCCGGGCGTGGTGGCACATGCCTTTAATCCCAGCACTCGGGAGGCAGAGGTAGGATTGCCATGAGTTCGAGGCCACCCTGAGACTCCATAGTGAATTCCAGGTCAGCCTGGGCTAGAGTGAGACCCTACTTGGAAAAATCAAAAAAAAAAATACCCCTTCTTTGGAGGTCAGTAAGAGAACTGCTGGGATAAAGGCCACACCTGGCACCCCAGGCCAAACCTTTTTTGCTTGGCTGGGTGTGTCTTAGTTCCAAGGCCCTGGGCTGTACTCCCCAGAGCACCTGGATAGGTGGCTGCACCCAGCTCTGGCCGGTCTCAGGTTTCCTGGGTCCTGGCAGCTTCCTCTTGCACTGATTGCCATAGTGCCCGGATGTTGTCCTGGCCAAAGCCTGTGGCCCCCTGTCTCTGAATCAGCTCCAAGAAGAAGGTGTCCTCGGCAAAGAGGGACTTGGTGAAGACCTGTAGCAAAAACTTCTCTTTGTCGCCATCTAGCAGAATTCCCTGTCGGGCCAGAAGGCTAGGCTTGTGCCCTGCAGCTAAGATCTGCTTCTCTTTGCCTGGCTGCTGGTAGTAAGCCTCCGGAGGAGTCAGGAGCCGCCCTCCGGCCACCACCATCCCCTGGGCCGCGGCTATGATATTGGGAGTGTACAGCCCCACGTGCTGCAGGCCTGGCCCCTGGTGCCGGGCCAGGAACTGCTCCACCTGGTCTTGTCTGCTGGTGGTCCCGGGCAGGGATTCCGCAAGCACGAGGGTGGGGACCGCGTTGTCTGGCCCGGCCTGCAGGGCGGTGAGCCGCAGCCCCCCGCGCCCGGAGCCTGCCACCACTCGCAAGCCCAGCTCGGGATCCTCACCCGGGCTCAGTGGCAAGTGCTGGAAGCCTAGGCAGTCGTGGAACCAGCGCGTGAGCGCAGGGGAGCTGCCGGGGGTGCAGGCCAAGGTCAAGTGGTCCACGTGGCTGACCCAACCTGGGCCAGGCTCCGAGGGCACGGGTCTGAAGCCCGGCAGGAAGGGTCCGCGGTAGCCAGCCCGCTCCAGCAGCGTCAGGCTGAGGTTGCCCGCAGGGGAGCTGACCACTGCGTAGCTGGCTGCGCCCTGCGCGTCCCTCACGCGGACGGGCGGCACGGGCACGCGGCAGCCCCGAGCAGCCAGCGCCCGCGCGGCCGCTCCCGCGTCGTCCACGTCGAAGCACAGGTTCGCGGCGCTGGACACCGAGTGATGCGGGTCGAGGCCGTACAGTGGCTCCCTGGGGCCCGCGCCTTCGTTCACGAGGAAGACGGCGTCTCCGCTGCGCAGGGCCAGCTGCCGCCAGCCGCCGGCCTCCCGCACCGCCACGGGCTGGAAGCCGAAGAGGCGGTGCAGGTCCCGGGCCAGGGGCTGGCCCTCCGGCACGTGGAAAGCGATGTGACACAGACGGCGGGCGGGCGCGGCCATGCCGGGACGGATGCCCTGTCCTCTTCCGGGGGCCGATCGCCCGTCCTTCGGAGCTCCAGAGCTCCCGCCCGGGGTCGGCGGTCAGAAGCTGGTGCTGCCCGCAGAGCGCGTGCCTCGCTCTTCTCCGGGCGGGGGTCGCAGGCACACTCCTTGGGGTCTCGGTCCTCCCTGCAGCGCCGCCGCCGCCCGAAGGGTCTTCAGTCCCACCGGCGAGCGGGGACAACCAGGCGGACGCCTCGCGACTCACACCGGGAGATGGGGTGGAGCCTAAGACTCCGCCTTTGCCTTTCACTAGGACAGTGTCGCCAAAGGTACCATGGGGACACCGAGCAGTTCCTTCCCAGGGCCTTAGACCGGGTCACACCCCTGGGCACTCAGCCATCCTTGACCGGGGCCCAGGAAATCACAAATGCCACCTTCACTCGGTGCCAGGCGCACTGTTCCCGCGACCTCAGAGCAAAGGACTCAGCTCGGGAGGGGTAGGAGCTAGAATTCTCCCTCCACAAGTACGGAATTTCTTACACTCCCGGTTTTTAAATTATATATATATATGTACACACACACACACACACACACACACACACACAAACACATATATATAATTTAAAATTATATATATATCAACTCCCTGATCACTAGGAATATATATATATATATTGCCGGGCGTGGAGGCGCACTCTAATCCCAGCACTCGGGAGGCAGAGGTAGGAAGATCGCCATGATTTCGAGGCCACCCTGAGAAAACAGTGAATTACAGGTCAGCCTGGGCTAGAGGACAGTGAATGGGTGCGCCAGAACCCCCAGCTACTGAAAACGAACTACAGGCGCATGCGCCACCTTGTGCACCTGGCTTACCTGGGTACTGGGGAATCAAATCTGAGTTCTTAACCTTTGCAGGCAAGCGCCTTAACCGTGAAACCATCACTCCAGGCCTTTTTTTTTTTTTTCTTCTGTTTTTACAATTCAGGAGTTTGCCTTCAAGTTCTAATTCTCCTTTAAGGATTTCCCTCTCTCTCTCTCTAATATATATATATAATTTTTTTAATTTATTTTTTTATTTTATTTAGGATTTCTTTTTAATACTAAAGTATTTAATATTTTAAAATGTATTTATGACAGAGAAAGGGCATTGCAGGGTCTCTTGCCACTGCAAATGAACTCCAGATATATGCACCACTACGTGCATCTGGCATCACATGGGTACTGGGGAACTGAACCCGTGTTGGTAGGCTTTGCAAGCAAGTGCCTTTAACCGCGCAGCCATTTCCCAACCCTGAAATGTTTTAAGTTACAGATTTTCATTCGGCAAAATTATCCACAGAAGGTGATACTACGGATTTATAGACCATCATTAGAGCACCTATGTATCCAGGACAAGCTCAGCCACACCTGTCTCTCAAGTCTTTTGTACCAAGCAAGATTTGGAGGGGGGTGGGAAGGTGTGGGGGTAGGGTATGGGGGGGTGGGGATTAAAAGCCTGTTTTGTGTTTTTTTATTTTCTTTGTTGATGTTGCTGTTTCTGAACAAAACAGCCATACTCCACTGTAATAAGCCTAGAACTCAAACGCAGGCCTCCTTGTTCTTTAAATTTTCCTAATTATTTAAGCCAGGCATGGTGGCACACGTCTTTAATCCCAGCACTTGGGAGGCACAGGTAGGATCGCTGTGAGCTCCAGGCCACCCTGAGACTACATGGTGAATTCCAGGTCAGCCTAGGCTAGAGTGAAACCCTACCTTGAAAAAAACAAAAACAAAAACCAGAAACAAAGAAATTTCCTAATAACGTGAGCCAGACAAGCTTTTGGGATCCAAGATTGTCTGAGATTACTGCAATGAGGAAACTAGAAGCCTTCTGGTATTTCAGCTGGAAGGCTCTTAAAGGGTTAGGAAGGAACTTTGAAAAAAGGCAAAAGGCATAAGCAAAACCTTAGAAAAAAAATGTGTGCCAACCCCTCAGAGGAGCAGATGAACACCGGGAAAACATTTGAGATGGGCATCATTATTTAAAGCATTGCAAGACATTTCTTGTTGGGCTGAGAAGATGGCTCAGTGGTTCGAGTGTCTTTTCTGCAAAGCCTGTGAGCCTTTGCCAAACCACCCTCGTGATCTCGATGCAGTGGCAGGAGGCACTGGTGTGTCGTCATCCCCCTCCCTCCCCATCACCACGCACATGTGCCAATTTATTTCTGTTGTAATAAATTTATTTATTTATTTGAGAGACTGACAGAGAATGGGTACACCGGGGCCTCTAGCCACAGCAAACAAACTCCAGACACAACTGCCATTGTGTGTATTTGGTTTAACTGGGTACTTGGGAATCAAATCAAATCAAATCAAATCAAATCCTTAAGCTTTGTAAGCAAATGCCTTAACTGTTGAGCCATCTCACCAGCACTTTTTTTTTGTTTTGTTTTTTGAGGTAGGGTCTCACTCTAGCCCAGGCTAACCTGGAATTCACTATGTAGTGAATGCAATGATCCTCCTACATCGCCTCTCGAGTGCTGGCATTAAAGGTGTGATCTAGCTATCAGTGGGGCAGCGCAGACTGTATGGCAAAGGCCAAGAGGGTCACAAGAGACTGTAGTAGGCTCAAATGTAACGCACAGTAGGGCTACTCCCTGATCACTAGGAAGGCTCTGGATTTGGCGGATTCTGAGTCCTGGCACTAGGGCTGTGAGAGCGGGACCGAATAGTCCAGCTTGACTCTCCTTAGTCTGGGCTCCAAGTGAGCAGCTCTACGAGCCTGGAGGCCGTTGGACTAGCCCTGTACTCAAGTGCCTGAAATACAAAACGGGCGAAAATGAACAAGACCCGTGGCCGTCCATTTCCCAGCGGCTCTGGAGGGAGAAGGCAAGGTCTGCGGAGCCTGAAAGACGAGGGTGATTTCGGCTGGGGTGTGGTGTGCGGAAGGGGCACTGCTCGACGGGACTCACGCCACGCTGGGCTTCCCAGGGAGGGGCGGCGGGCAGAGCTGGCAGAGCATGCTGTCGCCTCCACCTCCGCCGGCTAGAGCGTGGCTCGGCCAAGGACCCCTGTTCCCTTGGTCAGACCCGGTCCTGCGGGCACGGCCACGACTGCTCCTGCTGGGGCGACCCGGGCTCTGGGTCAGGGACGCAGGTCAACCCGAGGGCGCGCAGGAAGGGGCAGGGTGGTGGCACTGCCTTCGGCAGCTCGGTGGGGGCAATCGCGGGCGCCCACAAGGGGAGCCACGTTTTCCCTGGAGCTCAGCCCCGGGCCCAGGGGGGCTCCGTCTCGAAGTCCCAGCTCCGGCCCCCGCAGCCCGCGCCGGAGGCACGCGCGACCAGCCCGGGCCACGCCGCCGGGAGCCCGGCGCGGCGCGGCGCGGCGCGGTGACCGTCCCTTCCGCCGGAAGCGGCCCCGGAAGCCCCGCCTTTCGCCTGGTTTCCTGCCTGTCCGTGAGAGGCGTCTCGTGTGTGAGGGCGTCACGTGTGCGAGGGCTGGCCCAGGACGAGCTGAGAAAAGGTGGTTCTTTTAGTCCTAAAGTACATATGATTACTGATAACACCTCTTTTTTTGGGGCGAAATGGCCTGTGCCCCAGGCTGCCGTCCAGCCCGCTCTGTAGTATCCGAGGACGACCTTGAGCTCCCGGTCCTCCGGGCCCCTCCGCCCGCGCGCTGGGAAGAAGGACGCTCGAGCCTCACCTCGCCGTTCGTGCGGCGCTGGGGCTCGAACCCAAGGCCGTGCGTTCTAGGCAAGCAGTTAGCAGTAGCAACCACGTTACAGCACCAACCTCTAACTTTGTACGTGTGTGCCCACTGCAAAGAAATGCCCACCTGGCTTTATGTGGCTGGCTAAGGAACTGAACCCCAGTTGGCTCTGAAGGAAGAGAAGGGTGACCTGAGGGCCCAGGCTGACCTGGAACTCACTCCGCAGGGAGAAGGGCGATACGCCACGCGGAACCCAGGAGCCCAAGTAAACAAACATGGATCTTAGATTAAAAAAGCAAGCTGGGTGGTAGTGCACAACTTTAGTTCCAGTACTCGGGAGACAGAGGTAGGATTGTCATGAGTTCGATGCCACCCTGAGACTACATAGTGAATTCCAGGTCAGCCTAAGCTAGAGTGAAACTGCCTCGAAAAAACAAAACAAAACAAACCATAAAGTACTCATTTATGTAGCACATACACTAAAATTGGAATGATACAGAGAAGATTAGCATGGCCCCTTCGCAAGGATAACAACGCAAATTCATGAAGCGTACTATAAAAAGAAAAAAAAATATGAAAAGGTGTTTTAAGAACGTGTGCTTCCAAAAAGATTAAAAGTGAAGACTGCTGGGTGTGGTGATATACGCCTTTAATACCAGCATTTGGGAGGCAGAGGTAGGAGGAGCACTGTGAGTCCAAGGTCCCCAGCACTTGGGAGGCAGAGGTAGGTGAAGGACTCAGGAACCAGATGGGTCATGACAGGCTTCAGAGTCCTCAGTAGGCCCAACTTTCTGTTTCCTGGCAAGATCTAAGTTTTTTATCTTCTCGTAAGGGTGGGTTTAACAGTTACTGGAAACTTTACTACACCATACATTCCTGTAGTCATAGATAAGCTCAATTCCCCTAGACCCAGCCCGCCAACTTTGCCTGCCAAAATCCTAAGCCAACCAGAAGAGTACAAACAGGAGGCTCGCCAAGAGATTGAGTCCAGCCTGAGACAGTGAATTCCAGGATAAAGTGAGACCCTGCCTCGAAAAACAAACAAATCAATCAGTTCCATGCATGGTGGTGCACACCTTTAGTCCCAGCATTCTGAAGGCTGTGAGTTCAAGACCAGCCTGGGACTACAGAGTGAGTTCCAGGTCACCCTGGGCTAGAGTAAGATCCTACCTGGACGGGCTGGAGAGATGGCTTAGCGGCTAAGTGCTTGCCTGTGAAGCCTAAGGACCCCGGTTCGAGGCTGGTTCCCCAGGTCCCACGTTAGCCAGATGCACAAGGGGGCGCACGCGTCTGGAGTTCGTTTGCAGAGGCTGGAAGCCCTGGCGCGCCCATTCTCTCTCTCTCCCTCTCTCTGTCTTTCTCTGTCGCTCTCAAATAAATAAATAAAAAATTAAAAAAAAAAAAAGATCCTACCTGGAAAACAAACAGAAAGATAGTGGTGGGGACTGGCACTCATGGGCGGGGGGGGGGGGGGGGGGCGGTGAGCAGAAGAGAAAACAACATAATGGCTTAGAAGATAATATGAAAATAGAATTAAAGGCATGTACCACTGTGCCTGGCCTACCACACCTATCTTTGTATAAGCTGGACACTGTAATGACCTTTTTTTTTTTTTTTTAATCAAGGTAGGGTTTCATTCTAGTCCAGGCTGACCTGGAAGTCACTATGTAGTCTCAGGTTGGCCTTGAATTCACAAGGATACTTCTACCTCTGCCTCCAAGTGCTGGAATTAAAGGCATCACCTTTTAATTACTTGTGCTCAATGTCTACAAGGGCTTGTATATGTTGAGAGCTCAGTAAATGAGCGAACCAAGTAAGTAAACTCTTAAGGGCCAAGTAGTTCATTCCACTATTGCAATTTTTCATATGACCTCTAGATGTCATGCTTTGCCTCAGTCAAACCCGGCCTTGTCCGGGGACCCGGAAGGGGCCAAGTGGTGACTAGCCAAGGCTATCTAACCCTGTGAAGGATTAGGGCAACTCTCAGTCCTCTCCCAGGTCTGACATCTTCTCCATCTGCCCTGGGAGGCTGCTGGATAAGGTACCAATCATCCTGATTTCCTAGAGACTTAATTTTTGGCCCTCCAAGTACAAGGAACTTTCATTGCTAAAATGGGGACAATTCTAGATCTTTGGGATGGTTAGTTACCCAATCACAGATAAAAGGACAAAAATCCGTATGTCCACACCAGACCAAGATAAAGACGCAGCCAGAGAGTTCTACCAAATACCTCCCATCAAGAACACTGGTGAAACAAAAAAATAAAAAGGAAGAAAAAGACCACTGGTGGAGGCTGAGCATGGTGGTGCACACCTTTAAAGCCAGCACTCGAGAAGCTGAAGTAGGAGGTTCTTGAAGAGCTCGAGGCCAGCCTGAGAGGCCAGCCTCTTCTACCTCTGCCTCCTGAGTACAGGGATTAAAGGAGTGCAGTACAATGCCTAGCTAAAAGTATACTTTTTAAGTTAAATATTATTTACTCATTTATTTGCAAGCAGAGTGAGAAAGAATGGAGTTCTGGGTCTCTTACCACTGAAAATGACCTCCAGATGCATGTACCACTCTGTGTATCTCGCTTTTTGTGGATACTGGGTAATCAAACCTGGGTTCTCAAGCTCTGCAAGTGCCTTTAACTGCTGAGCATTCTCTCCATTTAGTTGTCAGAATTTAGGGAAAGGGTATTTATACTTTAAATAAATATATAGAAACTTAAAGCTGGGTGTGGTGGTGCAAACCTATAATCCCATTACTTGGAAAGTGGAGGTTCAGAAGTTCAAGGTCATCCTCGGCTACATAGTCTCTCTATGCATGCAAATAAATAAAAAACATGTATTTGTTTTCTTAAATGCTTTATTTATTTGAGAGAGAGAGAGAGAGAGAGCACGCATGCAAAAGGCAGAGATTGAATGGGTGTGCCAGGACCTCTAGCC